>NW_012122709.1:1044251-1293905 GCF_000951035.1 Colobus angolensis palliatus
AAAGAGGGAATCCTCCCTAACTCATTTTACGAGGCCAACATCATCCTGTTACCAAAGCCTGACAGAGATACAACAAAAAAAGAGAATTTTAGACCAATATCCCTGATGAACATTGATGAAAAATCCTCAATAAAATACTGGCAAACTGAACCCATGAAAAAGCTTATCCACCATGATCAAGTGGGCTTCATCCATGGGATACAAGGCTGGTTCAACATACGCAAATCAATAAACGTAAGCCAGTATATAAACAGAACCAAAGACAAAAATCACATGATTATCTCAACAGATGCAGAAAAGGCCTTTGACAAAATTCAACAGCCCTTCATGCTAAAAACTCCCAATAAATTCGGTATTGATGAAACGTATCTCAAAATAATAAGAGCTATTTATGACAAACCCACAGCCAATATCATACTGAATGGGCAAAAACTGGAAGCATTCCCTTTGAAAACTGGCACAAGACAGGGATGCCCTCTCTCACCACTCCTATTCAACATAGTGTTGGAAGTTCTGGCTAGGGCAATCAGGCAAGAGAAAGAAATCAAGGGTATTCAGTTAGGAAAAGAAGAAGTTAAATTGTCCCTGTTTGCAGATGACATGACTGTATATTTAGAAAACCCCATCGTCTCAGCCCGAAATCTCCTTAAGCTGATAAGCAACTTCAGCAAAGTCTCAGGATACAAAATCAATGTGCAACAGTCACTAGCATTCTTATACACCAGTAACAGACAAACAGAAAGCCAAATCATGAGTGAATTCCCATTCACAGTAGCTTCAAAGAGAATAAAATACTTAGGAATCCAACTTACAAGGGATGTAAAGGACCTCTTCAAGGAGAACTACAAACCACTGCTCAGTGAAATCAAAGAGGACACAAACAAATGGAAGAACATGCCATGCTCATGGATAGGAAGAATCAATATTGTGAAAATGGTCATACTGCCCAAGGTAATTTATAGACTCAATGCCATCCCCATTAAGCTACCAATGACTTTCTTCACAGAATTGGAAAAAACTGCTTTAAAGTTCATATGGAACCAAAAAAGAACCCGCATTGCCAAGACAATCCTAAGCCAAAAGAGGTGTGATTTTTATACCTTTATTTGAAGAAGATGTGAGTAATCATGGAATGTGCTTCTTTGGTCCCCGAACACAGATATAGAGTTCTGAGATATGAGGAAACTCTTTGGATGTTAATCCAATGTCTTCGATATGAGAAATCGGAAATCAGAATGATTATCTTTTACTTTTTATGTTAACCTATTTTTTAGTCTGATCTAGATGGTTGAAAAACATTTTAAACATATTTTTAAATGTAAAATAAAAATCTAGCACAGGTATAAATATGTTTCCTCAGGTGGATTTCCACTTATGTTCAGTAAAATTTTTCAATGTAAAGTTTTAAGTCTTTTGAGGTTTAGAATTGATCATTAATCCTTCATCAGTTCTGTGTTTTCACTCAAAACTTTTTTAAAAATTATATTTAAATCATATATGTTGTGTCTGATCTCCACATCACTTCTTTTCCCTTTCAGTTAGAAGAAACTTTCTCTGGCTTTTCATCTTCTTCATGGATTTAATTTTTCACCATTGTTGTGGTGGTTGTTACTCATTGTTCCTTTGTTTTTTTTGTTTGTTTGTTTTTTGTTTTTTTTTTTTTTTGAGACGCAGTCTCGCTCTGTCGCCCAGGCTGGGGTGCAGTGGCCGGATCTCGGCTCTCTGCAAGCTCCGCCTTCCGGGTTTACAACATTCTCCGGCCTCACCCTCCGGAGTAGCTGGGACTACAGGCGCCTACCACCACGCCCGGCTAAATTTTTGTATTTTTAGTAGAGACGGGGTTTCACCGTGTTAGCCAGGATGATCTCGATCTCCTGACCTCCTGATCCTCCCGCCTCGGCCTCCCAAAGTGCTGGGATTACAGGTAAGAGCCACTGCGCCCGGCCTCAATTGCTCCATTGCTTTAATATAATCACTTTGATTCCGTTTTATGCATTGTGCACTCTTATCTCATGTTGTTTCCTTCTTTTTTTAACTCCTTACAAACACAAGTTTAAAAAAAATTGTAATTGTTTATTCTGTTTCTTCCGTAAGTTTGTTTTGTAAAAAAAACAAAAAAAATTGCCATGAATTTTTATTTGTTGGTTTGTTTGTTTGAAACAGAGTCCCTCTGCTGCCCAGGCTGGATGGAGTTCAGGGGCTGGATCCCCACTCACTGCAGCCTCCGCCTTCCAGGCTCAAACAATTCTCCCACCTCAGACTCTGGAGTAGCTGGGACTACAGGCGCGCGCCACCACTACAGGCTAATTTTTGTATTTTTAGTAGAGACAGGGTTTCGCCAGAGTGCCCAGGCCGGTCTCGAACTCTTCACCTTAAGTGACCCACTTCGGCCCACCAAACTGCTGGGATTACAGGCGTGAGCCACTGCTCTGGGCCGATTGCCATGATTTTTAAGAGTTGTTCCCATTATAGTGATAAACCGAGAAAGCAGAAAGTAAAAATGCATGTTCACGTGCCCACAGACCTCAAAGGCCCCAAAGAAGAAAGTGAATCATTAAGACTGACCACAGTATCAACCACTGTGCTATTACTCATCTCTTTCTGGGATGATTTTTTTCTATCACTTATCTACTTAATTTGTGATTATATAAACTCTGGTTTCAACACATAGCTATAGCTGTGAAGATAGATTGACAGCTTGTTACATTAGAAGCACTTGGTAAATATGAATGATTATGATGATGACGTGCTGCAGAAATCGTGATTTCAGAACACCATTGTACAACTCTCAACCTCACACAGAAGCTTAAAAATACTAAATGATACCGACCTTCCTTACTTTACTTGGGAAAACCAACAATTTTCTTTTCAAATATCCAGTAAAAGAAAACAATTGAGTTCATCTGATAGCTGCTATAAAACACAAAATAATGAAAACTTACAATCTAGAATAGTAAATTTGAGCTTTCAGGAGATAAGAATCATTTGACCTATTTACAAATTAGAACATGCAGTCAGTATGCATTTATAAAATTAATTTATATAAGTGATTTCAAAACATGTGATCTTAGATCATAAGCCCTCTTTATTTAGCTGAAATAATCATAATAAAAAGTTGTTGGCAGCAAAACTTGTAATAAATATTTCTGAATGGAGATTTAATTAATTATAACAGCAATGCTTGAACAATCATTGCCAAAATAAATAAATGCCACCAAGAACACAGGCCTTCCATGCAATTTGCATTGCATTAACAGATCTCATTTTTATCATCAGCAACTTTTTACTAAGAAGCCATTGTGAACAAAATATTAGCAGTGTTCTCCTTGCTACAGATATGATCAACTGTATTTTCTCAGGTGAGTGGGAACAAGGAGGTGGAACATGGGGAAGAGGAAACAACATATGAGTCTTTTGGCCTCTCTTTCAGCTTCATTTACAACAACTGCAAGTATTAGGAGTCCAACAACAATTTTCTTTGTTTGAGCTTACTGATTTGCCCATCCTTCAAACTTAGAAAAAAAATCAACCACATTTTTTCCCAGTATTATGAGAATCTTTGAGAGTTCTGCTATAGAAACGTACATGTCACTGTCAAGACATAGCTACTCAGTCTCTTGTATTATTGCCTAACTAAATTATTGCCTAATAAAATAAAATAAGGCCAGATATCCTAACTCTATTTATATATTCATTTAACTTATGTGTTATATTTTCAGCTTATCACCTTAATGGTTTTCCTCTTGTGCTTTACAAGAGCCTGGTATCATTTCAGTTGTGACACTCTACACTGAGTATAGAAATCTTACAAGATACAAACACATGCTTCCCTAATGAGATACCAACAAACTCCAGTCTGTTTCTGCTATACTCTTTTGGATATGTCTCACTATCATGCTTCATTTAGTAGGTCCAGTTGTTATATTATACAATTCATATTAATCCTCCTTAATATACTTTTGGCCGTCAAATGGCACATAGGTAAGCCATTAATAAATATTTGTAAGTAAGCTTAAATAAAATAGTTCTGTAATAAAAGCCAAATAAGACACCACTGGGCTGTAAAAAGAGCATTTTTAACCCTAGCCCTTATTGTTTAAATAACAGTTTAAACTAAAAGGCAGGGAATCGTGGACATACAATATAATGTATATCTGAATAAATGAGAACCTTTAGAGTTATACAACAACTAGAGGCTATTTTCTGCCACGGAAATTCAGGTAGAGACACTAAAGAAAGATCTCTTGTGTCTGCAAAACTCATCTGGGAAGCTTCTTAGGAAACACGAGGTAGGACTTCATGCGAATGAGAAATAAACTTCCATTGTGTTTAAAAAAAAAAATCAGGAAAGTCTCTTAAAACTCTTGCTTCAGACTACAACCACACGCACTGAGTCTTTTTAGAAGAATGTTTTACAGTAAGCATTAGTCTATTTTCTGGTAAGGAGAGACAGTCCTCCATACTTCCAGCATTTCTTGCACTATATGAATTTATGAAATAGCGAACAGCATTGGTAAATATTAAACTATATTAATAGAATTTATGAAATCTCTGTTGATAAGTAAATGCCTATCCAGATGACACTTCAAGGTGTTACGCTGTCTCTGATAGATAATTTAGCATCATACTGAGAAGTGACAAAAACAAGCTTAAAATAGTATGGGATGCTAAGAGACAATTTGTATCAGAGGCTAACCAAATAAGGAACCAGGTTCCCATATACTCATGTCTCAGCTACACTTGGACAGGGACTTCAGCAATATTCTTGTAATGAAAGCCTAGTAATCAACATTAGTATCAACATGTAGACTATTTCATACAATGTGCTCAGCTATTTCCACCCAAATTTTTGTTTTATTTATAAATAACATGTTTAAGAGAACCTTTTCAAGTACTTATGGTTTAAATTTGATTCTGCTTCCTAACTACTGAGACTGAACTCTTTGGAGGAATTCCTCTTCTAAATGAAATTAGTAATGGCTAGAGATTCTGCCTCACCAACCCAACATGTATTTTTGTCATATACCTTTGCAACTATGTCCTCGGCCTTAGATGCACAAAGGCAATATATTCTTGCTGAATGATAGAGAGTTTACAAAAGTATGTAGAATGTCCGCTGGGAATTAGTCCAAGACCTAGATCTAGAATACTAGATACCAAAATAAAATGAGTATTATTAGATTACAAAATGACCCAATTTTTTTCTGTCTTCATTTCTCAGTGGGATTTAATGGAATCATTGTAAGCAACCATAACAAAGTAGAAAAGAGACCAGGGAACCACACATATCTGCTCATTTCTCTCTGAAATTTCCATTTCTTTTGAGTCCTATTGCTTTACTTAATTAATGTTTTATGATTCATCATTCTCAACTATCTGTCCATAGCAAATACAAAATTTGTTCTTATCTGCATCCATCCTGTAACTGTCAGTAAAATAGCCTCCTTGTTATCTCTTCTCCCACATCAAAACCATTCCACAAATCATTTTGACATTTTTTCTTTCTCATCATCTTGACCTTCATATTCCCATTCCTGAGAATACCACTGTTACACAATAAAAGCTACAGAGACACTGAAGATATAGGAATGCAATTTTACCAAAACCATTCATAATGGTTTTGGTAAAATTAAAAATCAATTATTTGTATTTTGTTCAATAGACAATAGCTATAAATAATCTGAAAGGAATGAAGTAGAATAAATTAATGTTTCCCTATGAAGAATATGTGTGGGTATTCTAGTACCTGACCCTCAGAAATCCACCAAGCAACATTTAGCTAACTTGCAAATTTCCATATACATTTAATGCACTAGTAACAAAATGAGATCAACAATACTACCAAGAGTTTCTACAAAACAACAATCAGTAATGAAAGTGTCTACAGAGGAACATTTTTACTTTTTGAACATAAAATGATCAATCTAAAGGATACATTTTGGCGAATTAGGTAACAATTAGTTCCATTATCTTTTGGTTAGAATACAATTATCAAAATGTAGAAAGGATTTTGATTGAAAATATACCCTTGATTTTATGTAAAAAGATTATTTCTATGTCATATATTATAGTTAATTGTGTTAGTAAAATAATTGCACCAAAGTGGATGTTCTCGAGTCATTTATGTAAAATGTAAGAGACACAGTATTATATTCAATAGCAATAATGGAATGTATATTATGGAATCTTTAAAAATGAGCCATCAGCAAATTAGCAGGTATATCCTGGCAATAGTACTTGCATAGTGACAAAATTGCTGTATTTTCTAGGGGAAGAACTGGGTAGTAAATTTAATACTATACTAAAGTTCATTTAACAAGGGGACTTTTCACAAGAATCTACCATTGTGAGAAAAATAAAAATAAAAGCAAATAAAGTAAAACACCTGAAACTACACAGAAGCCCTCCACTATGTTACCATGACACCAGTTACAGAAATCCAAGAGTGTTTAAATCCTGCCTCTGGCAATGTTATATATAACATGTGTAAATTGTATTCTCAAGCCTTGAATTGAAAAATTTGCTTCTCTTCAGCTCTTCTTGTGGGCTGAGAAAATAAAAGTCTGCAGGAAAAAATAAGTATGACATGAACAATAAACATAATAGATTTTTGGACTTTCCATCCCTACATTTTGTACTCTGAGGTTCCTTTGTGTTGCTAAAGACAATAGAATTTTCCCAAAGCAATACTGGTAGTTGAGGCAATATTCCACAAATAAAGAAGTTCATTAGAATTAGGAAGAGCTACTTCCAGTTGACAGTACACTCAGCTCCATAGCCGTGTTTATACCCAGTTTAGCCATCATCCATCACATTTCTGTTCCCTAGAGGTACAACACAGGAAGTTCTTTGTTTCTTAGCAGAGACTTTCCAGATATCCAACAGAGGTCTCTCAGAGCTTTTCCAAAAGAGATTGGGTAAGGAAGCACAGGTAATTGCAGACCACAACAAGGAACAGCATAAGAGAAAAAGCGCTCTTAGCATAGCACTGGGCTCTTAATAGACATTCAAAAAATATATTAAATTAATTATTTTTTTTAAATTCCATATCTTACACATTCTATAATCAGAGTCACTGAATTAGGAGTTTTTCATCTCCCTTTGTCCTTAACAATCTGCAAGAAGACATTCAAATTTAGAAACTAGACATACCCACACCCATCTACATGCAAATCAGCATTTGTGTGCAACCCCAGGCATTTGGAAATGTTAATATTTACAACTATCAGTTTCAATTTAATAGTATAACATATTATATTGCAAAGTGTTTTAAAATAAGGGAGTGCGCATATTCACAAATACTCTTTCTTGAATTTTGGACCTGATTTTTGAAGGTAGTATCGGGAGTCCCCTTTCCTTCACACTCCACAATCTTCTTCAAATTTTTCAGAGAAGTCCCTGGAAAACAACAAGGGCACAAAATATAACCATCTTAGAACACAATCCTACTACTAGGGCAATGAACTTTTTCATCAAAAGAGTGCAGAATCCCAGCACTTCAGGAGGCCGAGGCATGCGATTCATGAAGTCAGGAGATCAAGACCATCCTGGCCAACATGGTGAAACCTCATCTCTACTAAAAATACAAATATTAGCCAGGCATAGTGGCAGGTACTTGTAATCCCAGCTACTCGAGAAGCTGAGGCAGGAGAATTGTTTGAACCCGGGAGGTGGAGTTTGCAGTGAGCTGAGACCATGCCATAGCACTCTAGCCTGGTGACAGTGTGAGACTCCATCTCAAAAAAAAAAAAATAATAATAATGCAGAAGATAAGACTTCCTGTAATTTCCCCATTAGTAACAGAAAAGAAGACAGAGTCTGGAATTACGTAGCTTTCCCCTTGAGATTTGTCTTGAGTCTAAAGAACCTAGGGAAATAAAAAGGAGATGACATTTACTGAGTGTACATTACAAACAAAACACAACACTTTATGGCTTATATATTATATATTTAATCTTTGCACTAGTCCTGTGAGGTAGGTGGTACTTATCCCATCTTACCAATGATGAAACTGACACTCAGAAAGGTTAGGTAACATTTCAAGATTACACTGTTAGCAAAAAGAGGGCTCTGTCTGACTCAGTGGCAGCCTTTGCTGAACTGTCTACTGAAGTAGACTGGCTCTCGAGCAAGAGCCATCTGCTTGGGCTTATTCTGGCTTCTGGGGTTTATGAAAAGAGAAACCGAGGTTCTTCTTCAGAACTCTGTCTTGAAAAATCACTTTTTAAATCCATTTCAAAATTATCAATTAAAAATACAGAACAGAAAGAGAGAAGCCAGAGAAAGGAAAGGAAAGGGGTCTTTAACGCAAAGGATGCCTGCCTTGGTAAATACAAAGAAAAAAAAAATAGGAGCATGAAAACCCCCTTTCTCTCTGAAGGACTCCAGCAGTCAAAACAAAAATGTGGCCTAAAGCTCTAGGGCTTCAACAAGGGAAAATTCAAGATGAACCAGTTTTCTCAATACTCATATTCCTCAGCTGATTGATAATTTAGTGATTACGATATCTAGATTGCTATAATAAAATAGGACTTAAATCGTTTTAGAAATCAAAGCTATTAGGTTGAACCATGTAAAAATGTCATCTTTGTCGATCAAAAATGGTTGAATAATGACAATTCAGTGTGGTTCAACCTAACATATTAGGTTGTTAACACCAATCCAAACATAGGAGAAGACCAAAATAATGAGAATACAAACATACCAATAACTCTGGATCATGTAAAATATAAGTTTTGACCCACACAGTTTCTCTGACGAAAGTTGATAGGCCATTTTGCAGGTAGAACATTCCCAAAAGACAGTATCCAGAGCTCTGAACTATTACTAAGGAAACAGTCTTTTGCCGTAACAGCAGTTTCACATATGGCAAAGCAAAACACATGCCAACAAAAGTTCTACTTCTCCCATGCCAGGGGCAGTTTTTCAGACTAAGATAGCTGGTCTGTGCTTAACTATTCTCACAGCTATGGAGAAGCTTTAGTTAGGACCTCAGTGTAAATTATATTCAGCCAATAATTGTATGGAAGTATCAATTTAATTTTTAAAGAACAAGCCTTTGAGGTTTAGCATAACTAAGCCTGAATTAACATGTTTGCTACAAGGGCTGAGGCAAGCTGCTGGCTACGCTGGCCAATTCCAGTGTACAGCCAACCCCCTTAGGTTTTCTACTGCATGTTTAAAAGGCCTGTTCTCTATGGCAAAGGCAGAATGTATCCTGTAGGCTCCCTATGCAGCAAGAGGCTAAAATAGCATTTAAATTTGATCCTTGGAACCAAGGGGGAAATACAAAACTGTCCAATTTCAGAAGAGTTGGAATGAAATTCAGCTGATATCACTGTCATGCTTAGGAAAAGGAAAAGGCAGACAAGCCCAAGAGGAGATAGTCACAACAAACAAGAACTCTGGATCTCTGAAATGAGAATCTACTGCCAAGTCCTCTCATCTAACAGTGCACAGTGTTGTGAACTCCTGGGGAAACTCAGACTCTCCACAGATGGGCATTTGTGGCATATGTTTTCCCTTCACAGTACACTGTAAATGGATACTTTCCTTTCTGCTTTGCTTCTTTGTCTAAAATTTAAGAGCACATTTAATTATGCTAGGCACTTTCCTAGACATTAGGTCTAGATCCCAGATATTGGTGGACTAAGAGGAGAAGACCCCTAAGAAATTGTTTTAGGAAGAACCACATCACTTTGGAAATGGTGAGTGAACAAGAAGTCCAATAGAGAACAATTCTAATAAGGGTAACACACCTCAAATATGCAGAAGTTAGGCAACTAAGGCACCATTTAGTGAACTAACATGGGTTTAATTTATAAGTATGTAAGCGAATTTAGAAGAATATACATTTTTAAGAAAGTAAGATTTTTGCTTTCTCGTTAAAGGGGTATACTCTTTAGTGCTAGTCTTCACATTTCTGACTCGTTCATCCCTCCCCACCTCAACTCTTAGATTATTTCCCTTTGCCTTACTTAATTGAAAAACTTCCCTTAAGGGATAAGTATCTACATATTACCTTAAATGTAACCTGCCATTTTTCACAAGCAGCTTCTTTAGAATGGCCCCATGATTTTTTGTATGTTATTATGATTAGAAAACTAAAGCAAAATGGAGAATTGGTTGATAAAGTTATTGAGTGAAGAAACTCCAAGATTGTATCTCAGATATTCCTAAAATAAATAACATCCCTTTTCCCCATTATGATTGAAATCATACATATTGTAATCTGATTTTTCAGCATAAATGTTTTCAAAATAAAGGAAGTCATGTGGATAAAACAAAGGCGAAAGTATTCTGATGCCTTCTATGTTCAGCTCTATCTGTGCCAAGTTCTTTGATAATTCTATTACCAGATTCTCCTATACAAAGAGGCTTAACTGAAACCTGTATGTGTTATACAATTAAATTATGTGTGACTAAAAAGAAATAAAATGTTTTCCTTTTCTAAAATACAGTTAATAAAAATTGATTTTCCCAATTTTGTCCATACTCACTTTTTAATCAAATGCGCTTATTAAGTCATTTCTTAGACACTGCAGTGTACGTATGAGGTTTTTTTTGTTTGTTTGTTTTTCCGGTAATAAACCTTTTTGTCCATCTCTTGTTAAAGCACACAGATTTCCCTTCAGGAAACTGGAGTACATTATGTTTTTATTCCCAATCTTCCCCCTCTCTATATTTATATCTTCTGCAGTTCTTTCAACAGTAGCAGATTATACTTCCCTACCTCGTTGATTGGCTGTGTTATTTGCTTTGATCAATAGGAGCGTGAGCAGATATGACATGGAGGCTTCAAATGTACTTGAACCAGTGCCTCCAGGGTTCTTTAGCCATTGCTATGAACAGAAGATATCCCTGTTGGCACACAGTCCCTAGAATAATGAGAGACATGCGGAGATGAACTAAAACAACACCTTGCCTGTAGCCACGCCAGGGTGAGTTCAGCTAAGATCAGTCAAACCCCAGCAAACCCATGGAAATATGAGCAAGCAATAATTGCTTATTGTTTTACGAGGATAATAGTTTGTAGTTCTATTATTCAATATCATTGGCACCATATCTAAGTGATAACAGAAACAAATTCTTACCCTTATCAATTCTAGTGAGACTTTCAGTAAAGTTTATCTTCTTCCACTAAAAAGAGATGGGCATATGACCAAAGTTAGGTCAATCTGACTCTCTCTCTTAAGAATTCCAATCAACCTGAGTAACAAAGACAGAAAACAGTTGAAGCTATTTCATCCCGGAAATTCTGCAGAGATTATGCAATACTTCTTAAAATCCAAATTCCTAAAACAGCCAAGAATGTTGACTTTTCCAGGACTTCAGATTTTTCTTTATTCTGTTGAGCTAATACACATTAATTAAATTCATTCATTTATTCTTAAGTTAGTGACTAATTTTCTGTTGCTGGTAACTCAAAAACCTTAATGATATAAGGACTTCATTTTTCAATCTCTAAATAAATTCATTGAATAGCAAAATATCTTATCATTATTTGCATTTTTCAGGACCGATCAAAATTCACAATGAGAAGGGAGTTGCCTACTACAATGGGAATTTCTACAAACAAGTTAAAAAAAACAAAGGCTTCAACATCAGGTAACTTACTTGAATATTTTATTTGACCTAAGAAAATGAATAAGACCTGATGATGACTCTTTTTGTTTTAGAACATTAATAAAAGTATTTCCACCAACAAACATTTCATACATGTTATTCTTATTTTATTACAGAAACTATACATAATAAAATCAAAGAACTCTCTTGAAATGGCATGTAACATAAATATAAATGGAGTCAGAATTATTATAAACTTATTTTAAATAACTCATGAAAATGCAAATATTTATTTTAAATGATGATACAATTCCCATTTCCAGCAATATGATAATCAAAATAATCTGAAAACTCAGCTGCTACCAACCAACTACAAATGGGAATAAAATTTTATTGCATATTTTAGCTGCATAGCCAATATTTAAATTACACTTGTGAGATATCCTCAGAAACCAAAACTGGAAAAGGAACGAAAAGAAGGGGAGAACTACAGGGCTGATAATTTTGCTGGGGTGGAGTGGGCTACAGTTAATTCCTCTCCTTAACAAAGGATCTTGGATTTTAATGCCAAGATGTAGCTAATACTGTGTCTGAGAAAGGAATGGATTATTAGTGATAGCCTACCACAAAGCTGAGACCCTCAGCATCAGTGAAAGGGTAGACACGTGTACTAAATATGGACTATAAGTAAACTTATGCTTTTCCCTGAAATTTAGGTGAATAAAGAACTGATCTGAGAATGAGAAATAGTGCTGAACTTAACATGGATTTGAAGTTCAAATCAAAATATCAAACTGTATGGTGCTTAAAGTACAAAATTATATTAAAACACAGCACCAGTTTGATTACAATACCTTTAGCACATGGCATAAGCCAATGCAGACAGCTAAAATGAACAATACTAATGATAAATAGCAACAATGATACAATTATAGCAGAGATTTACACTGCTAAGAAAAAACTAAGAACAAAGGTAGCCAATGAATATA
Source organism: Colobus angolensis palliatus (assembly GCF_000951035.1). NCBI lineage: Eukaryota > Metazoa > Chordata > Mammalia > Primates > Cercopithecidae > Colobus > Colobus angolensis. The sequence goes on from NW_012122709.1 coordinate 1,056,806, forward strand.
AACTGATAATTAAAAGACTTACTAGAAAAAGACAACTTACAAATATATTTCATATATATACATTTCCATTAGAGAAATTGAATTGGTCTACACCAGTGTTTCTCAACTTTGTCACCATTGGTGATTTGGACTAATAACTATTTGTTTTCAGAAGCTGCCGTCTACAATATGGGATATTGAGCAGCGTATCTGGTCCCTATTCACTAGATGCCTGTAGCAAACTCAGAGTTTCGATAATTTTGTCTCCAATTCTCAAGGATGACTGAGGGGTTCAAGACTTCAGTGGAGTCAGTAACTGCAGATATGGTGGAGATAGCAAGATAACTAAATTACAAGGGAGCCTAAAGATGGGACTGAATTGCTGCAATCTAATGGTCAAACATAAATGGATGAAGAGTTGCTTCTTTTGGATGAGCAGTGAAAGGTGCTTCTTGAGAAGGAATCTACTCTTGGTGAAGATGCTGTGAACATTGTTGCAATGACAGGAAAGGATTTAGAACATTCCACAAACTTAGTTGGTAAATCAGCAGCAGGGTTTGAGAGGATTGACTCCAGTTTTGAAAAAAAGTTCTACTGTGAGTAAAATGCTTTCAAACAGCATTTCATGCTACAGGGAAGTATTTCGCGAATGATAGAGTCCATTCACATGGCAAACTTCATTGTTGTGTTATTTTAAGAAATGACCACAGCCAATCCATCCTTTAGCAATCACTACCCTGATTAGTCAGCAACCATCAACACTGAGGTAGGATCCTCCACCAGCAAAAAGATTACAACTTGCAAAAGGCTCAGATGATTTTTAGCACTTTTTCATATGTGTATTATTTTTTCAGATATGTTATTGCACACTTAGACTATAGTACAGTGTAACCATTACTTTTATATGCACTGGGAAGCCAAAAACCTCTTATGATTCACTTTACTGTGATATTTGGTCTACTGTGGTGGTCTGGTACCAAACTCGCAGTATCTCTGAGGTGTGCCTGTACAAGTTCTCCAAAACCACAAATTAACAAATAATCTCCTCCTTTAAAAACTTGTCCCTGAGACTCAAGAGAGAATTTATTTTATGCAATGGGTCTTACGTTAATGTGAAAATTACATAAGGGAAAAATGACAAGTAGGTGTGACTTCTTAAAATGGAAGAAAAAATTCTTAATATTAGAAAACTAATTCTTTCAACACTTGTACACTGCTAGTGGGAATGTAAATTAGGTCAGGCACTACAGAAAGTAGTATGGAGATTTCTCAAAGAGCTTAGAACAAAAGTACCATTCGACCAGCTATCCCATTACTGAGTATATATCAAAGGAATATAAATCGTTCTACCATAAAGACACATGCGCATGTATGTTCATTGCAGCACATTCACAATAGGAAAGACACAGACTCAACCTAGATGCCCATCAATGGTGGACTGGACAAAGAAAATATGGTACATATTCACTATGCCATACTATGCAGCCATACAAAAAATGAAATCATGTCATTTGCAGCAACATAGATGCAGCTGTTGATTATCATCCTAAGCAAATTAACGTGGGAACAGAAACCAGATCCCTCATGTTCTCACTTATAAGTGGTAACGAAACATTGAGTACATGTGACACAAATAAGGGAACAATAAACAATGGGGGCTACTTGAGGATAGAGGGTGGGAGGAAGACGAGAGTCAAAAAACTACCTATCAGGTACTATGCTCACTACCTGAGTGATGAAATCACCAGACCCCAGTGACATGTAATTTACACTAGTGACATGCAGTTTGACAATCTGTACCCCTAAAACTAAAATAACATTTGAAAAATTACCTAATTCTTTCAATGTACAAAAGAGTACATCACAACTGAATTGAGAGCATCCTAGGAATTCAAGAAAGAACATTAGAGAAGAATATAGTTTTAATTTATCATTTTGATACTGCTATAGATGCATACAAAAGCATGTATGAATCTAATGGACATACTATTGAGCAAAGAAGTCATAAACACATAAGTAAATATGGTATCCCACTTGTTATGAATTTCAAAAACAGACAAAAACTAGCATACAGTGTTAGAAGGGTAGTGATTCTTGGCAGATGCAGGGAGCGGATAGAGAAAGTGAAGGGGCATGAGATATTTTATTGTCCTCTGCTCTTATGCTTATTAGTTCTTTCCTTACCTGTGAAGTGCTATTGTTTGCATAGGTATAAGGCTATAAATTTACCCCTGAGTTCTGTTTTATCTACATCTCATAAGTTTTATGATGCTATGTCATCACTCGTATTCAGTTCAAAATACTTTACATTTCTGAATTTAAGTTCTCTTTGACTCACGAATTATTTACAAGTATATTGTATGATTTCCAGGGAGATTTTCTAGTTGTCTTCTTGTTATTTATTCCAGTAATAATGATCATGGTCATATAACATCATCTGTGTTATCTTAATCTTTTCAAATTCATTGAGATTTTGTTTGTGGCAGCAAGTGGACAATTTTTGGTAAATGTTTCATGTGTGCTTGAAAAAAATGTGAATTATGTCATTATTCGTTGAAACTTTTTATGTTTGTCCATCAGGATAAATGTGTTAATTGTGTTGCTCAGCATGCTATGTGCTTGATATTTTTTGCCTTATTAGCCATTGAGAAAGATATGTTAACATCTCCCAATATAATAGACTTGCTAAGTTATCTTCTCAGTTTTGTCGAATTTTGTTTTGTAAATTTTAAAAATATGTTTTTGATAATGTACAGGTTTAAGACTGTGATATTTTCTGTTGGATTAGCCCCTATATTGTTATGACTATCTCTCCTTGAGTCTGCCAATTTTTGCTTTTAAGATTGTCTGATAGCATTGCTGGGCCTGCTTAATTTTGTTTAGGATTTTTGTGATACTTTTTTTTTTTTTTTTTTGCATTTGGTTATTTTAACTTCTCTGTGTTTTTATGTTAAGGATGTTTATCTTAATGCAAATTAAAACCACAATGAGATACCATCTCATGCCAGTCAGAATGGTGACTATTAAAAAATCAAGAAATAACAGATGCTGGCAAGGTTGCAGAGAAAAAGGAACGGTTTTACACTGTCGGTAGGAATGTAAAGTAGTTTAACCATTGTGGAAGACAGTGTGGTGATTCCTCAAAGATCAAAGTTCTAGAAACAGAAATACTATTTGACCTAGCAATCCCATTACTATGTATATAACCAAAGGAATATAAATCCTTCTATTATAAAGATACATGCTCATGTTACATTCATTGCATCACTGTTCCCAACAGAAAAAACATGGTATCAACCCACATACCCATCAATAGTAGATTGGATAAAGAAAATGTGGTACACATACACCACGGAATACTACACCGCCATAGGAACGAGATCATGTCCTTTGCAGGGACATGGATGAGGCTGGAAGCAGTTATCCTCAGCAAACTAATGCAGGAACTGAAAAGCAAACACCACATGTTCTTACTTATAAGTGGGAGCTGAACCATAAGAACACATGGACACATGTTGAGGAACAACACAAACTGGGGCCTGTCTGGGCAGAGAGTGGGGAGGAAGAACATCAGGAAGAATAGCTAACTGATGCTGGGCTTAATACCTAGGCCATGGGTTGATCTGTGCAACAAATCACTATGGCACACGTTTAACCTATGTATCAAACCTACACATCCTGCACATGTACCCCAGACCTTAAAATAAAAGTTGATTTAAAAAAAATGTTTCTCTTATAAGAATACTACAATTATGGTGTTTTTTAAAAAATCCAACCTAAACAGTCTTTATTCAGACTATGTCATCCATCTACATAAAATATAATTACATGTTGGCCTGTATCTACACACTTATTATTTGTTTTGTGTTTAGTTCAGCTACCCTATGTTTCCTTTTGCTTTCTTAACTTCTTTTGGATAAGATCAAATATTTCTACTTGTTCTTTTGTTTCTTTCAAGTAGTGTGATTATTTGTTTTTGTTTTGTTTTGATTTTTACTATTCTTATAGTGGTTATGCTAGATATCACAACACAAATCACTGGTTTATAATCAAATAACATTTATATTCCTACTACTTTCTTGATACTACCTGGAAACATAGAACTTGTAAATTACATTGACCTTTCTTACCTTTTATATTATTAGAATCATACTTTTTAGTTCCACACATAATTTAACCCACAGGGTGTTACTATTATTTTTTGATAGTCTGTAAAATTTAATATTTGCCTGTATGTTTCTCTTGCCTTGTGGTCTTTGTTCTCTTATATAGCACTTCCACATTTCCATCTAGATCATCTCTCCCTTGAAAAGTGTGTCTATTAGTGTTGGTCTGCTAATAATAAATTGCCTGTTTTGTTTCAAAATTTATTTTACCGTATTTATTGAGCAACATATTTTTGGATAGAATCCTTAGTTGAGTTTTTTCTAGAAATATCATTTGATTTTTTCTGATTTGAATAATTTCTGCTAAGACATCAGCTATCAGTCTAGTGTTCCTTTAAAAGCCATGTGTCCTTTTTTGTTTGTTTTTCTGAATGTTTCTTTCTTCTGTGCCTTTGATTCTCAACAATTTTACTATGATGGCTCTTGGTATGGTTTTCTTTGTATTTGTCCTGCCTGGGATTTGCTAAGTTTTTGGAATAGGTTGATATATCTCACCAAATCTTGAAAATTCTTTATTGTTTGTTCTCTGAATATTGCCTCTGACAGTGAAAGAGACTAATCTCTCTTTCCGGAATTCCAGTTATGATTATATTAAGGTTTTTAATATGCCCCTGTGTCTCTTATGCTATTCTTTTTTTATTTTGCTTTTAATTCTGCTTTCTCTGCATTCAATATTTTCTATTGACTCATCTTTGAATTAATTCATCCTACCTTTTACTTTGTGCAATTGACTATTAAACTCATCTCTTGAGTTCTTCAATTCTATATAATATTTTTAAAATTATGAGTTATTTAATTTTTATATCTTATTGATTGTTCTTTTATTGAAATTATTTATCTTTTACACCAATTTTTGTTCATATATTTCTCAATTTTTAATATTTCCATCACAATTAGCTTAAAAGTCTTTGCCAACTTTTGTATCTAGATCATATGTAGGTCTGCTTCTAGCATCTAAATTTTATTTTTATTATTAATAAAATGCAAATCTTCCTCCTATTTCCCCAGTTTCTCAGGAAAGAAGCTGAACTCCACCGAGGAGAGAATTACATAGCACTGGTCGTTCAGAGAAAAGTAATCTGAAAGCATTTATAGCCATTAATAAGCAAATTTTCATTCATCTCATCATAGCTGGATGAAATGTACTATTTTGTAACTTTAAAAGAATGGTTAAGATATACAATGAAATCTGTTAAATGCCTTTCAGACATGTACAATAATCCTATTAACTTTGAACTTAGAAATTCTATTAGGGTTGTCAAATAATTGATACTTACCACCACAAGGATTCAAATGGAACCCCAGTGATGTTGCATCAGTAGTGTGTGTTCCCACATGAATAAGAGCAAATTCTGGTCAGTAAAGATGCTCTAGTTTAGGTATTATTAGAGCTCCGTGTGTATTGTAAAACCTACACACAATTTATCACGTTGAAAGGTATAGATTTCATATAGTTCATGGAATGCACAGGTGACGAAGATAAACAACAATAAATTTCACTAAATGGAAGTAAAATGACTGTGTATGACTCAGATATGTCTCCCTTTTGAGACAAATGGCATATTTGTAAAAAGTAAAAATTTCTAGTGCACAAATAGATTTTTAAGAATTTTGATCAGTATTGCCTATTTAATTGCTTCATTTGTTATTTAAAAAAAATAGTAGTAGGCTCCAATTTACCCAAAACAAGTACTTGGTTTACAGGGTGACACCAATTCACTTCAAAGCAATTCTGATCATACACAATTTATCCATGTAGAATGATATTCCAAATATCCAGTTCTACATATATTGTAGTAAAAGCCACAAACTTGGTGAACAAAACTATCTGTGAGAAGATCTTGGTGTACAGCCATTTAGAATCACAAAGTACTTTGTTTGAAGTAGATGGAGAAATTAAAATATGGACTAAAAATGGTAACTGATACAGAAAATGTCTACATGCTAATAAAATGCCTATGTTTATTCAGACTCAAACAAAGCAAATATTGGTCACCTTATTTTCAAATATATAATCCACAATTGTGGGAGAACCTGGAGAAGTAAAGACTGGATATGGGAGACAGAGGTTCGGAGAAAGAGTGACTAACAAAACAGTCTGCTAAGCCAAGTACTTCTAAGCACAAGTGGGTCCACCAACGGGAAAGTTATGGGGAAATGTATGAGAACTTGTGTATTTTGTATAGCTATCACCTCCGTGAGTCCACAGCTTTACATGTGGTAGTAGCCATGGACCCATCCTGTTAGTCAATAATAGATGAAAAGACCTGCTCAGTTAGCAGGAGAAAGAAAAGACAAACTACAACTTATCGGGCTCCCCTGTGTCTGTCTGCAAGGACATCTAACCACAGAATGACCTTTGGAGAGTTTCACATCCACCTTCAGAGAGTTTAACCTCCACCTTCCCAACTTTGCATAAGTTCCTTTTTTTGCCAACTCTTAACCAGACTCATAAGCAGAAGGGGATTCTGGAAATGTTGCTCCCAGATTAATCAAGAAGCAAAATATACCAAAGTACCTATCAAAGTTAAGTGCCACTGTCTTACATAAAATTACAAACATATTCTCATTTATAATTTATATTATTGCTTCAAATAAAATTAAGCAATAATTTATTACAGTTTTATTATTTATTTATTTTTCTTTTTTTTTTGAGACGGAGTCTCGCTCTGTCGCCCAGGCTGGAGTGCAGTGGCCAGATCTCAGCTCACTGCAAGCTCCGCCTCCCGGGTTTACGCCATTCTCCTGCCTCAGCCTCCCGAGTAGCGCCCGCCATCTCGCCCGGCTATTTTTTTGTATTTTTTAGTAGAGACGGGGTTTCACTGTGTTAGCCAGGATGGTCTCGATCTCCTGACCTCGTGATCCGCCCGTCTCGGCCTCCCACAGTGCTGGGATTACAGGCTTGAGCCACTGTACAGTTTTATTTTTAACAAAGAAACAAAGGATAGGATATAGCCCTTCCACTGATGTAAATTTCAAAATTTACAAATTTTAGACCCTCTTCCAAAATAAAAATACTGCCACTTACCATGTGATAGAAAAGCAAATTTTTTATCTGTATTTATGTTACCCTGAGAAAATCAAAGTTAATTTTAGTTCAATTATTAGTTTTGTAACTTCTTCCTTACTCTAGAAATTAATTTGTTATATATCATTAATCAATAATACATAAGTAGGAGAGTATGTATTTTGTAATGTTTAGCATGTAAGTACAAGATATTAACTTAGCCTCTTAGAGAAAATCTTGTTGAATTTTAGAACTACCTTATGACTTTGAATGACCTTAACCCTTTTTTACTTCTTCGACAAAACACATCTAACTGAATTGTTTGTATTGAAATTCACAGAAAGTAATAAGCTAAAGTACTTTAATTCCAGAAAATGTGTCAATTTGAAAGATCTCAGGCACATTTGACACGTTGCTGCACATACTTGTACCCTTTTTGTTCATATTTGTTTGTGTTCAAGGAAAGGAAAAGAGGAAAACCCATACACCTTGTTGCTCTGTGAATTCTCCAGCCTGCAAGTGTCTGAGAAGCTGCCAGGACCTTTTATTTGTTTTGTAATCTTTAAGCTCTTTAAAAGGACCTTGACATTCTGCTTACCTTCTTCATTTCAGCTACCTACTAAACATCAGCGTTTAATGATTTTCCAACTATAACTGTAAAATTGCTTTGCTCATCCTTCTGATGTCACAGCCTTTATAACACAATTCTTCCCCTTCTTTATTTGCTCTAGGGTGACATTGAGAGTACGAATATCAGAATCCTTTTTTGTTTTCTATTCCATTCCCTGGACACATAGCACTCCTTCCAGAATCCTTATGTCCCCTCAAATTTGCAAAACTGCCCCCTGACTGTAAGTCATTACCCACAAAAAAAAAGTCATTTGGTGAGCTGATATTCTCTCTCATGCACAGCGCATACAAAGCACCTCATTATATCTTGGTATGGCCTAGTAAACTGCAGAGATGTGGTGGCCACTGAGGAGCCTCTGCACTTCACAGTCCCTGATGAAGAAAGAGCCTCTGCAGTTTCTTCATCCTTTCACGTGCACTTCTTTAAGGAAAATAATCTCTAGATGAAGAAGTCTTGCAGGCAACTGAAATTGAATTCCCTTTCTCCCCATACCCTCACACTTACCACTCACTTTGTCAGTCCCCTTCTGCAGTCATCCAACACCCCCTTCCTGAAATTACTCTCACACAGATTTCTTACTCATTTATTGAACCTCTAAAGGAAATTGTTTGTATCTAGTAAGCTCTTTTCATATATTTCTCATCCTCCTTGGGAAAAGATTTTATTGATCCATGAATGTCATGACATTTCCAAGATGATGGCAGTTACAGAATTTTTATCATGAGCAAGGCTTGGCTTGGGACAAGACAGAAGACAGATGGGGAACTGGTGATGTCACGTATTATGTACCACAGAATATGGGGGTATCAGAGAGCACATGTGCATATGTCAGCAAGATTCAGTAAGAGATCAACATCTGAAAATAAAACTGAGCTAACAATGAAGCAGTGAGGAAACAGGGTATTTATTCTTAAGAGAAAATTAAAATAACCATTAAAATTGCAGGTGGAACTTTGGGTTTGGAACTGACATTTTATGTCAATAAGCAATAATTATGGTGGAGTGTGTTTCCATAATGCATGTAAGTAATTTGTACATGGATAATTATTTTGCATTATTATTCAGCGAGAGACCTATTATTTTTCCATGCAATAAGAAAACAGCATATTTGTAAGTAAGGCCAGTGGAATTGTATATTAAATTTTGAGAAAGAGATATTCGTATAGGACAGTTTGGTCTGTGGTAAATGAGGAAAGAGAGAGGAAAGAAGAGTGAGGTTCTGGGAGACTGGAAGTTAACTCAAGATATTGGAAGGGTATTGAAAAATTGGGGACTATAAAACCAGTAAAACATAAGAAGGGAAACTTGCTTTTATAAAGAATGAGTATTTTTTTGTTTTGATTTCCATGAAGTACATGAAAATAAAATTATTCTTGACTGTAGTTCACCCAAAGGTTTATTGACCTTAACTTTACAGCATTTGGATAAAGAGCTTATAAAATGCCTATCATTCATAGGCCTGAGGAGCAAGAATTCTGCTTAGGGTAATAACTCAGGTGTCTGCCATTGACAAAAGTTGGCTGCTAGATTTCTTTGCAATGCAGTTTAGTTAAGTGATTCTGCAAATTATCTGTTCCTGCTATGTCTATCAGTAAGGCATTCTCAAACAAGTGTAATTTTCAGTGAATAAGCAGTCTTGGCAATCAAGTATAAAAGAAAAAAGCAGGAGGAGAGGGGAGGGCAGAAGCAAAGAATGCCACTCTAATCAATTCTGCCTTGGAGCGGAGACTCCTACCTAAATAACATGAGAGTTAATCAGCATTTTATGTGAGGTATATAGAAAAAAAATTGTCAATTTTTTATTGCAGTACAGATATCAAAGTAATGTTTCCATTACTGATTGGCTTCAGACAGTGAATATGTTCCATCACAATGTAGCCACCACAGCTATTTCATTTTATTTTGAAATAAAAGAACATACCTTATGAGATACCATAACAAAATATCATTTTAATATTCAGCCTTCTCAGTTTTTTTCCTTTCAAGTTTTAATTCTAAGGAGTACTTCCTTGTGAAACAACCAAGAATTGCCTTAAGACAGGAACAGTCCAGAATTAGGTTTTGGGAGAGTGTCAAAATCTCATTCTAATAGTAGGTAGCTGTGAGAGAATTGTTCATGTCATCCTACAAATACACAGTGAGCATAGATTATATTCTAGGCAATATTATATTGTTTTGTCATATATGGAGATGACTAAGGCTGGCTTCTAGACTTCAAGCAATGGTAATATAGTTGGCCTTGTCCTAGGACCTTTAGAATTGCCCTGCCTTCTTTTTAGTCCATCATTATGTGTACAGATAATTTATCTGGCAAATTATAAGACACAGGAACAGGTATTTTCCATTGAATTTTTACAAGTGTGATGAAAAAAATTCCCCGACGTAAGTATCAAAGTATCAATATGAGTTTGAAAAAGTCATATTGCAAAACTGCAAGTGAATTATTTCTAGGAAATTTACACCTGCAAAAAGGATACTTACTGTCCAAGTGGCAGCTCTTTAGTAAACTCTACACATTTGATTTCTTAGAGTTATTTATTAATCCAAATCCAGCTTTCTTACCAACTCCCAGGCTGAACAATTTTAGCTGGGAAGAGATGTGGCCAACTTTCTAGGGCTGACTTTGATCCAGTAGAACATGGCTTTTACAAGCATTTACTTTACCAACTGGAAGCTCAGTCCCCTTCCCTGTGAAAAACGCCCAGGCAAGTCCAAGGTAAAATTTCAGCTCTCATCTACTAGAATGAAAAAGGAAGAGATAGTCAACATAATCAGCCCAATCCAGCAATTTCTAGAGCAAGATATTCACCCTTTGAACTTTTATGTGTTTCAACATTCCCAGGACTCCCATTTTTCAGACTGCCTGTATGTGGGGTGGTAAGGGTGGAGGGACTGCCTGGTTCATTTAAGCACATGTTGACCAGACACCTATACAGAGCAGAATTTTTCTTACATCAGAAACAAAAACTTTAGTAATTCTAGTTTAAATGTGATTGAGCAGAATCAGAGATGCAGTTTATTCTCTCCTAATTTTTCTCTATTTATAGCCTCACTTAGTGACAGGTCTGTTGCACAGGAGTGGGCTCTTACTCAACACATCTGCTCCCCATGTGTTGCTGAGTCACACATACTTTTTTCATTACCAAAAGTAACAAATATTTATTTTCTCCTTGACAGTCCCACAGAGTTGTTGCAACAGAGGGAAAAACAAGTGGGATTCCATTCAACTTGGCCCATATAAAGATCCTTATTGGTGCTTGTGCCTCCACTACTAAGAGGCTTGTGGAAACCTTGGAACATGTACAAAGTAGAGCAATGGAAATGACTGGGAAAGAGGATCTATGAGAAAGACTAAAAGAATTGATATGGGTGTAGAAATAAAATTGTGTGGAATTACAGATACACTGTTTCAGGTAAAAAAAAAAAAAAAAAAAAATAGAGAATAGCCTACAGCTGAGTTTCCTCTAAAGCAAGCTTTATAAACCGGAGACAGGCTTCAGGGAACTTTTGAACCCCTCTCTCACATATTATATCCACATAAATCTTTAATTTTTGTATGAGCCTCAGATGTAATCATGCAATATTATCTTAAGGTAATGACATAAATTATGTTTTTCTCACGATGATGTCAGAGGGCAGAGGTGAAAAACTAGGCTTTTCCACTCTTTGTGATTTTGTATTAGTAATTCTTTAATTTGCCTATTGCAGCTTTGGACTTGCACATCAAACCGTGTCTGACCTAGAGGACAAGGAATGAAAATGAATAGTCTAGCCCACATCGTTTCTCTGAATCAGTTTTATAATTGAAATGCACTTTAAACCTTATCTTTAGTCTTCTCACAAGTCTTATAAATGAATGTCACCCTGATTTGATTGACTGATCTTCGTTTCACACCCTTCATAAAGTAGCCCAAAATAGCTGCTGGAAAACACTACAAACCTGCTGAGTTTTAGCAGTCATCAACTTCATATTGTCAGAATTTCTTGTGGGTGAGTTATAATTAGGTTTATTTATTAACTATAAAAGCTCCTGAAAGAAAATACCACAAATCATGCCATAGCCATCTTATCTTGTCACTGCTTCTCTCTTAGGAAAGACAACATCTTATCCACTGTCATTAAGGATCATTGCTTAGAAAGGAATTTTAGGAACTAAAAAGATTGACTTCATACTGTGACAGTGAATTTGCCTTTTCTTTAAACTGGCTTATTTGCTATCTTAATTGCATATGTGTGAAATCACAAACATTCACAAAATAGGCTCTACAAAGGCATATTTGGTAGTATAATGATCGCTTTGCTTATATAATCTGGGAATGGACTTAGCATCATTACACACATTTTGAAAGAAAAAAAAAAAATCCTTCTATCAAGGTGGCCTAAATCAAAAAGAATGTTAGCTGACTTGAACATCAGCTGCTGCTTCGTGACCTTGATTGCGTTTAGATCACCTACATTCCCCCTGCTTCAGAAGAACCCACATTATGCTAATGACCCTACTTCCCAAAATATCTAACCCTCTCACATCTAGTTAAGCTAGTGCTGTTCCAAAAACATAGATCACCCAAATGCTCAGGTGCTTACACAAAATTCACCCTTTCTAATAAGTCATTTTAGCTTGCCACCGCAAGTGTTCATGCATAAAACATACAAGCTGAACTCAAGAATTTCTGTAAAAATATGTGCCCCAGAATATTTTTCACAACTTAAAAATCATGTATTTTAAATTGAACACCCAATGTAATGTGGGAGCATAGCAGTTTTTAAGACATAGTTAAATACTTTAAAGAATTATTTTTCTACCTGTGGCTTAGCTAATGCAATCTGTGTTACTTTCCAAAAGCTATTAAATAAAAACGTAAAATTTCTTTCACTTTTACATGTAAAACTCAACTTTCTGCTCAAATGTAAACTCTCTGTGGGGATAGGAAACACAGTCTCAAAATGTAGTATGTTTTCTAGTCTTAAAAAATCATCTGACAGCTCTCCAAATGCAAAGTACACATACATTTCAAAAGTTAACCTTCAGGAAGTATAAATAGAATAGAGAAGCACCTTGCTGTCTCATTGTGTGTTCAAACAGCGTAAATTGATTCAAAATCTATTAAGATTAATCTTCCAAAACTAACACTCTGTGGTTCGAAGGTTATTGAGATAGTTTCCCTTCATAACTTGACATGTTTTATCATAACTCAAAAGTATCTTAAGGGTTCACATACTATCTGATGTTTATGTAGGTTACTGGCCCATTCCATTCATCGGCAACTCAAGCTATTTCTTGTCAGACAGAAACTGATAAAACTTCAATAGTATTCAAGAACCTTTTCCAGCAAAGTAAATATCCCATTGCCATATAGTAGCATTAAAAAAAAAATCATAGGCCGGGCGCGGTGGCTCAAGCCTGTAATCCCAGCACTTTGGGAGGCCGAGACAGGCGGATCACGAGGTCAGGAGATCGAGACCATCCTGGCTAACACGGTGAAACCCCGTCTCTACTAAAAAAATACAAAAAACTAGCCGGGCGAGGTGGCGGGCGCCTGTAGACCCAGCTACTTGGGAGGCTGAGGCAGGAGAATGGCGTAAACCCCGGAGGCGGAGCTTGCCGTGAGCTGAGATCCGGCCACTGCACTCCAGCCTGGGCGACAGAGCGAGACTCCGTCTCAAAAAAAAAAAAAAAAAAATCATAGTCCAATGTATTATGAATGCCTATTTTCATAAACAGGCTTTTAGTTGAATGTGTAAGCACATAGTACTATGTCTGAAAGCTAGCTACTAAGAAAGAATCATTTATCTCTTATAAGAGTATCTTTAAGTATACATCAATTCAAGAAAAATGATATGGCAGAAAAGTAGTTGTTAAATGAATGTGAGCAATAAAGGCAACCAATAGGAATAACTCAGGTCACAAATATTTGTCTCAAGAATAGGATTTTGGCAGAATTCCCAGATTATAATTTCAGCTCTCTATTCAAATTTGCAATCATAAAGAAATCCAACAATGATAACACATTGTCTTATTTTCCCTAATGAAACAGCCATATATTTGAGACATATTTTTGTCTGAAATGAAATAAGATTCTGATAGACCTGGAAAAACATGTGCACAAAAAATTTGACTATTTTTAACATTGTTGTATCTCATGAAATTAAGTTGATAACAAAACCCATGGACTGTGCCTTCGTGGAGGGGGTAGAGAGCATTTACTGGGAAGACAATTGCCACTAATATTTTTGAAATGCCTCAGAAACTTAGAAACAAAAACATTATTAAAATCTCTTCTCCAGGAAGTTATGTTTTCATAAGTTAAAGTAATCCACTGTTAAACATTATTCCATTATTCTTGTCCTTAAACATTATCCACTCCTTCTTCTGGTGAAAGGCAAATGCTGCTCAGACAGGAATTCTTGAAGCCTGGTGTTCACATGGATAGGGGAATGTGTCTAGCCAACCATGTAAGTAAGGACCCTGCAGTGAGCCACAGCATAGACTGAAGAGATCAATTTCTTGTCTTCAAAAAACACATATTCTTGATGTTCACTGCAGGTGTCAGAAGCAAACTTCAGTGAGAGTGAGACTAAAACTATCTTCTAAGGAATGACAAGAAATATTTTGTTAACAATCATGTGAGATTGGAAAGTAGCACTCTTAGAAAAAGAATTTCATGCTATCATATACCATCTGTTTAAAATAATGAAACCATTTTAGAAGCAAGAAATGTCAAGAAATGTCTTTTATTTGACTATTGTAAGTAATCCAAAAATTGTTTATGTCCAAATTACAAAGCAATATTGTATACACCTGGAGTCAAAGTATTATACACTGCTATACTATACCAGGTCTATAGGTAATGCATTTATGTATTACATGCCTATCCAGTTAATGGTTTACAATTTCTTTTATGTAGTATTATTTTGAAATGTATTTAGGTATCGAAATGAAATGTTTTCAAAAGAAAGATCCGCTAAGCAAAAGAGAAAACTCCTATAGTAGGAGTTCCATTTGAGCTCCTTCCCTACCTGTCAGGGAAAACTAACCAAAAATACATAAGTAAATAAACATTTAGCAAAAAATAATACAATCCACTGAACTTCTGGTAATCTTTTATTTAGGAGTATGAGGTTAAAGAAACAAGAGAATATGAAGGAGGAAAATAAGATGGAGGAGAACAAAGTTTTCAGAAGTGCTTATTAGAACTATTGCATGCCAAATATCTACTCTATGGGAAAAGCAAATTTCACAATATTTTTACCAATTCTGTATTCACACATCTGATCAAGGTAATATCTTAAAATGGGTAGATGAAACAATGACATGAAAAAACAAAAAGATAACCCAAAGATGAGTTGATATAAATGTCAATGTAATTCATCTAAAAATCTCATTCATGTTGAGACTTCAATTCAGCAAGAAGTGTTAACTCTAGTTAAAAACAAATTAATCAAGTCTAGTATCACAGATTTGTAAATCAAGGCCCACCCAAGGTCATATAGTTAATATGTGGCAGAACTGGGATTTTATTATGCAGTACTGGAATTAGAAATCAATTAGAGCCTGTAATCCCAGCACTTTGGGAGGCCGAGACGGGTGGATCACGAGGTCAGGAGATCGAGACCATCCTGGTCTACACGGTGAGACCCCGTCTCTACTAAAAAATACAAAAAAATAGCCGGGCGAGATGGCGGGCGCTACTCGGGAGGCTGAGGCAGGAGAATGGCGTAAACCCGGGAGGCGGAGCTTGCAGTGAGCCGAGATCGCGCCACTGCACTCCAGCCTGTGAGACTCCGTCTCAAAAAAAAAAAAAAAGAAATCAATTAGAGTCCCTCGATAAAGATTGAGTCTTTGTAAGCATCTTCCAGTTTGGTATAGAAGTGGGTTAAACAATAAATGTTGATTAAGAAAAATACCTAGAAACCCCAGAAATACTACTTAAACTTCAAGGAAGATGAGTGCTGATTTATCCCACAATCTCTAACCAGATATCCCCCTTTAATTCCTACAACCTAAGATTTCATTTTTTCTTTCCATGAGATACTGCTTCCAGGGGAGTTTAAAAAGAAGCAAAGAACCTTTCAGATTACTAATTCTAAGCATGTAATATGCCCTCATGATAATTACACTTCTCTTCACTTTCTCCACTGCATTTCTGCATTTCACCTGAATAGAGCTGGAACTAGATCTATAAGCAATCACAGTATATCCAGTGAGAGATTTTTTATTGTTATTTTAATTAATTTTGTCACCCAGGCTGGAGTACAGAGGTGTGATCATAGCTCATTATAACCCCAGAGTCCTGGGCTCAAGCCATCCTCCCAACTGAGCCTCCCAAAGAGAGACTCTATTTTTAAATCTAGGATTAGGCATATCTACCCCTGGGTAGCTTTAAGGTGAGTTGACCAGAAAAATAAATTTCCTTTTTTTTAAGGTTCTACCATTTTTTGAAACTAAATATATGTAACATAACAATTGAAGGAACAGTGAGGTAGAGGGAAAATATAGTGGCATTCTTTATTTTTATTTGTTAAATGAGGCAATCTGATTCACAAGAGGAAAATGTAAGGTCTTTATGAAATGCAGCAGTAGTACTCAAGGTAATTTGGATTTTATATTAGATATCACAGATGTTAAGTGCATGCCCAATAGGTAATAATCTATTTAGGGAATAAACAACTTCAGTCTGTTTTAAAAGTATTTATATGTTTTATTTTATGACTAAATATTATCACTGAGCTAAAATAATTTATACAGCTACAAACATGAAAACATTAACTGTGGATGTAATTCAAGCAAGAGCAAGTATCACCTGTCAGTTGGCTGTTACGAAAACAAATTATAATTAAAACAAACTTAAATTAATTCAATTTGTCTAAAATTCTTTGCAAATACAGTACAGCTATTTGAGAAATGAAAACTAATTTGACTTCCATTACTCATAATTAGCATTCGTTAATAAGGCAAGAACTTTTAAACAAGCTATAGCATCTCTGCCTCCAAGAGTAGAAGGACTGACTTTTATTACATTTAAAACATAATTGGTAGCTTAGATAACTTACCTAAATCAATCCAGCATTTTGAAATTTTGAAAAGAACTTAGCTGCTCTGGGCTGTGATCGTCCTGAAGAAAAACTGTCTACTTTCTGTTCCCAAAGAGCCCACCCAAAGACTATCAAAAACTACTAACTGAAATGTTGTGATAATTTGAAGGCTTTCTTATCTTATTTTTGTGTAAAAATCAACATGTAATAGACAAGGAAAGTTTAGTCGGCTCTTTCAATTGTGCAGGTACCTGAAACATTCTTGTATACCTTCAGAGAATGAGGCTAGATGAGAAAAGAGGGTCGTTTTATGCCTAAGATGTGGTTAGAATTTAATTTCCTTTTAAAATTTATTTTGAGCAAAGGAAGCTTTACTTAAACTCACTGTGTGATTCCATTGGATTGTCACAGACTTCCCTCATCTGTCCAATTGTTCTGCTCACAGCGTTCAGGAAACCCTGCTCGCCATCTCTCTTGTTCAGTTATGTCATTCTTCCTCTCTCTTCTTGTTCAAAGGCTCTTGAAATCTCTTTTCTTAATACAGATTTCTATGACGAAGAAATACAAAGAAAGAAAGCTAATCTTTCTGCCCCTAATTTTTTTCTCACTAGCACATTTCTACTATACAGCAAAACCACTCCTGGATTAGTGCTTGTACTTTAGCACTTTCCTATCAGTGCTTGCATAAAATGAGCTATAAATGCTTCATCCAAAATAGATGGTGACTTTTTAGGCTTTATATAACCACGTTCTTTTATATGTTAATCCATAAAAGTTCTCTTCATTTGAGATACCTTGAGATCAAGGACATTATCATTTTGAAATAATTCTGTGGATCCCATAGAAAATGTTCATGTGACATAAAAAACAGCACGCTATACAATTTGCACTAAATCTGCTCAGCACAATATCTAAAAGTTTGCAGAGACTTGGAGCTAAATTGGGTGAGCTGGTGATTATACTTGGTTTAAACCAACAGCAGAGATTCACTAGCCAAACGAAGTGAATGCCTCATGTTGTTAATGTATAGTTTTAAACAACAAAACTACAACAAATACACTTATCGAGTTCTATGTCAGTAAATTATAAAATCTAGAAGTTGAGAAGGAAGTCAAATATGTTAATTCTCACATTGACCAGAAAATAAAATATAGAATGAGAGGGTTTGAAAAAAGAGAAAAAAAAAAAAAAAGGAAATAAGAATGATTTTTACGCCTTCCAGGGACCATCCCACAATATTCTGTTAGATTTCAAAAAGCAGATATAATTAATTGCCCACAGACGTTCATTTAATCAGGTGTTTTTCATCAAATGTCTCCCTAGAATTTAAAGCTGATTGCTGTCCTAAAATGCTATGATATGTACCACAGACTCTGAAAGATCCATCTGGTATACGTAAGTTAATATGCATTTTGGAAGGCTCAAGGCATCTTCAAAAGTCAAAACCAACAATCTACTATCTGCAGTTTACAAACTAAATTGTACTGGTATTTTTGCCTGCATTAGCCAATTTATCCTTCATGATAATGTAAACTAATAACTAGAACCAATCACTAGTTATTTTCCATTTTACAAATATAAATTGGGTCCAGAAAGGATAAGTAATTTGTCCAAAATTATATTTCCTAAGAATAGCAGGACTTGGAAATGAATTCAGAACCTGAGTATTTAGTCATTTTGCTCATCTGAATCTCACAAAGCTTTTGAACAAAACCTTATTCAACATGATTGGCACTAGAAGTTGATCATTTACTCTCAGAAATCAGTTAAGGTAAGAAATTATCTTAAACAATTTACAGGATAGACAGACATGGAGAAATAAATGGATATATTAACAGATTTATTTATAGATATTTTAATATATGGCCAAACTTTTTCTGTGGTGGGTAGCCTATTTTGTGCTCCCCACAAAGCACACACTGAGATAAGGATAAAGCACAAGTGACTCGCTTGAAAGTGGTCCCAGAAAGCACAACGAATAAAATAGGGAAGATGATTTAGAGAAGGGGAGAAAGGTCATCAAGGTATAGGTTTAGCTGTGAAAACTAAAATTCAATCGCATTTGAAATTCTCTGAGAAGCTGTGTGGTATTTCAAAACTATCCTAAAAATAATAACAAAAAGAAATTTTAAAAAGATAGAAAGCTGGCTGTATATTTATTCATTGATTTCCATGCCTCATTGAATCAGAGTTTTACTCGGAAGCATTAAACCCCTAGCACTTTAGGTGGCCTTGGTGCTGGACTGAGCAAGCTTCTGTATCTCTAAGAGAAATTATCAGGCAGAGAGTCAAAGGAATGCAGCATGTGGCATGTCATGCTGTAAAACTGCTGGGCACTGTCTACTGAAAGTGCAGGTGAACACAGAAAAGCTGTGGATGGAGCATGAAGTGTCAACAGTGTCTGCTACTACTATGAGCAGTAGAGGAGAGTTCCTGGTTGGAATTTCTCATCATTTTTCTTGCTTAACCCACAGCTCTTCCCTATTTTTGATAAATATAATTTTATGTTCCCTTAAAATGAAGTAAGAAATTAAAGATACTTGGAAAGAAAAGTGTAGAATCCTTTAGGTGATTTATTTTTTCATACTTTTATAAACTTTCCCAAACCTTTACAACCATTTTACCCTCAACAAATTCTACAGAATGCTTTTTGGAAATGTTTTATAATAAATCTTCCTAACAACTCAAACAACAACTTTATTTCATTCTGCAATATTTCAACTGTATACAAAATAATTTCTTAAAAATAGATATGACTCTTGGTAAATATACAATTTAGCTGGCTGGGTGGCTAAGGCAGATGAATCATCAAGATTTCTGCTTGCCTTGGACATTAGGTGCCATGTTTACCAATGAAGTTAAGACCATGGGCTAACCTTGTGGGGATTTTTTAAGTGGAAATTGCCACTGTTGCTGGTATTTACTGCTGCTGGGAATCTTACTCTCAGTCCCAGAAAAGGTTCATCATTATTTACATTTTACAAAATAAAATGCAAAAAAAAATGATTCACTGTGTGGTCTAAAAAGGCCACACTATTGCCATGTACACTTACACTCAGGTCACCAGAAGGCACACCCATGGCTAATTGATGAGGCAAGTCACTCATTCATCTAAACAGTGAGGCAATGTGATTATAAAAAGGTTAGATAATTAAATAAATAACTAAATATATTGATGTCATTAATCCGTGTAATCACAGCCTTAAATAATGACTAAAATATATTACTTTTGTAAGAATGAATCACAAATCTTCGCCAAAAATATAAAGTGGGCAAGCATGTCAGCCTTGCTGTCTTCTCCTTTCTTGATACTTCACTCATGTTTAGGCACTTTTGACCCTTTGTCTGTCCCACCTCAAATACTCCTCCTTCCATCATATGGAATAATTGCTAGGAAGCAGGCACTCATTTCAGGACTTCATTTCTAGGTTCCATTTGCATCAAAATGGGGTTGTATGACTAGTTTTTAATGGGATAAAATGGCTGGACGCAAAGTATATTATTTACTGGTCCAGATATTTGAAAAATGAGCATGCCTTCTCCCTTCTCTTTTACTATCTATTGGCTGCATATCAAAGCCTAGGGTGTCCTGGAAGATAACATGACTTCTGGCAGTCTGGTCTCTGAATGTCTGAATGAATTGATCGTGACTTTTCTAGCCCCAGTCTCTGAATTGGAACTACCTTAGACTGTTTAGCTACAGAAAAAAAGAAGGATTTCTGGAGTCTATGTTTGAAACAATGCTGTGTGCTTCCCCAAACCATGTCTTTTTCCAGGTCATACAAGAAGACTATAATGCCTAGCCTCTCCTATTTTTATATTGGGTAGATATTTCTGCATTCTGGCTAATAGAATTTGGGTATAATTGACGTATACTATTCCCAAACTCAGCCAGAAAGCTTCTTCCACAATCCTGCATTCTCACTACTACTCTCCTGCAGTCTCCTGGAGCTGCACGCTGAAGATGGAAGGCTAGGTCTTGAATTGATTCGGTGGGGCAGCTTACATTGACTGTGACGTGACTCATGACAGGCATCAGAGTGTTCATTGAACACATTTGGTAAACTATCACCTATAGCCTGTGCCTGCAGAACTTAATCTAAGGGAAGAGATTAGAAAACAAAGCCATTACTGTATATGTTGGCTGCTTCTGTTGTGTTTGGTAATGTGTTGTAAGAAAGAGATAGACTAAGAAAAAAGTGGTTAAGTTTGCAAGCAGAAATAAATGAGAATGAGAACCTACAATTTTTGAGTCTTGCTAACCCCTTCTAGATCCCAAAGTGTAAGAAATAAAATTGAGGAAAGTCTCTGATCCAGCGAAACTTTTCAGTTGAAAAAAGTGACTCAGCTTTGTGCCCAAATTCAGATGAAGGATCCATCCTTCCTAAAATTCCTGATAGCCTCAACAGAGCTGGCATTAAGCATAGAGTCAGAGACTTGAATGAGGAATTAAAAGAATGAGTATATTTGTGAACTACATCCGAGAAAGAACTTTAGGTGTGGCTACTAGGCCATATAAATGACAAGAAAGATAGATTAGAAGATACTGTTTGTGACAAAACTATTATTTTTAAATAAGAAATAATGAGCTTAGCCTAAAACATTGGAGGATTTGGGGATAGTGTTAACCATTAGCAGACTAAGAGGCAGTCTGCAAAACCTGTGCAGTCCTCACAGAAGGCAGAGCCAGGCACCCCATAGGAGAGTTTCTTGCAGAGAGTGGAATTAGCATCTAATCAATAAACTTCTCCCTCTTACAAAATACATAGTCTTTACAATGTTCATCAAGCAAGTTTTAGAATTTCTCTATGCCAGCTTCTATTACATGGAGCCCATTCTTTACCTTTTCACATGATAATATTGTCATGCTATTGGGTTTTAGGGATAGAACCAGATAAAAAGTCTTTTCAGGTTACAGGATGCTGACCCAATGAAAAAGACAACACATTGTCAGAAGATTCTAGACTTTGAGTTGGAGGCAGTGACTGAATGAATTTTGTCCACCTCAATGGAGAGTTCATTAATGTTTTCTATGTGTAGAAGTAAGAGTGAAGTAGGTATTTCACATTGGAAATACAGACTTTGGCAGAGAAAATGCTATGTGTTCACCAAAAGCAACTTTCTTGACTTTCAAGAAAAGTACATTTTTCATATATCATGTTGATTAGTTTGAGGTTCTATGATTGAATCCTAGCCATCCGAGTATGCCTGTGAGTAAAAGTGATGTATGCCACTTTCACACATGGTCAAAAAAACATCTGTATGATCATCTATTCTCTTTTTTCCCTTTTGCAGAGATGTTAGAAGCCAGTTCTTGAGAATGGCAGGACCACCTGGTGGACATAACCTGGATCAGTGAATGACTGCATGGAGCAGAGTCCTACCTGTCAAGACATCAGATTGTGATGTAAGCAATAAACACGTATTTTGTTAACTCATTAGATTTGGGAATCGATTGGTACAACAGTGTATTAGTTTCCTAGGACTGACATTATAAATGACCACAAACTCAGTGGCTTAAAAAAACAGAAATTTATCCTATCACAGATCTGGAGGCCAGAAATGTGAAAGCAAGGGGTTTGGCAGGGTCATGGTCCTTCCAAAGAGGGACACTCTAGGGAAGGGTCTCTCCTTGCCTCTTTCAGTTTCTGGCGGCTGCTAGCAATTCTTGGCATTTGTTGGCTTGCAAATGCATCAGTCTAATCTCTTCCTCAATTTTCACATTGACTCCTCCCCTGTTTCTGTGTGTGCATCTCAAATATTCCTCTGCTTTTCTAGAAGATACTTGTCATTGGACACTTTTCCAGCGACACTTGCCATTGTATTTAGGCCCCCTCCAATTCAACACACTAGGAGCATTTAGCTTATTCAGTCCATTGAGCTCTCAAGCTATTCTACGCAACTTTTTTCTCAGAAAAATAACTCTCCAAAACAGAAGTCAATGTTTCACAAATTGTAGTAACCAGAATGATTTCAGATGCTATACATGTGAATATTAATAATTACATTTGTCATTTTAAGGTTCATTCCTAATTATATAAAGTTTTGCATTTAAATAGATGTATTATAAAAGACAAAAATGTTAAATAATTGAAAAAAAAAAACTTCTATCTATTGGTAAGCAGTAGAGAAGCTTCCTGAAAGTAAAGGGGCTTTCCTGTATCCTTAAAATCATGATGTTGAGAGGCTGATGACACTGAAGAAGATGAAAGGTGGTCTCTGATACTAGGAATTAGATATTGAGGAACACGACAATTGCCCAGGCAGCCTCCAAGTTTGGACAAATTATACCAAGTAGTGACTGGCTTTGTGAAAAGCTGCGAAGCTTCCAACTACATGCTCATTTTGGAAAGATCAGTAGGTCACATTCTTCCTTCAGAGTGTGTACATAAAAGATAACTTCTTCAGTCACTGAATATCAATGATCATAGAAATTAAAACACAGAAATAAGTACATATCAGAAGTCGCAATACTGAAGAACCACACTGAGCATGATGTTGGATCAAATGCAAAGCTTTGTGTGTGCACACACACACACACACAAATTTAGATTAACAGGACTTATGTTCCTTATGCTGGCCCATCAAAATAAGAGAAAAAAAGACAACAACATAAATTAAGAAGTTATTTGACAGAGGATTCTTTGACTCAATAGTAATTAATGTAGTAATTAATTACTGAATTTTAATTAATTATATTTAATTAAACAATAAATTAAAAGCCATTGGAACACAGACATGACAACTAGTTTCATAAAAATCCTCTCCAAAAGAAAATGTTCAAGGACTTCATCACAGTCTCTATTAAACTTAGCATTTTTGGCAGCATATTCACCATAGATATCTCACCAGACATGAATCCTATCAAAATTTATGTAAATTAATACCAATTTTAAATTGAATGTAATTTGAACAAATATATTTTTTGGCTTATTGTAAAGATATGAAATTAAGTCATCAAATAGCAGCACTAAGTCTCATTCTTATAAATAGCTTATGGCCCAAATCTTCCTAAAGTCAACAGAAAGGAAAGACAATTCGCACGTTATTGATATTAATGTTCATTCTGTTCTTATTTCCAAAGCTATTTTATTTGCTAATTACACTTTGATTAAAGGTTCAGTCTAGGTTTGTCATATCTCCCTTTTAAATGCATTAAATACCAAAAATATCCTAATTTGGGAATAGGATTGTCAACTGAAAAATAGTAGTGGGTTTACTACACCTTCTCATCTATTTTGACCATTAAAAAATAAATCTCTCTTCACACTGCTCTGGACATTAACTGCAAGTCAGATATATATTAAATGAGTTTCCTCTCATCTTATTTTCCATTTTATTTTAGTAAAAATTTACTTTCTTTGTATTTTAAAAAAATCAACCTGGTTAATAAGATTGCAATTTGGTGGCATCTAGACAATAACTTTACATTTTCTCTGTTATTCTCTCTCGTTAAAATTTAAAACCTTGTTAAAACAAATATTTTAATTCAGTCGGGCTTGGGTGGGGCCAGTCATTATACATTTCTAATACTCTCCTTGTTGATGACAATGCTGCTGGTCTGTGGACCAGACTTTGAATAGCAAATTGCAGTCACATCAGGTAAATGTTCAATTTTTGTTTTATTAAATTTATACTGATTTCAATGACTATAAAGCCATATACTATTAACCCAAAATGACAATATTCAAAAAGAAAAAAAAATCACACAAAGGGAAGTGCACACAGAAATAGGATAATTTTAAATGTGTTAAACCCCTTTTATACTCTTTATATATGTTTTGCATATTGTAACTGTGCAACAAGCTAGTTCAGTAGTTAACACTTCTCAACTCTACTAGCAATTCACAAACTATGCTAACGCTCTCTCAACCACAAGGTTTCCTTGTATCTTGCTCATTTATTGATTTTTCATATTTTCAGTGTGCACACGTAATCTTGGCAGCCTAACAAAAGCCGATCTCTGATTTCACAGCCATATGCCACTTAAGTAATAACGAAGTTTGCTTGCACACATGGAAACATGAGCATTCTTAAAAGTATCTCTCTTGGGGCCTCACCAAAAGGAGCCAATTTTTTGATATCATTGCTCAAACCTAACTTGGATGAATATCCACTGGATCTCCTGTAGTGTATTCATTTATCTTTGCCACAATGTTATCCATAAAGATCACCTATTGAATAAATGACTTATCAAAAAAAGGAACTTATTGGAAACTAGTCTAACAATTCACCTGAAGAAATTATTTATTTATTTATTTATTTATTTATTGAGACAGGGTCTCGCGCTTGTCGCCCAGGTTGGAGTGCAATGGCGCGATCTCGGTTCACTGCAACCTCCGCCTCCTGGGCTCAAGCGATTCTCCTGCCTCAGCCTCCCAAGCAGCTGGGATTATGGGCACCTACCAACACGACCAGCTAATTTTTGTATTTTTAGTAGAGTCAGGGTTTCGCCATGTTGGTAAGGCTGGTCTCGAACTCCTGACCTCAGGTGATCCACCCGCCTCAGCTTCCCAAATTGCTGGGATTACAGGCTTGAGCCACCGTGCCCAGCCGAAATTATGTTATTTATAAAAATTCAAAATTTTATTCATTGTTACCTGCATGTACATGTACAGAGACACACATATAAAACAGGTTTATAGATAGAGAGCTTAAAGAGCCCAGTGAGAAAATTAAGCTATTAATAACAGAAATGTTGAAAAGAAGCATTGAACTACCCTGGCATTTTCTATATAATATGTTCTTGTACTTGATAATAATATTAATAATATGCTTACTTGGAGACAGCATGGCATAACAGTTACAAATACGTGTACTGAAATCAGAGGGCCTTAGTTTGAGTCCCAGTTCTTTTGTTCTATAATCATGTGAATTAGGATGCTTTACTTAACCATTCTGAGTCTCAGTTTCTTTACAATAGCTTCTGCTTTAAAAAATTACATTAACTTTTGTTGCATAGCAGAATCACTAAATCGCATAGGCATAGAAGAAGAAGCATTATTTTCTCACTCATCACTCTATGAGTTTGCAGGTTAGCTGGGGGTATCTATCTTGTAGATTAACTCCAGGTCAGTTCCATATGCAGCCTTCTGGGACCTGGGTTAGAAGGACAGTGATTACCTGGAGACATGTTTTTCTTATAATAGAGTACTCAAGCTTCCAGGGGATTGACGAGTGAAATGTACTGTTTTATAATGACTCAAGTTCGATACAACAATGTCATTTCGGCTCACATTTTATTGGCCAAACCAAGTCATATGCCAAGCCCAACATCAAGGAGATGTGGAAGGAAACTCCTCCTCATGAGGTGGTAAGGGGAAATCATTAAGGTGGTAAGGCAGTAATCATTATCTAAACAATAATCTAACCTTTACCAATGTCTTGTGAGGGATTTAAACTGCACTTCAAATGCTTAGACAGGGATATATAGTAAGTATTCCATGAATGCTTAGAGAAGAGAGATATTTAGTGTAACTATGAGTCAGAACCTGGTTTGGTTGTTCACCAGCCGTTTCCCTTTTGTTCTTGTGCACATAGCTTGATTGCATTTCCCAGTTTCTCTTTTACTTAGATTCAGCCATTTATTTGAGTTCTGGCCAATGGAAAGTGAACAGACGTGATATACTGGACTCAGCCTGGCTCACAAAAATCCCCCTACCAATCTCCCATGCTCTCTCTTTCTCATCTGCAGGCTTGAAACAGAGGTCCTAGTGGAAGACCCGGAGGCTCCAGTTCAGAGTGTCCAGCTAGATTTTTGTGATGATGGAAATGTTTTACAACTTTTCCTCATTTGCCTACTAAAATAATTAGTATGTGAAAACTACTTTAGTTACTTTAATTAATTATTAAAACTGCATTTTGTACGTGAGAACAAGGATTGAGGCAAGTCATGACTTCAGTCAAATAGATTTGGACAGGATGCATTATAGCAGTATAAAACCATATTTTAGTATTATGCCTGGGACTTTAATAAACTGCATGGAAATAGAGAAATGAAAAGAATCCAATCTATGTTATAAAAATGATTAAAGGAAGGGAATGCCTTAAAGAGGCACACTAATTAATAATAATAAAATTTAAAACCATAGTTGAAAACATACTCAAAAGGAAATAATGCAGCATGAAAATTCTAAAGAGATGTGTTTGGTTGAAGAATAGTTTTCTGCTAACCCCACCAAGCTACCTTGACTGTGATTTGTTTGGGACCCTCATGATTAGGGAAAACACAAGTGTGTGTGGATGTCCATGTGGGTGCTGACAGAAGAAAGAGTGAGTATGGAGAGCGAGTGGGTAGTTTATCACAGAACCCTTACCCTAAATAAAAAGCAAATTATTGTGGAAGTATAAAATTTTCATAATAATTTAACAAATTACCACCAGGGCAATGTCATATGCATTTTAAAGCAACATTTATCATCAATTTATAAATGCCTTATTTCATCTAATTAAAACAGAGCTTAATACATTTTATGACAGAAATTTATACCAGGAAATGATACAATTTAAAATCATATTTATTATGTTTTAAAGCAAATGACTTATTTTAGGATGGAATAGATCAACTCATTCCAAGTGATAACTTTCTCCAGTTTCAGCTACATTGTTAAAACTTGAAAAATTATCAGAAATTTCTCTCTCATGGTGATATTTAATTCGAGTAAGGCCTTTCACATTTGGTCTGATTGGCATATAAATCAAGAACAAATATTTCTTAAATGCTTAAAGTACTCATTTGCCAATTTTTGAAATATAACTCAAATGTTATGGAAATGAAAATTAATGTTCTACCCACATATTTCCTAGAACTTCTTAATTTAGGGCAATTTTTGTTTGCTGATTTGTTTTGGTTTTTTTGAGCCCATTTGTCCACATAAGAAAAAATAATTTTAGATTATCATCTCCCTTAGGTCATCTCATCTAGTCCAATGGCTTTAAATACAACCAATAAGCCAATGACTTCCAAACCTCTATCTCCCTCCTTGACTGTTTAAGTCCACTTTTCTAGGATAACAAATAAATACAACATAGTGGATTTCAGCAACATGTGTTTCTTGTGCGCAGCACTCCAGTGCTACAACTCCAATAGCCTTGATTCAAACAGCTCATTGTCATGTGTCTTCTCATCTCAGATACCAGGCTTAAGGATCAGAGAAGCACTGGGACATACCACTTTCATGGTGGAGGGCAAGAAAAAGGGGCCAAACTAAAACACGCAAGCCAATTTAAAGCTTTTTCTTACACACAGCAAATGTCAAGTTTGCTCATATTCCATTACCCAAAGCTATTCGCGTGGGCTAGGAAGCACGTTCTGTATATAAACATGGCAAGGGAGGGAAGGGGACAAATACTCATGAACAAATAATGCCAGCTACAGCACTACGCTTTTTCTGAACTCAAGGTTCATATGGACATTAGAGCTGCTTGATAACTCCACCTGCATGTTTAACAAACATTTTGCCCTTACCATGTCCAAAATTGAAACTTTGATTTCCAGTGCCCCCTCGAAGCTGCAATTCACTGACCTGTCTTTCCTAGCACAGTAAATTGCATTATTATCCAGTCTATGTTCCCAAGCACTATTCCCCAGCAGTGTATCCTATCAGTAAAGGCTAGTATTTACAGAGTCAAATTTGGGCACTGGATTGCTTATTATACTGGAGGAAAGGTGTGTTTTTATTAATAATTTTAAACCTTTGTATTATGAAAACTTTCAATTATATATAAAGTAGACGGAATAGTATAATGAATTATATGCGCCCAACTTTAATGACTATCAAATTCATGACTAATCATGTTTCACTAAACCTCATTCACTTTACCTCCCCAACAGCTTTTTAAACAAATTCCAGATATCATATCATTTCATCATTGGTATTATACTATAGAAAGAATAATATTTTTAAATCGTCAAACAAATCACCGTATGCTCCTGGTACCCTGCAATAGGTTCCCTTTGCTGCGGGAATAAAGTCCAATTTCTCTGATATCCATAGTATCAGCCCACAACTACCTCTCTAAACCCTTTTCTTTCATGCTGCTATCATCTTCATCCAATAATCCCTGAAACACTGAAATTCCTGGTCATCTAGTGTTCCCTTTGCCACCAAAGCTCTGCCACGCAATCTTCACATGGCTATATTCATCTTATTATTTAGGAACAAGCTTAAATGCTGACCTCTCGGAAGGACATTCATTGACCATCAATCTTAATGATCAATATGATTTGTGGCTATTTTTTAGCTTATTATCTACTGTCTGTTCACTCCAGTAGAACCTGAACATCTTGAGAGAGAGTTAGTGATTTTTGCCATCACATCTTTATGTCTAGAACAGTGCTCTCTTGATAGCATGTATTTAATAGATATTTATTATATGAATATTTTTGTTTGTACAGGTTGGTGAACTTTTACTACTTGGACCATATCCTCAGTATTTTCATTTAAAGAGTTAAATCCATTTCACTAAGTTACGTGATTTCTAGAACTTCCTACATATTCTTGCCTAAGATTTGGAATTACAGAAGACAAGCACTGAAATAGGGGAATGCTGTCTTGCCATGTTGAGATTAAATGCTTGTGTTTCATTCAAGTGAAGAATAAGGGGTGAGAGCTGGATTTGGGAATGCACAAGGCACTGAAGAGCAGTGAAAAGTAGATCCAAAATTCCTCCTGGGACATAATTTAAGACAGCTTGAAAGTAAAAATGAAAGATCAAAATGGTTTCAATTCTTATTTCTGCTATTGTGACTTCTAGACATAAAAGTTCTAACACATCCAATGATTTTGTATGAATTTTTTGTTAGCCTATTTCTCAACATAAAACCACTGAGAATCATCATCTCTATCTGATTTTTGACCACATTTAAAGCAAATGGACAAGCAATAAAATAAAATATGCAAGCAATAAGCAGAAGATAGCATACAAGGAGAGCTTTGTATCACCAAGATCAGATCTGTGGGTGCTGTTGTGGGAATGGTTAGTAAACCTTGTTAACATTCCCATCATCTCCGTCCAAATAATACATAATGTGACAGTCTCTACAAATGCAGCCACTGTCACCACTTCCAGCCAGATTACTGCCCCTAAGTTCCTTGTTGAGAGAAATGTAGGAGTTGCCAATGGTTAAAAGTATTTTAAACCAAAAATTTATTACCTAGGGAGATTTTGTTTATGAATAAAGTTTCTTTCTACCACTTCAAGTGTATAAGAAGACAGAAAGAAAATAAATTGTGCTTGACATTAAAACTAGAGAAGCTGGAGAGAACTGGGACATCCCTTGCAGATAACTTCAGCATTAGTCAAAGGAAAACAAGGAGGAAACTAGTTAAGCTGAGGCAATTTACCAGTTTCATTATCTTTCTGTTTTGTGTTCTATATATATAACAATGAGTTACTAAGGTAAATGTCACGTTAGGAAGAGAACACAATCATCATGATAGGAAGACCAGTGTATCTGGTATAATAATTTCAAACTTAATTATGAAAAAATGTAGTTTTTATTTTCTACAACTCAGTCTAATTTAACCCTAACTCCATTCTGCTCAGGAGAACAGAAACACAATTTGCCACTTCAAAGCAGTCTAGAGGATTCCTCTTCCCTTTCCCTTTCTTCCTTGTATTGTATATAAACGCCAAAGTCACTGAGGTGAAATGTGACATGAGGTGAAAGGTGGCATCTCGTCCTTCATCACTACATGCCTATCGTGACATCCACTGAAATATATCCTCCATCTACTTTCTGGAATTAATACCTTCATGATTATGTCAATTGAGGTGTACAGTTCTCGTGTGGTCTCTTATATTATTCAGGCCACGTATGCTACTGCAACTCTCCTCCAAGTTGACTGGCAAAGCTATGCCAACCTTATTCAGAAAAACTATCTGTCTATACTGTAAGTCTTTTTGGTGCATGCAGAACTGATTTAGCCATTTCATTTTATCATCTACGCCAAGAAGGAACATAGAATGTCAGCAGCACAGATTTTATCTAACTGCAGCTCTCTAAAATTATTAAAGGATTCCACTTTGTCCCCATCAGTTTAGAATCAACTCAAGTAAGAGAGGAGAGGGTAAGAAACCCATACCAGTCTCTGGATTGCTAAACTCCTTCCTTCAGATGTAATGATCTTTCTCCAGTTTCTGTTCTAGTATAGTTTGGGAAAGAACTCCTTGTGTGTGATCATGTTTGTTTGCTTGTTTTTCTCAAATCTTGTTGTCTATTACCTGAGAACCACTTCAAATGTAAAAGGCAAGAATTTTAGGTCTATGCCTTTGTTCTGATGTTTTCCTGAGACTGTCCTCCCCTAAAATAATGAATGCTTTCTTGTGTTGCTGCCTGGAATAAGGAAGGGAGGTACCTAGTGACACAAGGAGATGTAATGTTCAATACTTTAATGCTTTGCAATACTAGTCATCAATAATAAGTTTTCCAAACTTAATCATTTAACTAATGACAGCTTAGTATTAGCCTTTATGCTACAGGTTTATAAAACGTCTTATAAAGATGTAGTTTGAATTTGCTTCATGTTATATTCTCCTTTTGTTTATCTGGGAAAATAACATGTAGTAATTTAAAATTTATCACATCCAAAATTTGTGCTATAATAGTATAGTGGTAAATGATGGTGTATCAGGATTCTCTCTTAACTATTAATGATATGTTTAATTTACAGAATGGAAAGAGTTTAAGAGCTTAAAGAAGGAATCTTGTTTTTTTTTTCAAGATATATCAGTAATATTTATTCATGAATAACCACTTGTTCTAATATTTTAAGTGAAACTGAAAATTATTCAGAATATTGTAGCTGAGGCAATTATCAAAGTTGTTTTATACCAATTACGATTTTATAGACAAGCTAGCACAGGCCATTGTACTCCTTGCCATATAGAATTCAAAAACTGAAGACAAAATTATTTTGCAAATTTGTAATAAGAGTAATCCAGAACATGAGTATTTAGAATTTTGTTGATTTATAATTTTCAAGGTCACTTTCAGTCTCAAGCTCATTATGCTCACTAGCAACTCCATGAAAAATGCACAATGATGTATTTTTATTTAAATGATAAGCAATTAGATTCAGAAGAGGTAAAATATTTACTTGAGGTCATGAGTCACAGATATTCAAAAGTAGGGGTAGAACTACATGATCTGAAAAATAACTCAATAGTTTTTCTACTTATTATCCCTCTTGAAATTATGTTTGAAAATCGGGATGAACGTTTTCACTGTATTTAGAGATGGGTTCTTTATATTAGTAGCACAATGTAATTAAGCATTCTTATGAAAGTTATGACGGGCCTCACAGATTGTAATTTGTAAGGCTTCGATAGATTGTCTTATTTTCTGAGTTATGTTTTATGCCAGAATATTTTAAACAAAATATAGTTTGCTCTAATAATTCTTCCACAGTCTTATTTACATTACTAAAATGCTTACGAATGCATTTTTTGATACTTTGCACAGATAAACATATATCTAGTTCTTTCCTGAAATACCAGAAATCGCAAGCTTGTCAAATTGTGATTAATGAGGATTTACTGGATATCAACATATGAGTCTTCGGTAAATAATGTTTATTCTTTTTAACTGAGTTGCATTATTCAACAATGAAGAACAGAGGAATGATAAATAATATACTAACATGATAGAGATTTGAGTGAATGTTTTGTCTTCACAGATCTTCAACGATTTGAACAAATTCAGAATTCATTACAGCAGTTTTTCACATAAAACTAAAGAAAAAAAAGATCAGTTCAATTTCTATGAGCCAGATATTGGAATTACTTGAAACAGGCTCGCGGTAGCTGTTCTCTGGAGAGAATAGTTGTTAACTCAATAGAATCAAGTCCTGAGATGGAGGGGGAGAAAAACAAACCAATCAAGGCTAATGGTTCCTGATGAACCCAGATTAAACACAGAGATTGGTCTGGTTTAAATATACTCAAGGGAACAGTCCTTCAGATAAGAGTATCAATTTTCACTCTGGGTCAATAGGATGAAGAGTGTGTGGTTAAAAATCAGATATTGCAAATGTATACAGCTTGAGTCAGGATGCCTGTTGGGAGGAAAAAGAACACTTGGCAATCAGAAAAAAACCTGAAAGTACATGAAGAATTATAATGAATACAGTCAAATAAAAAATATTAAATTTAACAAGATAATTTTTAAAATACTTAAAAATAAACATGCATAAAATGAGTAACTTGTATATATATATATATATCAATATCTTAGAAAATTAAAAAAACTGTAAGCATGAACAACATAAAAATACTTATGCATAATATTTAGGATTAAAGTGAAGAAAACTTCAGAAGTATTGAATAATATAAGCACTTGAATAAAGAGACATTACCATATTGTAAGTTTAAATATTGTAAAGATTTAAGACATTTCTACAGATTAATTTTTAGATTTAAAGCAAATCTAATCAAAATCCCAATTTTTTACTTATAAAATAATGCTAAAATTTAATTTATCAAAGCATGTATTGAAAAAAGGCAAATAAGAGATTTTACTATAAGGATGTTCAATGCAGCATTGTTTAAAACAGAGAAAGATGTAATTGTTTACATAATAAATTACACTGCATCTGAAGCTTATGATTTTGTAGGCAAGTTGTTTTTTAACAAAAATTTTTTAGATAAGTTACAAAAATGGTATGTATGTTATAATGATTTCTATTTTGAAAATACTCTGGAAATATAGTTATATATATTTTTACATACAGGAAAAAAAAAAGTTTGAAACTCTCACTGCTCCTACCTAGGAGCAGATAAATCTCCCAAGACAGGAATGAAGAGGGCAAGTCCACGATCTTATCTGAGGAACACTCCTTGAGCAACCTCCACCTGTCATAACTCCCCACCTGCCCCCCGCCCCCATGTATTGCTGTGTTCCTGTTTTTCTTTTCAATCTGATTCTTGATAATTTTTTCAAGGGAATAATTATAATTTTTTCCCACTGCTTTTATCAACATGTTTATGTATATGTATGCATTTATTCATTTTATAATACCTTCCATTGCTAAGGTTTTGAAGCTGGAAAGGAAAGCTACAGTATGCATTTATTCTGTAATCTTGAAACAAAACTGGAGAAATTTTGGCAATGGCAGTCAAGACTGCCTTATCTCTGTGTTTGCAGTGTTCATGATTGGGTGATGGAATTATGAATGCTTTTTATTTTCTTTGTTTGAGTAAATCCATGCTATCCAAATTGTTCATTCTTGGCATATATTGTTTTAAAATCCTAAAATCTATACTATTTGTTTCTGTTTTTAATATCCCTAACAATATCTGCTAAAATGAAGAAAAATTAAAGGTATTTTTGAAATACTTTCATTTTTATTGTCTTAGATCACTTAGAGAAAGAAAGTGGACATTTTTCTAGTAAGAAATACACTTAAACACGTTTGAATTAAACTGAGTATTTAAGACTGACTTACTGTCCACCTGAATTCCATTTTATCAACCCTTTTATGCATCCTAGTTTAATATATGTAGAGGACATGTTTTCAACTCTCTAAAAAGAAATTCCACAGAGATTGTGTTAAGTGCACAAGGTATTAGAGGATAATCTCTTTGAGAATAAACACTGTGCCAAATGCATTTTTATATCCTTTATTGTGGCTAGCATAGGGCCTTACACAAGTACACAGTGAAACACACAAGTAGTTCAGACTGACTTAAGATCCACTTCAACCCCATTTTATCAATCATATCCTAGTTTGATATATTTACAGGATATGTTTTCAATTATCTAAAAATATTTTAAAGATGTCTGAAAATATTCTATATCATTATGTTGAAAATCATAAATTTGGGTTATACATTGCTCTTATTTATTATAAACTCTCTGGTTTATTATCTTAAAAAAAACTCTGTGAGGATATACATATGCTTCCATGAATCATTATATGCTTGAGATCTAACTGATCCCATTATTTGACTTTTTACTTTTAGGAATATTCTCCTATCATTATTTCAGAAAGGAGAATGACCTTGACCTTTTAAGCATAGAGAATCAAGTAGAACTGACTAGCATGTAGTGCTACTGTCTTTTTACGTGTTGAAAAGATACGTACTTTTTTTAGTCCCCAAAAGGGGTCAAAATAAATGTGGCAAGCTGCTTATTGGTCTCAGATTAGAGTCATGTCTTCCCAAAGGGCATACAAACTAGACCGTTAAGAAAAATGGGTTACTGGGACAAAAATGATCACAAGATGATATACACCTACATAGGATTCCAAGGGACTTCTGTGTTCTATTAGGGCTCTGAAAACACGCAACATGAATGAACTAGAACCTGTAACCTATCCTCCATTTATTTTGTTGAACTGGGTTTACTAAAAAAATTAAAAGTTTGTGTCTGCTGAAAATATGTACATTCTACATAGGGTTCCAGCAAGTATGAGGAAAAAATAAAATCTAATTTGACTGGACCGCTGGTTGATTTCCTAAAGTCCCATTGCTTTCGATTTCTCGGTGATGACATACTTTCCTGCAGTCAATATGCATCTCTTAATTTGTTTGCAGGAAAGTTGGCCTCTTTTGCCTTCTCAAATCACACTTTGTAATCAATGACTATGTTCTAAATAGAATTCAGAAATGTCTTTAGAAATCGAGGGCAGTTTCAATAAATTATTTTTAGCCTACTCTCCCTCTAGGAACTTATTACTACCATAGCATAGCAGTGATTTTTTTTTCCTTACATCTGCAAACCAACACACATTCTACTACAATAGTCCAGGATTTACAGAGCAGCCACATGCTATGAATAGACTTTGTTCAATAAAATCTATTCCCAATTCACTTCTTGGAAACATTCCATATTTACATGATTCTTGTAATGTTTCAAAACATAGAAATTAACACTTCAGTCACTTGGCCTATTAAATAAATTTTCAATATCTGCATGTGCAACAAAGTCTTACTTTTTAGGAAACTAAGAAACTTCTAATACTATTAAAACATCCAGGATGAGTAAGATAGTCAAACTTGGGATCTGAGGTCAAAATTAAATTACAGTAATAAGGAATAATTACACCTTAGAGTAAGCTATTTCATTTATATTTGAGTGATGGCTGTTCCAAAACATAGTTTATCTTTCTCAGAGACTGGTTAGTTCATGACACTATCATTTTATTTGAAGTACTATGTATTCATACCATTTCAGTTAGCACTGGTGAGGTAAACCTCAGAAGCAGATGACCTGTGCAAGATCATCTGAGTATACATTTCTGAACTTGAATACTGCATCTTAAGAAGTCATCATCCTTGATTTGTCTGTTCTATAAAAATTTCTACCTATAAACAACAACAAATGCCACAACTTTAAGGAGATTCTATATTAATGTTTAGCAAAAATACATTCAAATAGTTAATCCTTTTGGACAAAATACACAAGTAAAGAAACAATCAAAGCCAAAAGCAGAGTAAAGATACTACCAGAACTGTTATTAAAGTTGTGGTTCAAGGCTATCGATAAGGTCACTTAACGTAGGTCATAGACTTCACTAAGACTGAGACTAAGCTATAGAGCTGGTGCTGATGACGTATATTTATGGTTCATTCACTCACTGACAAAGCCATTGCTATCTATGAACTATTGCTCACTGTGAGACTGTTCCTAGTCATGGGATACAGTAGCGAAAAACATAGACAAAGTCTTTCTTCTCATGCTGTCATGGCTTTTCCATTTTAGATGAAGCCAAGGAGAAGAAGGAGCTCCTCAATAGATAGATAGATAGATAGATAGATAGATAGATAGATAGATAGATAGATAGATAGATAGATAGACAGACAGATAGATAGATAGACAGATAGATAGTTTAACTTAAGGTAGTGATAAGTGTTATGAGGAAAAGCAATATATCACATTCTCAAATGACCATATTGTACCACATCTCTTGAAAATATACTTTAAAATGGCTTCAGTACAACATTGTTAGAATTTAAAAAACAACAAGAAAGTAACTTTTCAGGGGATAATTCATATACATACTTATACAAGTAACTTCTCTGAACTTACTAGTAGCAGGATTAACGTAAGACCTAGCATTTTCTTAATTCTAGGCTTGTGCTTAGATGTATGTCTTAGCTTTCAGCTTTCATTAGCCATAGGCTACATTTAACTTTAAAGTATTTAAAGTTACATTACATTAGCCATAGGCTACATTTAACTTTAAATTATAGTATTACCTCAAGAAGAGTATTAGAATAAAATTCAGTAAATGAGGGTTCTAGAGATTCAAGAGATCATGAGCAAATTCTAATCTCTTTGTGTTGGTTTCTTCCAACTAACAAATGTGGATAAGATTTTTCAAGTAAATATAGAGGAGTTTTAAGAATTTCTATCCGATTCCATTCCTAATATTTCAGCTATTGTGACAAGCATGGGGGTGCATCAAGGAAGACAAACACTAAATAATTCATTATACATGTTAGAAAAGTGGAGACTTACCTGTTTTTTTGGAGAAGATAAGCCATGATAAAATTTGAGCTTATACTCAAAGAGTGAGCAAACATTAGTGCATATACTAAGTAGCATATTTGAATTCTTTGAGGTTCCCTGGAAGAATGGCAATCAGTATTTGTCTAATAACAGTAGCGAAAGTCACACTATCATAATTTCATGTCAGAAGATACAGAATAATTCCCAAATCTCAAATAAATAATATATATGAAAATAAATGAAGTCTTGGTAATAAATATGCTCCTCACTAAATTCCTGAATAAAATGTGGTCCAACCTATTAAAACTTTAGGGTATGGCTAAATCTTACAGGTATTTTCAGAACGAGTTATTAACCTTCTCCCTGTTTCCTCCTTAGTTTCTCATTTTTTACATTCTTCATTCTCTCCTTTCATTACAAACAATCACACTAGTTACTAAACAGCATAGTCAAGATAAAGTGGCCCCTGAAATTATTCATCTTGCACTGAAGTCATTGAGAACAGAGTGAATAAGTTGTAAGCAGTTGTCTCTCCAGAAGCCATCTGGTTATAAGAGAAAAGATGAAATACTAATTTCTCTACGAACTTTGTTTTTAAAAACAGATGTTTATAAATTGTATAAGGTTGATCATTACAGTAAAAAATGCCCTTTAATTTGACTTAAATATCAAGTTTTTGTGATGAATCCTTATACACATATTATAGTGATAGAACAAAGAAGTAAGATTTCCAGGGCTCACAATAGCTACATCAATTTTCCATTAAAAGCTTAAGAATTTAGCTGATCTCATTTAGTAATAACCTAATTAGTGAAGGTAAGGAAATAATAACATGCATCAATCTATTATCTTTTTTATAGAAATTATATAATGAAATTAATTTACAACCATAAGAATACAGGTTATAAATGACTCTGATAATGTGTTAACACACTAGAAACCCAATTGAACCTGTAAGTACATATTTCTTCACTGAAGTTGCTCAAAATCCATTCATCAAATTGTTTCATCTAAATTCATTTCCCACAGGTAAGGAGAAAAGGGGGTAGAAGAAGAAAGATGAGAGAGGTAGGAATGAAGGAATTCCTGGTGTTATAGCCCTGTGCCAAATTTTAAGCTTTTCAAATACCTAACAGAAAATATAAACTACCTAGTATGTTGTCATACTAAACACAACGAATGATGACTCTTGTCCCCAGTTTCAGTTAAATGCTAAGAAATACAATGCATGACCTTATTTTGTTTGTTTGTTTTCCTACAAGAGCTCCAAAGAGCCATTTCAAAATGATCGTTCTTTTTAAAGGTTGGCGTTGTTCCTCTTATCACCTTTATTTGCATTTATGTTTTGGAATAAGAATTTTATGATACAAAATCCTCAATATGCACCTGATGGCCTTTTGAATTCTCCCCAATAAACACTGGCATATCTCTACACACATACACACACACATACACACACACACACACACACACACACAGAGTTCATCAGGCCATATGACACAATTATTTTATCTTCTCAAAACTAATCTTTTTTGTCATAAAGTCACTGGATTACTGTTTCTATATATTCTGAAATAACATCTACTGCATACTTCCTTAAATATTTTACTTTATATAGAAGTAGAAAGCAGAAGAGGAGGAATAGGAGAAGCACTGTGAAACTCTAGGTGAAAGATGGGTGTTTTGTTGTTGTTGTTTTGGTTGGTATGACATTTAACAGGTCCAGGAAAATGAAAGAGCTCTCCCTCAATAGAACATCCTACATAAGTAGCCACAGTGAATCTCTCCCTGATGACCCCTCAAGAAAGAACAATTGCCAAGTGTCTGTATGTAGGCCAAAGGGACTATCTCAACATTCAAATTATTTGAAATACGCATTATTTTAATATTCATGTAAAATTTTCATTTTACTTCCTTAAAACAATATCAACTTATTTTCACTTATTAAAAATTCCTGGTCAGGCACTGTGGCTCTTGTCTGTAATCCCAGAACTTTGGGAGTCTGAGGCAGGTGGATCACCTGAGGTCAAGAGTTCGAGAGCAGCCAGCTAGCACGGTGAAACCACATCTCTACTAAAAATACAAAAATTAGCCAAGTGTGGTGGCAGATGCCTACAATCCCAGGTACTCGGGAGGCTGAGGCAGGAGGATTGCTTGAGCCCAGGGAGTTGGAGGTTGCAGTGAGTCGAGATCGTGCCATTGCACCCCAGCCTGGGTGACAAGAGCAAAAGTCCTTTAAAAAAAAAAAAAATTCCAAAACTTCTGGTAGTATTTCAGCCCCACACTACCATATGCTCCCAGAGGGATCCATAACCAACTATGAGATGCATAAACAAAGGTGACCTTCTGGATGAGGTACAGTGGCTTATAGAAAATTATTAAATGCATACTATAATTGACCTTAAGAGGTTATATAAGCAAACCACAGTTTCTAGGTAAGATTATATTTGGTCTAAACATGACAATCTACTTTCTGTTTGAAAATCTCCAGAAGGGGAGGTAACATATCTTAGCATGTTTTAAATTATAGTGCTCAACAAAGTATTCAAATCTAAAAATTATCTTTCTCAGTGAAAAGTCATCTATTCCTTTCCACCCTAGGTTGCAATGAAGGACAGCTATTAACTATTGCTACATCATCATTATTATCTTTTAACATTAGAAGCTCAAGAAAGTTACATTTTGTTAAGAAAAAGCTGATTTTTACTCAGAACTGTGCAAGAGCTGTGAAATCATAATAGCAGTAAAAATAGCAATAGATTTGAAACTCCATCTACAATACCTCTGCAAGCTCAAGGGGACAGAGAAACTAAGGCATTGTCCCATCCAAGGTCATGCATAATTTTAAAAAAAAAAAAAAAGAGTCAATAGGAAGCCAGTCCAGGAGTTTCAGTCTCCTGTTCTTACTGCTTCAATAGCCTCACCATCATTAAAATTCTTTTTCATTCAGGTTAGACAGAGCCCTATGGGATTCATTCCCCCTTGTGTGTGTTGCTTGGCTGAGCCATACATTTCTATTGGCCCTATTGATTAGGCATCTGCTTCCTCTGTGAGGATAGTTTTCTCTTGTGGAACTGTGTTTAGCAGCTGTTACAGTTCAGATGAGTGTTGACAGGATGAAAATTAAATTAACACCCAATAACATTTTAACACCTGGTCCAACAACTGCAATATCATTGAATTTCACCTTTTCAAAATTGCTTTGGGAGTTAATTCATCCTTACTTTGACTTTGACCTAAGGAGACATTCCTGTAATTTTGCCACAAAAGACTCTCTCCTGACGCTTCATTTATAATTTCCATGAACTTCCCTCTGATCCATGTTTAGTGACTACATGACCAGTTTTTGGAAAATACACAGAATAAATATCCTGTTGGAAGATGTGCCACCCTCTTGATCACAGCTGAAGAATGAGCACAAACAAAAACATTAACTGAAAAGAAACTGTGTTTCACTGTAGCATAAGCCAGACTGATGGGCAAGTAACCATCTTACCAGAGAAAATGAAGTCAGAAAGAATGCAGGTTTCACACACTTGTGACTTTCTCAGTCTTGATTGGCTTGTGAATAATGTTGGAAGGAGGATGTAAAGCACTGCCTTGAAGCCAGTGGACTCTGAAGTCAGTCGGCCTGGTTGAAAACTTCACCTTGGCTGCTCCCTAAGCATATGACATTGTATAAAATACTTCAATCCTTAAGCCTCACTTTCTTCATAAAATGTAACTAACAATGGTGTCTATTATGTAGGATTATTTTGTTGATTATACAATTCATGTAAAACTCTTAAAGTGCTAGTGCCCGACAAGGTCCTAAGTAAGCCTAAGGTACCATATTATCTCACAGTCTCCCTGAACTGAAAAGGAGCTTTGAGATCATTTATCTTGCCCTCTCATTTTACATTAAGCAAGCACAAAGTGGTTCAGCAATTTCTCAGGGATGTTTATTTTGTAGTTAGAGCTGAGAAACAAACCCAGGTTTCCTCATCAGAACTTTTATTTTCTTTTTATAAGACTGCCAACTTCTATTTTAATAGGCTATTTATTTAGAAAACATTCTGTGTCCATGCTATGCAATTTATCCACTTAAGCTCCTTTTGTATTTCTCTTTCTCCTCTGGGAGGCGGAAATGGTGTTATTTGCTATTGGCCAGAGCTATTAAGAGGCATAGGTAATAAAAATATCATACTATCATTTGCTGTTTAGAATTCCTATCAGATGCTAGGTGCCCTGACAAAGATAAGTATAACACAGTACCTAACTTACAAGAAAGCAAGGAAAAAGTGGTATCACACCACCACATAAAAAATACAGTCTATTAACAATTGTTAGAAAATGATAATCCACTTTGTGGATTTTCCAGGATCATTATATCTTTTCTTGTTTTTGTTGCCTTCAATTTTATTGCTAATTATATCTGTACTGAAGGAGGACTAGCAGAAGGGTGAACTGCATTTTTTTATTTGGGTAGTGTTGCACATATTAACAATGATTTTGGCAAATATTTTGTATTTCTAGAGATTGATATTTTAGGCTCTAATG
Organism: Colobus angolensis palliatus; assembly: GCF_000951035.1. Classification (NCBI taxonomy): domain Eukaryota; kingdom Metazoa; phylum Chordata; class Mammalia; order Primates; family Cercopithecidae; genus Colobus; species Colobus angolensis. The sequence continues at coordinate 1,098,616 of NW_012122709.1, forward strand.
AGATTTTAGGATTAACTGTAAATTAACTGTAAATTGTATTTATCTACTTTTCCCATCTGCCTTTTCTCCAACAAAAAGTAATACAGACTCAAGAGTTTTTCTTTTTGTTTTATGATAGATTATTCACCCCAACTTTTTTTCTTTTCATCCTAAAGTTATGGTAGTGATAAAATAGGCACAATTTGCAAAATACTGTTTGGGGGTGATAATTACTTTCACACGTGATACTTTAAAAAAAATAATTTTAATTATTTTAAATAAAACATCCCAATCCTTTATTATTAAACTTGCAAAATTCAATGTAAGCATTAGTTTCTCAGAAAAATGCCATTTTGTAAAATGAGGTATAATTTCATGAAAAAAAAAATGACAGATGGGAGGGGCGGATGTGAAGATTCTAACTATTCTAACCAGCTAGTATGAGAAAAGCAGTTCTCCAGAAGTACAAATCAAATGGTGGAAAGTATTGAATGTTTTCAAACTGTTATATAATTGCTTAATTGCCTCACTCTCCTAAATGGTTCCCTGTGTCCCCTCAGGCAAATAAAGCCTTCATTACCCTAACTGTAGAAGGGATCTAATCACCCTGGGGAGAATATGCATATAATTTGAAATATATAAGCATTAATGATATAATAATGTGCTCAGCAACACATATATCACTGATTCCATCTATATTTCCCAGATAAAGGCATATGTATCTGGAGAAAGGTGTATTTTTCACTAAAAATAATGAGACTGGTAACAGTTTAAAAATATTTTTAGCTATCTAAGCATGCATTTAAAACAGGAAGAAAAGTTATGATTCTCAAATTCTCATAGATATGATAGTGTATTTTATCAATCCTTTGCAGAACTAATTACTAAGCATCTAAAAATACTCCTACTAAAACTAATATATTCACACTGTGATCAGGATTAATATTTTAGTGTTGTATGAAGAATGAGAAAAGATAATCTTTACAGACCTAAAATATGTTTGAGCAGTTTTAAGAGCCTTGGCAACCAGTGACATTTTGCTTTGGGATATTTTAATTATACTTTACTACAGTAAGATATGGTCAACTGGGGAAAAAATATTGTTTTCCTATTTTCCTAGGAGAAAGAGAAGCCAAAAAAAAAAAAAAGTGGAATAGAAATCAGGAAAAATTCTCATCTATGCCATTGCTAATATATCGTTATCAAGTAATAATTCATAAAATCATAGAACTGGAAGAAATCTTAGTATTCCATTCAGTCCATGCTCATGCCTCCTGGAAGTAAGTAGAAAATAAGAAAAAAAGGGAAAAACAACTATAGACTTTTGAATAAAAAACCGCAGCTCAGTCAGGCATGGTGGTTCATGTCTGTAATCCTAGCACTTTGGGAGGTCAAGGTGGGTGGATCACCTGAGACAGGGAGTTTGAGAGCAGCCTGGCCAACACAGTAAAACCTCATCTCTACTAAAAATACAAAAATTAGCTGGGTGTGGTGATGCATGCCTGAAATGCCAGTTACTTGGGAGGCTGAGTCAGGAGAATCACTTGAATCCGGGAGGTGGAGGCTGAAGTAAGCCGAGATCATGTCACTGTACTCCAGCCTGAGCGACAGAGTGAAACTCTATCTCATACAAAACAAAACAAAAAACAAAACAAAACAAAAAAATCCAGCCACTCATTGGCCTCTGATACTATTTAGAAATATTCATGATAATGTTGGCAACCAAAACAGGTAGAGCTCCTTTTGACCACTTCATCAGACATAAAATTAACAGTAATAATAAAAATAAATTAATTAAAATACCAGAGAAACACAACCCAGAATACTGGGGATCATTTGATAGGAACACTTTATTTTACAGATAAGATGACCATCCCTGTAAATTATGGCATGTGTTCTCCATGGCTACACAGATAGAAAAAACAAGATGCAAATGGAGGGACATTACCTGGCAGGCCAACATACGTTTTAGGACACTAAGCTAGTAGTCAAGCTTGCTCTATTATTAGTTATTAGTTAACACTTAAGTGGTAGCAGAAACTAACAGGAGTCTGAAAATTCTAGAACTTTTAGTTTATTTGCCAAAGGGAATCACGATCTCAGCCTCTAGGGCATCTCAGATGTGGCATGGAAGTCATTTATTTTGATGTCTACCAGCCTTTCTTCCAGCACTCTGACCTGCTACAGATGACTGCTAATAACTATATCCAAATAAAAAAAAAGTTTGGAAGGGAAAGTTCAAATGTATAGATTTGGTACCAATATATATTAGCAGGAAAATTACATATATGTGTATATATATATATATCTGGTGGAAAATTAATCAAATAATCAAAATATTATTTATTACAGCTATATATTGCTAATGTACTATTTGACATAATCTATGGTCATTATTGAAATTCTTTAGATCTGTTCTTTGGGTATTCTATAAGAAGGTTAAGATTCATAATCTTTGCCACCATCTCAATAGATTTTTTTATATATTTTTCTGATTTTACTTTTAATACAAACCACTATTAAGACAAGAAACAAGCCAACAAACAAATATGTTTCCCATGGTAACTGGAACTCATCCTCTCTACCACAGATCACCAAGAAAGCAAAGTGTATTCTATCTGCATGAGAGTTTAGGCTAGAAATACCAAGAATATAATGTTATGACCTAAGAACTCTGAGATGAGAATGTTCTTCAAAACAGTCTTGACAGATACACATAATCAAGATGTCATGTTGCTGTGGCATACCATACCCACATCCATGTGAAACACAACGTGTAGAAGGAAAAAAAACGGAGAAAGACAGAGTCATTCTTTGGCTGATAACTTACACATTGCATCACCACCAAATGTTAAGTAAACAAGAAAGCAAATTTTAACTGGGGGGAAGTCCTTTATCTAGAGATTTTTATTTAAAGTTTTATTACAAAGTGGGAAAAAGAAATGTAATTATATTTGCTTTCAGAGAGGGATCAGGCTTAATACATTTATACAAATGTAGTCTTCCTAAGAAAATAAATATTTAAGTTTTGGTTCCTGGGAGTTCCTAAAACTGAGGATGAAGTGAAATTGCCTTTGGAGTCAGTTACATACCCAGAATGAACTTCAAGATGAACTAAGGGAATAGGAAGAAAAAACAAATATAACCTATCACTGAAATTATACTAAGTTTGCATAACTACAACATTGTTATCTAATGAAAAATTTTATGAATTTAAATCTATTTGATTTATTTTAGTGATTATACTTAAAATATACAATTAGTCAAAACATTTCCCATCTGAGCAATTAGTATTTTGTAGAAAGAATGAGTTTCAAAATATTTTTTAAAAAATCATATTCTTAATAAGCTCACAAATTATACTTAATTATTGCAAAAAGTTAATAGATAAATGTGGGCTAGTAACTTACTTTTACAGAAATAACAAAAGTAAGCTCAGATAGTCTCCATACTATAATAAAAGCTCTTCCATAATTGAAACACAAATGCTTTTACTTACAAACACATGCAGGTAATGTTGATTAGGGACTTTGGGTGTATTTAACCTGTAATGAGGGCTGATGCCTTTAAGACTTGACCTGGACAGAACACAAAAAGTTCAACAGCACAATTCCATGACTGAAACAAAGATGGAGTTTCATCATTCAAGGAGAATGCTCATAGATTTAGCCACTATTGATATCTACCTAGAGGTTGGCTCTTTTCTCAAAGCTCTCTAAGTAGTCCATTTCTAACTTGCCTTCTAATATGATCTCATCTTAAAATCTGCATGACTTTGTATTTAAAAATGCTTACTGAAATAACTTCACTTCCTTATATTTATTCAATTTATCTCACTCTTATTCTCAGGTGAGGTGATAATACCACGTTCACCATCTTCAAAACAATTTATTTACTTTTTTGAGACAAAGTCTCACTCTGTTGCATAGGCTGAAGTGAAGTGGCACGACCACAGCTCGCTGCAACCTCCACTTCCCAGTCAAGTGATTTTCCTGCCTCAGCCTCCCTAGTAGTTGGGATTACAGGCACCCACCACCATGTCCAGCTAATTTTTGTATTTTTAGTAGAGATGGGGTTTCACCAATTATAATTTTTAAAGTATTTATTTAGGTCATCTGAAAAGCAGACAGCAAGATGGGAATAGACTTTCAAGAGATTTTTCAGTCAGAAACAACTGCAAAGAATAAAGGGGAGGAAGCAGGATGAGGCAGAGAAATTCTTCAGACTGCAATGCAGATCTGATGTTTTTGACAAGAAAGGGAAAGAAAGAGAGTGGGGCAGGTAGTGTCTCAGACTTCAGTGCAGCTCTGAGAAAATCTCAGCCAGAAGGATAGGAGTTCCCAAATCAAACTTTCCTACTAGAGAAGTCCAGTGTCTCATCAGAATGGGCCACCGTCAGAGGCTTTCAATAGCAGAGCTCAATGGTGCATTTCTATGTCTGCCTTGGTAGTTTTGAACTCTTAGTCAATGATACTGTTCCATAAAATGAGGCACATTTTCCCCCCATTCCCCCACCACCACCTGCACAATTCTTAACAGACCAAGGTAGAACTGCCGCTATTGCCAAGTCAGAAGGGATGTGGAGTTTGAGGATGAGACACTCCAAAGTCACTGAGGAACAAACAGAGAAATGAACTCAACTACATAGAAAATGGTAGTTACTTTAACTTGTTTTATCATACATCATTTTACTCTCTTATTTGGAGAGGTTAGGAGGATAAAACTCATGCAACATAGACTCCTTTGGAAACTGGGTTTCTAGATGTGAATTAGCTGCCTTCACATGGCATTTCGGGGCAGTGATGGCTGGCAAGCAAGTTTTGACAGGAAGGTTTTTGTCTCAGACAGGCTGAACATTCTGATCCCTTGTCATCCACCATCAGCATATATGAGGGCAGTGGAAGTAGCCCTGGGAATAGCAGGGTTTTGTGATCTTATAGCAAAAAGTCTAATGGTAATCTGCTTGCAGTGCTTTTGTAAAAAAGTAATTTCCTGTAGAAAGCCTCTTTCTGCATGGTTTTGGTTTTTCTGAACAGAAACCTGAACTAACACGATGATCATGCTATAGAACTATGTGTGTGATAGGGAGGTAAATGGACGGAGATCATAAGGTGGAAAGCTATGGAATAACTGCACTTGCATCAGGATGGAAAAGTACTATGGAAAATCATGATGCTGCTTATTGAAGACTAAGAATCTTCCAAAAGAAAGGAAACTTAGTTAGTAAATTCTGGTGTAAGAATATCCTGGAATGAAATACAGAGATGATGCGCATGTAAAATGGTTAATTTTCTGTGAAGTCAAGTAGTTCCTGAATGGATTAAACATAATTCAGGTATTATCCAGAAATTTCACTCCTAGGATATATCCAATAGAAATGAAAACATGTGTTCATACACAAACTTGTAGACAAATAAAAAAGCAGTTATTTATAATAGCCAAAAGATGGAAATAACCCAAATGTTCATCAATGTACAAATAGATAAATAAATGTGGTATATCCATACAATGGTATATTACTTGGCCATAAAAAATGAAGTGTTGATATATGCTACAAGACCAGTGTGCCTTGAAAACATTATGCTAAGTGAAATAAGCCAGTTTTAAAAGTCCATATATGATATGAATCTATTCATAGAAAAGTCCACAATAGAAAGATCTATGGAGACAGTGGTTGTTTTGAGGTAAGGAAGGAAAAAAGAGTAAGGGTTTGATAGTTAAAGGGTTATGGGACTTCTTTTTGAGGTGATGGAATAGTGGAAAAGTCTTTCCAGACACAAGAAACAGAGTAAGTCCACAAAAAGAAGTCAGTCATTTTATTTGTGCTTCCCTTGCTTTATTGCTGCTACTTTTTATAGGGTGTTGTATTTAAAACACAGTGTGTATAAAACACTGCTACCCCTTCACAAACTGACAGTTTTGTTTGCTTGTACCAGTAAGGCATAACCAAACTTGAAATCAACATGAAGTCCTCTCTTAAATCTTCCTTTTCATGTTGAAATTGTACTTACTCTCTTATTGTTTGTGTATTTTGATTTAGAGTTGTGTTCTAGTGTATTAATTCTCTATTACTGTGTAAAAATTACCGCAAATTTAGTAGTTGAAGATGACATCTCTTTATTATCTCACAGTTCATTAGTTCAAAAGACTGGGCTCACATGCCTGGATTTTCTGCTCAGGGCCTCACAAGGCCAAACTCAAAGAATCAGCCAATCTGTAGGCTGTAGGGAAGAATCTACTGTTAAACTCACTCAGGTTGCTGGTAGAATTCAGTTCCTTGCCACTATAGGATTGTGGTTCCTTGCTGGCTATTGGATGGGAGTTACCCTAGGCTCCTAAAGGCAATTGTTTGGTCCTTGCATGTGGCTCCTTCCATTATTAAAGCCATGAACACAATAGCATGCAACATCTTTCTTATGCTTTGAATCTCTCTGATTTTCTTTCTGCCACCAGCTAGAGAAAACTGACTCTCTGCTATTAAAAGGTTCATGTGATCAGGTTAGGCCCACCAGAATAGTCTCCCTTTTGATTAGCTCAAAGTCAACTGGTCAGTAACTTTAGTTACATCCGAAAAACCACTTTTTCAGTGTAAGATAACAGAACCAGGGCATACTATTTTGTTATCTTTACAAATCAAAAGGTTAAGGCAGGAAATCTTGTGGGGAGTCCATCTTAGAATTTGATCTGCTAAACCTGGTTTAGATGAAAAGATTTCTATGAACAAGTAAACTTTAGAAGTACCGTCTATGAAATGATAAGTAGGGTTTTCTTCTCTCTGCAGGATATCTCCACATTTTTAAATGGTTTCTGTACATTATTGTTTTCCAAAAAGATAAAAATCTGTGTTAATTTTTTAAAATTATATATCATGAGTCATTACATCAATGTAGTACATATGACCATCATTGTTCATAGGAAAATTAAATTGAGTAAAACAATATTAGAATCAACCACAATAGGTTAAAGGTATTTTTGTGAATGATTTTATACTCGTCATCCATATATGTATGGTTTATAATGTATCAGGTAATGTTCTAAGAATTTTACCAAAAGCAACATATTTTAATTTAGTAATAATCTTTAATGATAAAGAAACAGAAGTAGAGAACCTTGCCAAATGCGAGACAGGTAGCAAATGTTAGAGCCAAGATATGAACCAAGGTTCCACCTGGGTTTGTAGAATCTAACTACTATAGGGCAATGTTCTTAAGCACCACTCTAGTGCTAACAGTTTTGTTCTTTTTTCACAGCTTTTATGTCAAATATATTTAATAAGTAACCTCCTATGTTTCCTAAACATAGATTACAGTAAAATCCTTTGTTGATTCCATCCTATAGTTCATTTTGTATCTCGAGAAACATCATTTAGAGATGCTTTTTTTGTACGTGTAATATAAAAACAAGGTGAATGGAAAGCTACATGGCCATAAAAATTAACAAAATCTTGTCCTTTTCAGCAACATGGATGCAGCTGGAGGCTGTTATCCTAAGTGAATTAATGCAGGAACAGAAAACCAAATACCACATGTTCTCACTTAAAAATGGGCACTAAACATTGAGTACACTTGTACACAAAGAAGGCAGCAGGAGACGCACCAGGACCTACTTGAGGGTTGAGGATGGGAGGAGGCTGAGGATCAGAAACTACCTATCATGTGCTAGGCTCATAACCTGGGTAATAAAATAAACTGCACACCATACCTCCGCAACACACAATTTATCTATGTAACAAACCTGCACATGTGCCCTCTAAACCTAAAATAAACATTGGGGAAAAAAAAGACCAGCAAGGTGGATCTTATGCAGATGGTTCTAAATCAATTTCAGTAAACTAAAAACTTAAAGTTTGTAACTTCAAGTATTGCAAAATATTTTAAAACTCTGTTTAAATAGTCCCTATTTTAAAATGCTTCTTGAGTTTTGATGGGGTTACATCCTGAGAAGCCCATCATAAATTGAAAATATCATGAGTAGAAAATGCATTTAATATACCTCACCTACTGAACATCATAGCTTAGCTTAGCGTACATTACTATGCTTAGAACACTACATTAGCCCACAGATGGGCAAAATCATCCGGCAACACAGTACACCATAGGGTATTGGCGTTTGCCCTCATGATTGCCTGGCTGACTGGGAACTGCGGCTTGCTGTCTCTGCCCAACATCAAGAGACAGTATTGTACCACACATTCATAGCCCAAGAAAACATCAAAATTCAAAATTCAAAGTCCAATTTCCACTGAATGTGTATAGCTTTCACACCATTGTAAAGTAAAAGAATTGTATGCTGAACCATCATAAGTCAGGGACTGACTGTATTTCAATATTATTTAGGAGAATTAAGAGTAAGACAATTTTCAATTATTAGTTAGGTTTATAAGACAGTCCAGGAATTCACTGAAGTAAAAAAAAAAAAAAAAAAAACTCACTTTCCAGAGCTCGATTATACCATGGAGGCAAGAGTAAATGGCATTAAATCAATATCCTAATATATCAAGCAGCTAGTAGAAGCAATGAACTGGATTACTGAGAACACTGTGGAAGAATCTTAAAAACGTACTCTTGAGTTAAAAAAAAATGGAAATGGAAAAATACCTAACTAAATCACAATGTCATTTAGATAAAGAGAAAAGGGGATCATCACACATGCAGACAAATAAAGATGTCACTGTATTTTTTCTAAAACACTTGCATATCTACAACATCATGGGTGCATCGAAGATTTAAAAATGTCTACCATATTAAAGGCACCACCAGCAGTGATTTGTAAACAGTCTCATGCCATCTGTCCACATGCTTCTTCCACGAAGCCTTGCCAAGTCCTGGCTCCATCTTGGAGACTGTCTGACCTTCACTCCCAGGGGAACTTTGGCTGTTTTCTCTTGTCCCCACCTTCTGTCCTTGACCTGCATACTCACTTTTATTGATTATTTAGTTCATTAATTAGCTGTAAGATTAGCTATCGCACCACTCTGCTTAGCTGATGTATATGTCTTTGGAAAGTCCTCAAGTGAAAGGTAGTTCATATTATTTTTAATTTGTTATCTGTGGTATCAATAATCATTTCTTCTAGAAGTTAGGCATCACATCTTTGGTCAGGAAAGTGACTTTCTATGGTAACATGGTTTCTATAGGAACATCAATTTAAACTGTACCTTTCAAAGCATCTTTTTCTGAATACAAATTCTCATAAAAACAATGCATATCCATAGATTTTTGAGGGCTAAAAATAAAATTTATGTATATGTTATGTAAAGTTTACATATTTTTTAATTTTTCTCTGCTTATTTTATCAGGATACAGACTCAGGATATTTATGAGGGTTCACATCGTATGTCTGTATCTTTGCGAAGCATTTTTTATTAATAATCACTTAAGAATTCCCTGAATGTATTTTAGGAGTCAGTTGTATAAACAATTATATGCAAATAGTTTAGCTAAAATAACCTAATTATAAAAGAAAAATTTCCTACCTCAAAAGCAAAGAAATAACAGTCATGACAACATATATTATTTCTGTCATTCATTTACTATAATAGTCAAAAAATAACAACACTTCAAATTCTTGCTATGCCAAGTTTTGATGAGATTACTCTATTTTTCTTGACAGAAGATGTACGAAAAATTCTTATTGAACTTATAGCTAAGTGAAAATCCAAAAAAAAAGCTGGATATGTCATCGATGAGGTTGACATCGCTCATTGTGAATGTTCAAGTTTAGTAATAAATCCTCACTTCACTGCACAAAATATTACTCACTGCAATGGGACTCACTTCCTTAGCTTCCAGTTTAGGTCATACATGTGTAAGCTTCTTGCTAACATTTTAATTTAACATTAAGAAATGTCTTCCAGATATTATTAAGAAAATATAATGGTATAGAAAAACGAAAGTTTGAACAATAAATATTTGCTTTGATGAACAAATGGAAAACATAAATTTAAGAATACTTAAAATCTACAAAAAGATTTACTTCTCCATGCAGACAGATGCACAATAGGTTATCCTGCAAAACGGAGTTGCTTCCTGGTGGCCCCAGCCTCTATCATGCTACGATTACCCACTATAAGTCTATATCATTGCCTAGATATCAGTATAGTCTCTCACATAACAAAAGAAGTTTGTGGATAATACCATCAAGACAGTTACATTTATCGAGTTCAAGTCAAGTCTTATGAATAATATTTCAAAAATAAATATAATTTGTTTCCCCAGGAAATAGATGTGCCAAGTCTGCTATTTTGCAGGACCTTGGATTAATATCCATTTGAGTTGATAAGCTTCAGAAACAAATTATGTTTTCATCAATACTTTCCTTAATTAACTCTCATACATATTGCCTGTGTATTCAGATGGATTCTTCAGTGCTATCCTGTAAATTGACCAAAGAGGACAATTGATTGAGACTCTCAAAAACAAGCTTCCTTGAGACAAAAGAATTTATAGACCAAGAAGTCAAAAAGACCTAAAGTATTTCAGGTATTTTAGCACAGATTCAAATCAAAAGCTGGTAATCACTCCAAAAAAATTACTGAGATTCATCAAGGAGTGTATTTTTGTACATACGTCCAGCATTATTTACAGCCTTTACAGCTAAATTTCAATAAAGATTCATCTACCCCAGCTTTCTCTTTTTTTTCTTGTTATTTGCTCTTTGTTCCTTTGTAATTCTTGCCACAAAATTTAACTTGTTCTCTTAAAGTTTAACAATTACATAGTCATCAACTCAAATATATATATATATATTTTTTCCTCCATGACCTGAGAGCTACTATGGAAGATTCCCCTTCCGATTATGGTTGCCTGACCCTGTCACTTTCTGTTCTCCTCTGATTTCTACAGCCATTTCTTCTCTGTCTTTTCTCTTGGGTTCTTTTCCTCAATCTATGCGTCTTTACCCTTATTCCCATATCTCCTCCTTATTTTGTTATTGTTGTTCTTCTCCAGCTCTCTCTCACCAAATATTAAATATTTTGTGGCTTTAAATATTATTTCTCACCTAGTTCAGTGGCTCACACCTGTAATCCCAGCACTTTGGGAGACTGAGGCAGGTGGATCACCTGAGTTCAGGAGTTCAAGACCAGCCTGGCCAGCCTGGCCAACGTGGCGAAACCCCATCTCTACTAAAAATACAAAAAATTAACTGGGCATGGTGACAGGGCTACTCAGGAGGCTGAGGCAGGAGAATCTCTTGAACCCAAGAAGCGGAGGTTGCAGTGAGCTGAGATAGCAACACTGCACTCCAGCCTGGGCAACAAGAGCGAAACTCTGTCTCAAAAAAAAAAAAAAAAAAAGGGGGGGTATTTCTCTATGGCCCACCAGCAAGTTTACATCCATCACTTTACTCCTTCATTCTCATTTTCTCATTTCTAATTACCTATTTGCTTAATATATTTTGAGACTATAACAGAATCTCAAAGGCCACATTCACAAAGTTGAACTTCCCAAATTCCTAGTTAAAATGAATTATCCTATTTAATTCCCTACTTCAGTTAAAGGCTTGGATGTTTTCTCTACTCATCCAAGCTTTCCACTTAAAAGAGATTCTAGAGTTTGATTTTTTTTCTTTCTTTCTTTCTTTTTGTTTGTTTCACTGTCACCCAGGCTAGAGTGTGATGGTGCAATTATAGCTCACTGCAGCCTCAAACTCCTGGACTCAAGGGATACTACTGCCTCAGCCTCCCAAGTAGCTGGGACCACAGGTGCACACTACAGTGCCTGGCTAAGTTTTTTATTTTGGGTAGAGATGGGGTTTCACTATGGTGCCCAGCTGGTCTCGAACTCCTGGGTTCAAGTTATCCTCCCATCTAAGCCTCGCAAAATGTTGGGATTACAGGCTTAAGCCACCATACCCAGCCTTTTCTTCTTCTTCTTTTTTTAAACTTCATAGACCTTGCCTCCATCAATATAGTCAGTTGGGAGACCATGTTGATTTTCCCACTGCAGTATTTAACATCTACCTCATGTACCACATTTCACTGATACTGCTGTCATTATCTCTGTCCCATTATACTATATTAGGTTTTGTCAACATTGGTGTAAATAGTTCACTTTATTAGAGTAAAAACCTTTTCAAGTCTATTCTTGGTCCTAGCCTTTTTCTTTTGAACACATAACTTAAACAGTTTAATCTTCTCTTAATTTACAATATCTTAAAGATGATACGAAAACATTTAAATGGGCCAGGCATGGTGGCTCACGCTTGTAATCCCAGCAACTCTGGAGGCTGGGGTTGGAGGATCAGGAGTTCAAGGCTGCAGTGAGCTACATTCACACCACTGTCCTCCAGCCTGGGCAAAAGGATGAGACCCCCATCTCTAAAAAGAAGAAGAAGAGGAAGAAGAAGAAGAAAAGAAGAAGAAGAAGAAGAAGAAGAAGAAGAAGGAGGAGGAGGAGGAGGAGAAGGAGAAGGAGGAGAAGAAGAAGAAGGAGAAGAAGGAGAAGAAGAAGGAGAAGAAGAAACTGTGAAATGGAACTATGATTGTCATCTCAACTAGATGTAGTTTACGGTTAAAAATAGCTTCATAGTATAAAAGCTTTCATCATGCTGCATCTAACTTGAAAGCCTTATTCCCCTACATTCAGTCTTTCATTCGTTCAGCCATTTAATCATCAAATATTTGTTGAATACTCCCTATGTATCAGGTACTGTTTTAGGCACTGGGAATATACTACTAAGCAAAATAGACAACCGCTTGAACTAATCATCCTTATACTCTAGGGGTAGTGAGGGAGGAAACAAAAAATAAGTAATGGAAAGATTACCTACACACTCTGTGTTCCACCATAGTCCAATATAGACAGGAGAGAGATAGGGTCCAAAATGACAAATGCCACAGGGCCTAGAGAGAAACTGATTTCTTGTTAATAGCAGGAATCATATAGGCCACACACTGAATGAGAAAAACACTTCTTTAGTTTCAGCATTACACAGCATAACAAAGTAGAACACAAGTTAAAATAATAGCTATGGCTATAGTACAGAGCCTGTACTTCAGGTGTAAGCTTAGTGCAATTACAAAGTGAAAGACTAGTAATTCTCAGTTGCTAGTGTGCAAGTTACCATCCTAGCGCTGCCATTAAATTATCATCTAGTGCAATGCCACACTCTACTAGAACAACTTTTCCTTTGATCACACCTATTTGATAATTTCCCCAGTTTTTTAGTGAGTATGCTAGTCAGGTTTCTCCAGAGAAACAGGACCAACAGAAAACATGTAGATGTATAGATATGTAACTTAATTATAAGGAATTTGCTGATGCAGTTTTGAAAGTTGACAAGTCCCAATATCTGCAGTAGGCAAGCTGGAGACCCAGGAGAGCCGATGGTGTAATCCCAGGTTCAAGACCTAATAAAACACTGAGGTTCCAGCTCAAAGGTTGTTACGGGTTCCCCCTTACTAATAGAAGGGCCAACATTTTGTTCTAGTCACACCTTCAGCTGATTAGATAATGCTACTGACATTAGGAGGGCAATCTGCTTTACTCAGTCCACCTATTCCAATGCTAATCACGTCCAGAAACATCTTCACAGACACACCCAGAATAATGTTTGACAAAATATATGAGCACCCAATGGTCTCCTTCTTTCTTTTTTTCTCTTTCTTCTTTCTCTATGTATACATGTATGTATGTACGTATGTATCTATCTATTACTCTGACCAAAACCATGGATTCAGACATTATCAATTAATGCTATTGTCTTTGTAAACCATGTATTAATAGAACACCTTATCCCACTGTCAATATTCAATAATGAGACAAAGTAGACCACAGCCTGCAATTGTCCAGAATGAACAGCAGAGGTAAATTATGCCTCCTATATTGCTTTTCTAGCTAATTGATACATTTTCTTATATATCATTTTGTTAGTGGTGGCAGAGATCAGAGTTACCACGAGTTACTAGCAACATATCCATGCAGGTCCACAGCAACTTCAGTTCTTGACTCCTCAGAAGAAAAAATTCGAGTGGTATAAAGCAGAAAAAGAGACTGAGGCAAGTTTCAGAGCAGGCGTGAAAGTTTGTTAAAAAGTTTTAGAATAGTAAGGAAAGGAAAGAAAAGAGGAAAGTACAACTTGGAAGAGGGCCAAGCGGGCAGCTCGAGAAACCAAGTGACTTGGGGTTTTATACGTTGGCCTGCTTCTGGGATCTTGCCTTACTTCTCCCAACTCCTGAGACCTTATTGGGAAGCTGCTGATCAGTTTCAGGTGTTTTCTATCTATCAGGAGACTGCCTTTCCCTGATGCTGGCTACAACCAATTATTACTTTAGAGAAATGGTTAACAACTTCCTGATCATCACCTGATGATCAACACCCCTGGTGTGTTTTGGCCGAGTATCCTCTCCTGCCCTGCTCATACCTAACTAGCTACTTCCTCTAACAGTTTTATTTATTCTTTAATCCACTTTTTGAAAACAAAACTCAACCCCTTTTAAACTAACCCATACCTTGCTGCTTGCTAGATTAGTCTTTCTAAAGCACCATCCCACCTTATCACTCTGTGTGCAAAGACCTTTCATTTTTCTCAACTGGTTTTAGCATAGTCTACATTATATATGTTATATTATATAACCTACTGCAAAACCTTGATGTATACTATTAACTAGTCGGGTGACATATTTGCTGTTCCTCATTCAAATATTGCTCATTCTATTCCTTTTTTTCTATGACATAACTCTCATCCCCAAATTGTACTCACTCAAAATCCTTCCTACTCTTAGCACTTAATTAAAATGTTATTTCTTCCATGAAATAACATGAATTGTTCCCTATTCAAAACTATCTTACTTTACATAAAACAATTTCTCTATACTCTGCACATGCAGCCATCTCTCTTTGAATCAACTTCCTAATTTTGGATACTCTAGTGTTAAATCCCTGATAAATCCTCTTCTTTATCTGCACTCACTTCTTTGGTGAGTTCGTCCAACCTAATGGCCTTAAACATCTATTTTCAATGTCTCATAAAGTTGATTTATGCTACCCAGCCTTCTCTTCTTTGTTCCAGACCAATGGTACCAATTGCATACTTGATTATCAGGGAAACCAGCCCCCAATATTTCAACATAAGTTCTTTCTATTTTCCCTAAGTGTTGGTTGGTCTGAAAAATAAAGAGAAAGAGTACAGAGAGAGGAATTTTACAGCTGGGCCTCCAGGGGTGACATCACATATTGGTAGGACTGTGATGCCCTCTGAGCCACAAAACCAGCAAGTTTTTATTAGGGATTTTACAAGGGGAGGGGGTGTACAAACAGGGAGTGGGTCACAAAGACCACATGCTTCAAAGGGCAATAAAGATCCCAAGGCAAAGGCAAAATTAGAATTATTGATGAGGGTCTATGTCCCTCTGTGCAAGTATTGTCTCAATAAACATCTTAACAGAAAACAGGGCTTGAGAGCAGAGAACTGGTCTGACCAAAATTTACCAGGCTGGAATTTCCCAATCCTAGTTAGCCTGAGGGTAATGCAGGAGACCAGGGCGTATTTCAGTCCTTATCTCAGCCACATAAGACAGACACTCCCAGAGTGGTTGTTTATAGACCTACCACCAGGAAGAAAGACATTCCTTCCCCAGGATATTCCTTGCTGGGAAAAGAATTCAGCGATATCTATCTTACTTGCACATCCATTTATAGACTCTCAGCAAGAAGAAAAATATGGCTTAATTCTGCCCAACCCCACTGGCAGTCAGACCTTATGGTTATCTTCCCTTGTTCCCTGAAAATCACCGTTATTTGGTTCTTTTTCAAGGTGCACTGATTTCATATTGTTCAAACACATATGTTTTACCGTCAGTTTGTACAATAGTGGTCCTGAGGTGACATACATTCTCAGCTTATGAAGATAACGGGATTAAGAGATTAAAGCAAAGACAGGCATAAGGAATTATCAAAGTATTCTTTGGGAACCGATAAAGGTCCACATAAAAATGAAATCTTCACAATTTATGTTCAGAAATTGCAGTAAAGACAAGTATAAGAAATTACAAAAGTGTTTAATTTGGGGAACTGATAAATGTCCATGAATTCTTCATGATTTATATTCTTCTGCTGTGGTTCCAGCTGGTTCCTCCATTCGGGGTCCCTGACTTCCTGCAACACTTGATATATCCTCCAGAATGTTTAATAAACCTTTCAAACGTAACCTGTCCAAAACTGAACTCCTAATCTTCCATCCACAAATGCTCTTTCCTCTCTCAAGTGATAATATCATCCTTGCAGTTACTCAGGCCAAAAACTTGCAGTAACCTCTTATCTGCCTTTGTTTCCCTCACAAAGCCTGTCCAATCCATCAGAAAATCTTTTTGACTCTACCTTCAAACTTTATCCAGAATCAAACTGCTTCTCAGTAATTCCACTACTATCACTTGGTTTTATCCACCATTATCTGCTTGTGTGGATTTTTGCAACATCCTTCTAACTACTTGCTAAGATTCTATTCTTGCCATTTGTCATACAGCAGCCAATAGTCTGCAAAGGCATATGTGATCTGCCATTTCCATTGCCCCTTTCACCTCATGGTTTTCCCTTTCTGTCTGATTCACTCTACTCAAGCTGCGCTTGTCTCCTTGATATTCCTCCCATACACCAAGTTAAGTTCCATTACAGGCATTTCCAGTGACTAGTTTTTATCTGCCTGGAATGTCCTTCAAAATATCCTCATAGCTAATTTCCTCACCTCAAGTCTTTGCATAAATGCCACCTTCTCTGTGAGGTCTATTCTGACCATCCTATTTAAAAATGTATCTTTATCTATCCTATACGCTTGATCAGCTCTATCTGTTTTATTTTTTAACCATGGTATTAATGGCCTTCTAATATGCTATATAATTTACTTTTGTGTATTTTTTGCATCTCTCTCTACTAGAATATAAGATCTACAAGAGCAGGTATTTTGATGCATTTTGATCACAAATGTATTTCAAATTCTTACATTGGTGTTAAATAAATTTTCCTTTTTTTAAATTATTTTATGCAATATACACTGTAGTACTATTGTTTGTGTATAGCTTATTTCCTTTCTCAGTTTTTGGACTCCATGAGGAGAATATCAGTGTCTGATTCATTTTTGTTAACCGCATCTGCATTCACAGTATTCAGTATCTTGCTTTGCACATGAGAGGTAAGTCATAGTAGAGTTTTCGTACAAGAAAATGCAAATTCAAACAAATTAACTGTTTGTAAATGGTATAAATTAATTTTGGGTGCATAACTATTTCACAGAAATGAAATAAAATTTTTCTATATACTTTCCATATTTAATAAACAACTAATACCAGGAAACTGGAATGTTGTTGGGAAGTGAGACAGGGTCTCCTGTCTACATCTTTGTGGAGCCAGATATTTCATCTCTGGTTGTCTGCACATTTTTGTTTTTTCATTTATGTCTGTCTCTCCACCCCTTCTCTTTGCTCTCTAATCCATCTCCATACAGTATTTCACTGCTTCTTCATATTTATATAACAAAAGATGGCTATCCATAGCTTCCTAGTTTAACTCCCCCTCAAGTAACACTTGAACGATTTCAGTTTTAGGGGCTTTGGCCTAGATATAATGACAGCCATACAAATTTAACCCATCAGATTTTATTCAAGTCTTTTCCTAACCATTTAAATGGCCCTCACTATAGGCCTAAACCTCCTACTTAAAAAAAAACTGCCTAGTTCAGCAGACTGCCAATGGACATCCAAACTCATTCAAGCAATAAAAGGAATCTTGACTAGGTTGAAGGATTCATTCTAATTAAATCAATTCCTTTGTCCCATTCATCATTCATTCTCTCTAAATAGCTATGCCAATTTATTTTGCCCTACTATAAGATTTATAACCTTGTGTGTATAGTGGAAAAGAAATGGAAAGGCAAGGTGAAAAGAAAGTTTCAAACTCAACAAAGAAAAAATATTTTGCCCAGTTTTCCCTTACAACAATGTAAAATCTTTAGGCAAGATATGCTGAGTTTATATATATATATATATATATATTTTTTTTTTTTTAATCACTATGATCTAAATGTTCTCCCTTTTTTCTTGCCTAAATGTTCATCTTCTTCTTATTACCCCTGGTTGTCAAGAGATACTAGATCCTGGCTTTCTACAAAAAAAGCTGGGGAAATTTAACAAAAACCACAACAGAATTTTAAGAAATAGATTTTGTCTTTTTGATATTTTTCTTTTTGCTTTTCACTTACTTCTAAATGAAAAATAACAACCAGAGATACTAGCTGAGAAAGCATATGATGAATGTCACTGCTCATCAGGGTTTCACCTAGACCACTGTCTTCTTTCTCCAGTCTATCCCACACTGATAGCGTTTAAAACCACAAATTCTTTGACACCCCTACCATTGTGAGATGAGGTTCACAGCACCTCTCCTTTAATCGGGGCAAGTTCATAACTGCTTTTACCACTAGAATATACTATGTGGCTTCCACAACTAGGTCATAAAAATATCTATGCAGTCTTTCACCTTCCTTACTGGTACACTTGCTCTTGGAGCCCTAAACAACAATGTAAAACTGCCGACCTGGGGTGGAGTTGTATAGATTCCCCCATCAACATTTCTAACTGTGTAAATTATTTTGTCATCTACTCTACCTGCTAGAGATGTGAATAAAGAAATCATTTTTAAAGGGTATCCTCCAGCCCTGTTTCAGCCTTAACCGCTTTAAATTGCCTCCAGTAACGGAGTCATTCCATGAGCATAATAAAATGATTATAGCTTTGTAGACCTGACTTGTGCAGTAGTTTGCTACACAGAAATAGATAACTGGCCCACATTTCAAAGCTTTAGTTGTTTCTTTTGATTCCTGAACAACGTCTTCATTAACAAAACATTGACAGCCAGTTATCATATGTAAAGGATGTGATAAACTTTACAGTAAGGTGTTAATAGGTGATAACCCAATATAAGCCTCTGAGCCTCCAGCTTCCTCATTATTAAATCAGGAGTATGTGCTATATAGTCTCCTGGACTCCTTTCACTTTGGATCTTTGTAGGACTCATGAGATGTACCTTAACTTAGAGAATAAAGCACCAGTGGTAGCACTCGTGGGTGCATAATTTAATTTTCAAATATTTAGCTTAGAATCTCTCAAATATATCATTAGGTTGTCATTCTCATCAGTTTGTTCTGACACTAACTCTAGTCTAGAGACTGTCAATTCAACATTTTTTTTGGGAGCAGTATACCTCTACATCTCTTCCCTAATTAACTCTTAAATAAGATGTGTGATTTTTGATGAACAATCCAGGTACTTTCCTTCTCCACAGTAATTCAGAAAAGCAGTTCACAGGTACTTTCCTTCTCCACAGTAATTCAGAAAAGCAGTTCTCTCAGGATCATACTAATGCCATTAGTGTCTGTAATATTGGACCAGAAATATTTCTAGTTATTTCCTCTGGAAGGCAAATAAAAATGCCTGAGAAGTTTCCTAAGGATCAGATTTACTCAAGCAGTATTTTTGTCCCAAAGCATTCTTTTGTTCATCACTAGAAATGGCATTATATCACCATTAATTCCTATATTAATTTTTATATTAAAAAAGATGCATTTCTGAATACTTCTAAGAATTTAACTTTAAAATAGATTTTGCTTTAAATACAGGTGCTTCTTTTCCCCTCTTAAATGTTAGTGCAGTGAAGAAATTACTCTCGTTTTTCTTTCTTTCTTAAACAAGCATTCCTAGTTATTTGTTCATTTAATTATTGTTACATAGTTAAATATTTTTTTTCTTCAAATTTTAAAATCTCTTTCCTAGTGGTAGACCACTGACCCTTAGCGAAAGGAAGGAAACCAGTGAATTTTGGTCATTAGCAATAGAAAAGATTGGATCTTTTCACAATCTCTGAATGGAAAGAGATTGTGATAGTTAACCAAGTTACACTACCCATTAAAGCTTAAAATCTGCTTTTCTGAAAATCCTGAGGTAACCCTCACACCACAGATTGCATGTGTTGTTCTTTTAAAAGCGGAGAATGACATTAAAATAACTATGAAAATATTTTTGACTGAGAACATATTGAAACTTATCATTATCAAACTCTGGTGCTTTGACTAAAATGTAAAACACTTTTGCTGAAGCATTGAAGTTCTCATTAAGTAGCCCTAGCTTAGTCAAAGCGCAATTGCTGACCTTCTGTGCTTAAGGCATGTGCTGTTCCACACAGATAGAGGCTTTCCTACCACACTCCTCTTGATGGTTCATAATGGAGTGGCATGTGCATATCAGGAGAAGAACAGGCCCTAATTTGAAATATTAAGTAGCATAGGCACATAAAAGGCCTTCATTAAAATATTAAAAGTTTGTTAAACCCATAAGAGCTAAGAGATGTGTTTCTATGAGAGGAAAATTCCAATCTCAGGCTCCCTCCATATCTTAATTTATGACATTTGTTAATAAGAACATTAACTTAGAAACTCATTTTATCCAGTAGCTGCTAAAGTGCTACTAGACTACCGGAGGATTAGTTCACACTTTACTTTTTGCAGAACACAACAGAAGAGTACCATATACAATCACTGGATCCCTGAAAGTGCCAAACTACAAACTTAAGGCTCATTTTGTCATTGTGAGCTAAACGGAGGATTGGCGGGGAGTGTCCTCACTATAACAATTTTCACCAAGTTGTTGATAGCCTCATCAAGGTTTTGATATTATAACTATATCAATGGACAGTTGATGTTCATATTTTCAACCAAAATTTGGGAAGCACTTACTATCAGATAGTGCCTAAAACAGAGCACTCTGAGTCTCCAATTTTGACTTTTTTTTTTTTTTCTTTTGGAAACGGAGTCTTGCTCTGTCACTCAGACTGGAGTACAGTGGTACAATCTTGGTTCACCACAACCTCTGCCTCCTGGGTTCCAACAATTCTCCTGCCTCAGCCTCCTGAGTAGCTGGGACTACAGGTACATGCCACCACGTCCACCTAATTTTTCAGTAGAGATGGGGTTTCACTATATTGGTCAGGCTGATCTTGAACTCCTGACCTTGTGATTTGCCCACCTCGACCTCCCATAGTCCTGGGATTACTGGTGTGAGCCACCACAACTGGCTGACTTTTAAAAATATAAAACAACCTACCTAGAGACTAATTTTTATATTAGCCATTAAATGAACTTAGTAATTTCTATATTTAAAAAGATACATTTCTAAATACTTTTAAAAAATTAACTTTAAAGTAAATATTGTTTTAAATACAGGGCTTTTTTCCCCTTAAAAGTTAGCATCATGAAGAAATTACTCTCATTTGTTAAGTAACAGGTATCAAAAAAGTGGTAATATTTATATATACCTAATCTTTAGATATTGTTATCTTAACAATTTAAAAGTCATATTACATCCTGGAATCCACCATAGTGCTTGAAAAGCACCTGAGACATAATTCAAGGGCTATTTGTTTAATATATAAATTTTTTAAACACTTTACTTCTACTGAGTACACTTTAATAGTATGAGGATAAACATGGAGGGAATAGCAAGGATTGCTCCAGTAACTAGGCTAGGAAGGACTTCGTGGATTTACAAAAAGAAAGAAAAAGTTCACAAATTGGTAACAAAGAAGTATGTGAAAATTAACATATTTGTTTTGCTAGGGCTGTCACACACATACACACAAAAAAATACTACACAATGGTGGCTTAAGGAACAGAAATTTATTTGGTTACAGTTTTGGAGAAGTGTATGATCAAGGTATTATTCTGATGCCTCTCTCCTTGGCTTCCAGATGGCCACTCTCTCCCTGTGTCCTCACACGTTCTTTCCTCTATTTCTGTACAGAGTTTTGGTGTTTCCCTGAGTGTCCAAATTTCTTCTTTTTGTAAAGACAACAGTCAGATTGGATTAGGTCCCCCCTAAAGATCTCATTTTAATGCAATGACATCTCGAAAAGCTTTATCTCTAATACAATCACATCCTGAGATACTGGGAGTTAGAATTTCAACATAAATTGGGGAGACACATTTCAGCCCACAACAACTAGTTTCTCATCTTCAAGGCCACAGAAACCCACAAAGTTAAAAACAGAATTTTGAAAAAACTGAGGTTTTATTTCTTTGGAAATATGTTAGGGAGAGACCTTGAGGTCTTTAAATATTCAGAAATTATAATAAATTTGCAAACAGTACAAGAAAATTGTGTAATCAATAAAAGTAGGCTTTGTATCAACTGCAAAAACAGCAAATTAATGTCATGATATTATACCACAAAAATAAAGGGTCACTCTGCTGGAAAAAAGTTGTTTCACAACATACTTGAGAGAAGAGAAGGGAAAGGTATGAACTGAGCAATAATCAATTGCTATATATGGCTACATATGAAATCTAACTCCCAGAAGATAGATGTGGGAACTTGGGAGGAAAGGCAAAGTCAAATGCTAATTACTAGCCTAAGGCTTACCAACCCTTACAAACCAACAGGACTTTCTCCCTGGACCCTAGTTTCTACTCTCTAGAATGACCATATGTTCCAATTTGCCAAGGACTACCCCAGGTTATATCTGTTGTTTCTCAGTCGTATGTCTGGTTAGCATCCCCTATGACAATCAAAATTATCCCAGTTTGTATGACATGATCATCTATCACTATGGCCCCTTCCCCCACAACATGTGTATAAACCCACACAAATAGCAAGTATTTGAGGTTCGGAAGACCTGGTCTCTCATCCTCAATAGATATCATCCCCTCCCCATACTTGCGCATTCAACCTCTTTCCCTTTTGACCAGTGAAGAGAAGTTGAAAGATCTCAAATTCTGTTTTATCTATCTTTGATGTATTAGTCTGTTCTCTGAGACTGGGTTATTTATAAGAAAAGAGATTTATATTGGTTCATGGTTCTATAGGCTGTACAGAAAGCACAACACTGGTATCTGCTTCTGGGGAGGCCTCTGGAAGCTTACAATCATGGCAGAATGCAAAGAGGGAGCAGGGACATCACATGGCAAAAGCAGAAGCAAAAGATAGAGAGATGGGAGAGGCGCCACACACTTTTAAAGGACGATATCTCTCAAGAGCTCTCTCACTATTGCCAGGACAGCGCCAAGGGGATGGTACTAAACCATTCACGAGAAATTCACCCCCATGATCCAATTGCCTCTCACCAGACTCCCAATTCCAACATTGGAGATTATCTTTCACCATGAAATTTGGGTGGGAACACAGATCCAAGTCATAGCACTTGATAATACAACCTAGGTTCTGAAGAGAAAGAAGAGTTCCTGTAATATTTTTCAAATTCTCACATTTAATTTCAACAGTCATCAAGGTATAATAGAAAGAAGTCTGGACCAGAAATAATATTAGAATTCTGGTCCCCACTTGGTTGTTAGTCCTGAGACTTTGTACACATTATTTAAACTGTTTAAGCCTTACTTTCCTCATTCATATCAAAGGAATAGGGTGGATAGGGGAGCATGATATCCATCCTACCTATTTCAGTGTCCTAAAGAATCAAATGAAATACTGGCTAAACACTTTTAAAATCCTTCAAGCATCATATGAATGGTAGTTGTTATTATTCCTATAATCAGAGAGATAAATAGACAGCATAGTAATTAAATGTGTTTATTTAAAGGCCTTATCCACAACATTAGAAGTGCCCTCTAGGAACCATAGCTTCTCACTTCCAGACCACCCTTTTCTCATTATTGTACTTTCACCATGAGGATTCATATGAGTAAGGTGAAAGCAGAAAAGCTGAATTAAGGATTGTGTGTCTGAATATACTGCAGAATTAAGGACGAATGATTGAAAAACCTACAAGTTCAGAGAGGAGGAAAGGTGAAGTGAGATGAAACTGTAAAAGTACTTCATAAGCTTCCCAGTCAGGTCTTCAAGGGCATTGGAACATGTAAGTGGTGATGTGTTAGTATCCTGGGCTTTTTATACTTTTATTATGGGGAAAGGGAAGTTGGGGAATGAGAAGAGGGAGAATAATAAAAAAGAAAGGAAACTATAAAAACAGCAATGAATAGACTTTTAGCCTTTGCTTTGCCCATTTTGACTTTTGTTAAAAGAGGACATAGAGAACACAGGAGAAAGAGAATCAAGATGTGGGACTATATTCATCAACATAGGCCTGGATGTATGACAGACTACCTTGACTTCTTTGTTTTTAGTGTGTTTATGTGTTTCTTCAAGAAAGAAAAAACATATATATAAAAGTATATGGTTTTGTCCCTAGAAAGACTGTTGCCTAATACTCAATTGGGTAAAAAGATAAAATAATACATCATCAATCTGGAAAAAAAAGGACTTACCAACCTATATTCTAGCACAATACTCCCCACTTTTCACTAGCCATCCCATTGTCATCTTCTTTTTTATCTATTGTAAAATTCTCACCATTCCCATATCCACAATTTAGTGTGTATTTAGGCATATTGACCTGGGGATATATCTAACTATGTAAACAATGTATGTGCTCCAGTTTCCAAAAAGGAATTTTATGCTCAGAGAGACCAAGGTCAAAGTGGTTGAAAAGACATGTGGGGTCAATTCTTGCAATCATTAGAAATCATTTCAAAATGTTTCTTAAACAAATACCCAAATCATAATTGCCCTTAAGTTTGAATATGTACTGTGACATAGTCTATGCTCTTCTGACAGAAGGCTTTGTTTTGTTTTAATAAAACTACCACATAGTCTGTATTGAATTAGTTTGCTACTTGATGTATTCAAGAACATTAAAATTTGGCAATGACTCTTCTCTTGATGATGACTCTTGGCTATGACTATGGCTAGTTGAGGGAAGAAGAGTAGAGAATTATGATTGCTTGCAGAACATGCCCATAATGAAGCAATTTCATCTTTTTTCTTACTGTATCAGTTATCTGTTGCCATCATAAGGCTATAAAATAACAGAAAGCCTCAATGACCTATAGCAGTAAACATTTATTTAGCTCACAATGATTGAGGCTGAACTCAGTCACATAGTTCTTCTAGTCTCAGGTGAGAGCACCCGTATATCTGGGGTTCTGCAGTCCCAGATTGGGGCCTCATACATCCGGACTGCCTGGGTATTGGCTAGAGTAAATCAGCTCTGCTTCACTCACCTCTCACCAGCAATATATACTTGTATTCTCATGGCAAAAGCAGAGGAATGAAAGTTGAAAAAAAAAAAAAGAATAAATAAGTAAATTGTTTCAAGAAAAAAAGGAGAAGGCAGAACTGTCACTGCCTATTTCTCCCTATCCACACCAAACTCTATTTTAGCTGCCTAAATGTTTCTCAGGTTTCTTGACTCAACATTTTTATCAATGATTTCCTCTTTCTTCACCACATCATTACTGATATCTTATTCTCCTGTATTCTTTACTCTGTATACTCTGTAACTGATTCTCTATATCCTATAACTGATGTTTTCAAACCTCCTCATGCATTATACCTGCTAACTTCCCATTGACCAAACCAAATTACATGGTTGAAGGTAGAATCCAGGGAGCAGAGAAATAAGCCCCACCTTTTAATGAGAGTAACTACAAAGCCACAAGGCAAAGAGATCCCTTTATAAGGAGGGATGAAGAATTTGGGCTATCCCTGCAGTTCATGGTAGATATACCATCAACCATTCTTAGATAAAAAAAACTTCTCAGGGCTTTAGGGACATCTCTACATGTTTTCATTAGAATATCTTTATCTCTATCTCTATCTATCTATCTATCTATCTATCTATCTATCTATCTATCTATCTATCTATCTATCTATCTCTCTATCTATCTATCTACCTATAGTTCCCAGTCAACTTCCCTGGGCCACCTCCCCACCCACCCTGAACTCTATTTCTCAGGTTTCTTAACATTTTCATCACTGATTTCATCACCCTTTATCACGTTGTTACCAATATATATTTACTTCTGTTTTCTTTATTCTCTCTATTCTATAACTGATTCCATCATGTGCCAGGTCAAATGAGCCAGAAAAATAGGAAGGTCTCTTCCTGCTTACCCTCTCTTTACATTTTCCAATGGATCATGTCCCATGACTGCTACCTCTGTAATATTTGCTTATTTATTTTTCTTTTCTATTTCCACTGTCACAATACTGATTCATGCTTTACCTTTTATAACTACTGAAATATTTTATCCCTCTTTCTATTCTAGCCTGATCCAGAATAACTTTTCTAAAATGAACATTGTCATGGGATCTCCTAGCTTACCATCTTCAATGGTGTCCCATTGCCCGTAGGACATAGGATGTGAGGACCTTCGTGATTTATCTCCTTCTTACAGTACCCTTAAATTATGGTAATACTAATCTGGAATAATTTAGTGTTGTTTTGACAAGCCTGGCTGATTCTACTTATTTGATTTGAGTGTCATATGTATGTGTGTGTGTGTGTGTGTGTGTGTATATATATATATATTACATACACACATAAACATACATACATGCAGAGACACACACACAACTGGGGTAGGGAAATCAATAAAAACATAGACTTTGGAATAGGGAGGATCCGAGTTTGAATCCTGGCTGCATCACTAACTAGCTATTTAAATTTGGGCAAGTAAACTAAACATTTTTAGTATAGTCCTTTGGTCTCAATGTTGATTTATGTATTTGTGTAAAAATGCACAATTGTAAAAATACAGAAATATATAGGGTATGTATCCGTCAGGTCTCAGTTCAAGGACCATCATCTATCTGAAACCCTTTCTAAATGACCTAGAGTAGCTTTCTCACTCTGTATTTTATGCCTCCACTACATACTGTATAGACTTTTATCATAACAGCTGTAGTGCATTAATGCACTCATTGCTTTACATCTGTCTTTGGTTTTATAGACTATTCTCACCTTATTAAGATGACTTCTTATTCATCTTTCTAACCCCAGAATCTAGCATGCAACAGATTTGGTGTCTGAATAAACTCAGAGACAGGTGGTAGGAACAGTTTCCAGGTGAAAAGGAAACATTACACATGTACCCAGGATACATGTTATATATTCTCTTGATATTAAATAAAACAGACTGAAGAAAATAGACTAAGCTTGAATCTTCCTCTACTCTCTTAAACGATATCCCAGGCAATTTGCCACTTACTCCTTTTCAGTCGGTGATTACTTCCTAGAGCTCTCTCCAGATGTATAAAATGACTGGTAAGTCAGTCTTATAGAACCTGCCAGAGTCAGCTCTCCAGATGGTACTAAATGTGTCAATAATAAAAATATGCCAGTGTTAATGCTGTCCTTCATTTCCATATACCTGATGAGCCAAAAGAATGAGAGAATGTGAACTTTTACAAAAGATGGGCCAAGTGCTGGAACAAGAAGATTTTTGCCTTGAGGAGTACCAATCAATCATTAAAAATTTTATTCTACCTCAAGAGATAACTTACCAATGATATTCTTAATAATGAGGACTTATACACAAGAGAAGCTAAGAAATTTAAAATAAGACACTATATACATATTAAATGTATATTAATTTCAATAACCTGCATACATTCATTTAAATGGTACACATGCAGATACCATTCAAGGCCTCCAGGTAAGAGTAGCCAGACTCTAACCAAAGCAGAAGAAGGAAGATCTTGTGGCATCAGAATTTCACCTCTTTACGGGTTCTTTTTCCCTCCTACTATGAAATAATAAACATATATTCAGTTATCATTTTTTACAGTCATAATATACCACCTGAGAATGCCTAACAATGAATTGCATAGTGGAGAGCTGACCATAACCCTGAGTTTCTTCCATACCCATTGTCTTCTGCTGGCCAGAAGTTGTCAGTTGGCCAGCAGAGTAAATGGTGTCTTCACTTGAGTATTCTGAACTTAAAAGGTCATATTATAATTGATAGTGACTATCCAAACCAATTACAGAAGGATTAGATAGTGGAAGGATTTAAAAGATTTGCAGAAATAAATAAATAAGAGCCATGAGAAAGTGCACATCATGAATAAGAAGAAGCCAGGAGGTAAAAATAGAAAAGCGAAAAGTAGCCACAAGTAAAAGCAGAGAAACAAGTGGAACAATAGAGTGATTAGTAAAGGCAACAATGGGCATTTACCTACAATGAGACAACTAAAAATTTCTGGGGAGACACAAAGAACTCCCTGAGGACCCGGGATTTGATTACTGAAGCAGCTTCTTGTACTTTCCCTCTTCTCCTGTAAACCTACAATTAACTCCCACCATAAGTGGAAATCTAAACACGTTTACTTCTTATTTGGAAGTAACTTAATAATGCAATGGGAAAGTGTAAAGAAAATGTATGTGTTTCTGCTGGGCAACATTTACAAGTCAATTTTTCTTTAGAATCTAACCAGGATAACAACTCGGAACTTTTAACCTTCAGAACCATATTGATCTGTTCCAACTCTTTCATCTTACCGCTAATACGCTGTTAAGTATAACTTTTCCCCCATCATGAGTCAATATTTTAAAACAGTACTTAGTTTAAGAGAAAAAATGTCACTTAATAAGATAATATCATCTCTCTCAGGTACGTTAAAGTTCCCTCTTAGTTCATTAATGTAAATCAAAATAAGTACATTAAGCTACTAGTCATAAAAATGTTCAAACCAAAACACAAATGAAATAAGATGATTCTCTAACATACTTTTCCCAACCAGTATTTGATCTGTAACTCTCAAGACTTCAACTGATTAATATTGTCTGCCATAAAAATGCCCATGATGGAAGCCAAAATGTTTTAAGAAGTTCTTCTTTCACTTCTCCTAGATTAAATCTTACACGGGGTTGAAAAGATATTCCTTGACCACTAGCTATGCACAGAACCACTTCTGCCATATACAGTTGGTCAAAGTAGTCACAAAGCCTGCTCGGGGTCAAGGAATAGAGAAATAAACTCTATGTCTTGATGAGAGAGTGGCAATGTCACACTGCAGAAGAGTACACAGGATGGGAGATCTCTGGTCATCTTTAGATAATACAATCTGTCAGCCTCCAAAGTTAAAAGTGGGAGCACAGATATATTTTACAAAATATCTTCTGTATTTGTTTCTATTTTTATAGTATTTTCACAATACTTGGCATGCAGCGGATATTTTTACACAAGTTTTATTTTTCAAGCAAGTTTTGAAATATTTCTAGTACTGCCACACAGTATACAAAAAGTAGAGGTGCTACTTTTTTTGGGGGGTGGAGGTTAGATACAGACAAGAAGATGCTATCTATAAAATGTGGTTTAAATTTTCAACTGTAGTAAGGTTACTGTTTGCCTTATGTTTTCCTTGATGAAAGTGGCCGGGAAGACTTCCATCCTGAAAAGTTCACCTTCTAAAAGCCCCATTTGCTGAATATTATTTCCATGATTACATAACTAGATTTGATCTCTGGGTGTGGACTATGCATGTACTTAACCTGAGGCTGATTTGTCTCTCCTCTAAGGATGAATAAAAATTAGTTTTTAAAGGTTCCTATAAACTTTCATCAGCCAAGTTTGTATTAAAGGAAAAAAGCAAAAAAACAAAACAGCCTTTAGTATTCCAGATAAAGAACCTCCTTTCGATTGTTGCCAGGGAGACCTCATCTGAAGCCTTCCTGTATGCTGGACATGCATTGGCTCATATTCATCACTATTGACAGTCTCATATGTGTCACTGTCCAGCAAAAATCCTATCTGTTGCTATTAATAAGCTACCCTTTGCCACATTGATTAGGTGCTTATCTGAGCTTTACAGACAACAACCTCCCTGCTTGTCTCAGAAGTCTCATATTCGTCAGAATGGTACCCCTAACTCTTTACTCCCTATTTTCATGAATTTAGGTACACACAGCTTTAACCTTAGATATTTTCTTTGTACCTCTGTCTTAGCACTCAAATCAAGACATTTTCTTGAACCTTGTTACAGTGTTAACTCTCAGACAACCACACTCTGCTTTGTGCATTCCATATCTGGCACTTTCCGGAAGTCGTTTGGGTATGGCTACTCTGCCTAAACTATAGATGGTAGAAGTCTCCAAGCTAAAGTGTAAATAACATGCTTCTAAATAACATGCACACAATAAATTTTAAAAGGATGCACTCAAATATCCCATTTTTAACATGACTTAACTCCATTTCTTGATAACAATAACAATAATTAAGTGGAACTGGCAAACTATTAGATCTAGTCCAGTAAATCAGTGGTATGACACACAAAGTAGATATTAGGAGGGAAAGGAGAAGCTTGTTCCCAGCTTAGCTGTAAACCGTGCTCAAAGATTCAGATGCTACTGTAACTCCCTAGAGAGCCAATGGGTTGTCCGCACTAGGAATTTATTTCATTGACATGTCCACCTCGAAAGCAGTTTATCCAAAAGAATGAGGCATGCAAGCTCAATTTGAGAATGATGTCAATTTAGAAAGAGGAGGCAGTTATCAATAGGTGCTTTATGTGAGTTTCATGGCCTCACATTTGTATTGTAGGAAAATTGACTTCCAGAGAAAATAAAAGCTGTTTTCACCAAAATCTCCATGAGATATTGTGACCATGAAGTCCAATATGAAGTGGCAACTCTGGTTGCTTGTATCTGGGACATATGTATCCAAGCACACCACAAAGGTGGGAGAAAGGGCTTCTCTTCCCCTAAGCATAGAGCCGAATGGCCACATGGCGATTCCTCAGCTTCAACAATAACTTTAGTTTTGGTGCAGCAAAGCAGCTTCAGTTCAATAGAATATTGACATTACTCAGTTTCAGTGATTCTTATCCAGAGACTATGACAATATCAGCAGCCTTAGAGTTCCTTTGAAGGATTGTGTGGACATTGATTATTTTGGCAGCATACGTTACCTTAGAAGTATGGACCAACAATGAGAGCAAAAAGGAAAATTTTAAAAGTTACACAGATGTCCCAAAATAATTGGTGGAACTTTGAGAGGGGCTACAATTTCCACAGTAGAAATTAAAGAAGATATGGAAAACTATTGTTTGTCATCTTTAAGCTTAGTCTATATTGGTTTCCTCATATAATTTTTTTTAAAAAAACAAGATATGAATTAAGATGTAGAATTGAGAAAAGCCCCAGCAGAACATGGGGATGAATGTTAAACATTGGCTTCTCTAACCCTATGACTTTGCAATCTATTCCCTGCCTACCTTTTCATCTTTCCTTATTTGTTTATACACATGAAGGATATTGGATGATGGAGCCACTGACCTGTGCCTCTCCACAAAACAGATCCATTATATGCATATAAAAAAGAGTACACATAAAAACAAACACCATGCTTGAAGTTAGAAGAAAACATTTCAGTAGTACATTCAGTTAAACTTGCTGTTCTTATTTAGGATGCTATTATAGCTTATTTGCTGGAATGTTGATTTCTAGAATTGTTCGCTGCTAGCAACTCACCATAAAATTCAAGAAGTGTGTCATAAAAGATCTCATCAAATATAACAGTTAATCAGATTCTTTTAATTCTCTGCATACATTTTCTCAAAATAACACATAGAACCCTTAAGAAAATGAGTTCTAAAATATGATCAAAGCAAAAATAACCTGTTTCTGATGGAAGCCCAAAGTGTCTAGCAAATACCTTACTAATTCATATAAACAGAGACAAATAGGTTAATTTTGTTTATTGTTTTATTTTTAACAGCTCTCAGCCAGGATCTCATTTACACATTTTTTTTTTTTTTTACTATAACTCTCTTTTAAAAGGGTATTTCCTCAAGACAAAGAAACTTCCTGCATAATTGGCATGAGCATGTTATGTGAAATTGAATTAGGTTAGCCAGCATTTCTCTAATTACCATTTTTTTCATGGGCATCTATTATTCAACAATAATATTAGAAAAATAATTAATACCTTCAGGACAAGGACCTGAACTTTATGCAAATATAGATTAGAAAAGTCCAAATTATTTTTTAATGAGCTATATGTATTATGTCTCCCTATCTAGAGTTCATCTGGACCATGGCATTAAATAAGCTTAGAGTTAATTAAGCGTATTATAACTATTCCTGGCTTCTGCCATTATTAGTATGAATCTGCCAGCTCAGAGGCACTCAGCAAACATGAAAATACTTTATCAACACCCCTCTCCAAAACACCTTGAAATATTTCAATCCTGTCTATACTCTTGGGATAATTCTAGAAGCTCAAACCTATTGGACCCGTTTTGAAATCCATTACTTTTCTATTTATATCAATATGAATTTCAGGAATAGAGGAGACTTTCTTTGTAGATGTTGATTTATATTAATAAGAGCTATAGCCAAACAATTGCTCTCAAGCACATACACACACGAAGGTAGGGTATCTCTTGCTGCAGAGATACTGGCTCAGGCAGCAAATTAAATGAATAGATTTGCTTCATATTTGAGTATGCTAAATTGAATACAAGTCATAATAGAAAATCTCAACATGTAAATGAAATCAGAAGAGCTTTTCTAATTTTCGGGAAGTGAATGACAGAATCACCCTTTCAGTTTAAAAAAAAAAAATCTTCAGACCACTCATTAATAGCTGATCACATGTTAGCACTAGCCAAACGAATCGAATTGAAACCTACTCAGAAGTTGTGTTAGTTAGAAGAGTGAACCCTGTTGGAGCAAATCCTTCTAAAATCCACCCAAAATTTGAAAGAGCTATTACTTATATAAGATAATCCTATGGATGGAGAGGAGCAGTGCCATGAATATCAAGAGAAAAGCAATAGACATTCATTTTCTATTAGGAACTCAGCAGGGAAAGGAAAAAAAGCAAAGCCAAGATGAATTTTCCATGGGGTGGGTTCAAATTCTATCATAAACCCTAAGGCCATAGTTCAACAGCTGTGGCAAAATTTTTTATAGGAGAATGATTTGACACTTGAAGAGTTATCTTTCCAACCTCTTCCATGTAATTCTGTGATGAAACAACAAACTCAGGCATCCTGGAGAAGGCCTGGAATATCAAAAACCAATAGATTGTGGATTCAGACAAACCAGACTTTAAGTACAAGCATAGCCATACACTACATGAGCTACCTTGGAAAATCAGTTAACTTTTCTCAGCCTTAGTTCTTTCTACAGAAAGAGAATTCACTACACAAACGGAGCCATCAAAGGGCATCTACCCAGCAAATATTTTGAAACATAACAGGCATTCAATAATTATTTGTTCACTCATCTCCTTTTCTTCAGATATTATCTTCACTCTATTTTTATGCTATTGGCTACTGTTCAAAAACTTCAGTTGCTTCATGCAATTTTGCCTTCAGTCTTGTATATTCTACTTTTATCTCAAGGTGTTCATCAGTTTGACCCATATAATATATCTTTTGAAATACTTCAAGACTTTCTTGAGGTTGTCCCCACAACCTCACTCCATTCTTCCCCTAGGGTTGGAGGAAGAACAGAACAGTAGTCAAATGGAATTAATAAGAATAGGCTATTGTACCAGAAGTTGGAATTTCTGTTGGGAAGAATAAAGGAATCATAATGACAGCTAGACCCAGGCAAACACATTCCTGTCTCTCGTGAAATACTCTTCCCCTTAGAATTCCTTGTGGCTAATAGGTTTCTTTTCTTCTTGGAAGAGAAACACCCACAACTCTGGAGGAAGAGTTCAGGAAAAAGGAACTAAGAGACAGGATAGTGAGGCCCACACATTATTTAGGGCAAGGTAGTCCTCATGACACATATGAAGTATAGGTTTGTTCTCTGGAGGGATGGACACATAAGCATTTCAGAACCAAATCAGTAATTATTCTTTTTCCTTTTGTGAAATGATATCTGTGCACATGGGACTCAAGTTGAGATGATCAAGGGGGGCTGCAACTGCTGTATGAGACAGGTAGAAATCGCAAAGGTTTGATCCTGTTCACATGCTATCACTACCCTTCTAATAGCTAAATGAATGTAGCCTGGTTTTCTTGAGTTTCATACAAAACAGTTTATAATATTATAAAATATGATTTTATAACTTCACTATAAAGATTTAGTACCTCATAAAGAAATTTTGAACTTCTTTTCCGAAAATGAATATAAAATATTTGTTCATATCATATACAAGAACTCTCTTAGGTTACATATTCAAATAACTAATTATAGACACTAATTTTTGATGGATCACTATGGTCAGCTACGTAACAGTACCTCAAAATATTTACACCCTAATCTCTGGAATGTTTGGATGTTTTCTTACATGGCTAAAGGAATGTTGCAGATGTGATTTAATTAAGGATCTTGAGGAGGGGCAATTATCTTACCTTATATCATGGACCATAATGTAACCCTCAGTGACCTTATACGGAGGAGACAGAAGGAGTTTATTATAGGAGATGATGTGCAGGTGCTGCTGACTTTGCAGATGAAAGAAGGGAACCTGGGTTGAGACATGCATCTCTAGAAATGGGAAAGATAAGATACCTTCATTTGCCGATACCTCGCCGATACCTTCATTTTGTCCCAAAGAAACCCACTTTGAGATTCTGGTCTCCAAATCTATAAAAGAATACATTTCTGTTTCAAGTGACTAAATCTGTGGTAATTTGTTACAGCAACCATGGGAAGCCAATAAAGTCAGAAATGTTCTAACCAAATAGCAACTGAGGATTAAATAATTTATAATTTGAGTATGTGAACAGAAACTAAAGCTTTTCCCAAAACTTCCAAACTTGATTAGGTACTTTCACAGCATAGCATAATCCTCTTTCGCTACATCTCTCACATACAGTGAAATGTAATTATTTATTCATCTCTCTTCTCCAAAAACCAGAAAGTACATGAGAGCCTGGTTTCATATCTGCCTTACTCATCTCTGTACCCCTAAAGTCGAGCATAGTAGCTGACACATAGCAGAATCAATAAACATTTGTTGA
The DNA here is from genome assembly GCF_000951035.1 of Colobus angolensis palliatus. Classification (NCBI taxonomy): domain Eukaryota; kingdom Metazoa; phylum Chordata; class Mammalia; order Primates; family Cercopithecidae; genus Colobus; species Colobus angolensis. The sequence continues at coordinate 1,133,357 of NW_012122709.1, forward strand.
AACAATAAATATGTAAATGAGAAAATGAATGAATAAATAAATTGTTTAAGAATGGTGCCAAGCAAGGAGAAGCAAAGCAAGGCAACACAGGCAAAAGAGCATTACCTCACACATGTAAATTGTTGTCAGTATAGGGAAGAAAGCCAATGGATTCAGGGGATTTTTTTCATGCTCTTCTTGATCATCTTTTGCTAAGTTTAAAGAAGCAAAGCACAAAAAGGCAGCCAAATGAAATCAAAGTTTTGTATTATCTATAAACTTTTAAAGAGACCTTAAATTATCATAAAATGTAAGCATTTATAGATGATCATAGGATCAAACATTTAAATATTTGAAAGATATCTAATTCATTTTATAAATTGTATTTTAAATGTATTTCACTGTACTATATAACGGAAATACTATTATTATACTGTTGTATTGTGTTATTATATGGTCTAAACAATGATTCTTAGTAACAAATTACAAATACAGTACTTTTACCATTTTACACAAGCCAATAATCAATAGTCAAATTCAACATGGAAGTTGTATCTTTAAACTCCAAATATTTTATGTACCCCAAATGGTTGTGTTTCCTGTTTCTACACAGGAAAGACAAAGAACATTCACTAAAGTTTAATTCTCTTTGACAATCAGCACTTCTCTAAAACACACTCAAAGACATAGAAATGGGAGGTTCTACTTTGAGAGCACCTAAACCACCTGTGGGGTAGGTTGTTTGTCCAGTGACTTGCTCCTTGCAATTACTAATATTGCTCAGTAAAGAGGGCTAAGCTTTTCCCTCTTTCTAATATACATGAAAACCTTGTTTGTAAAAGTTTTTACTATCAATAAATGCATTTCAATCATAGCCAGTCTATGTATCCCAAGCTAAACGCTTTCTTCAAACAGAAGTGCATATCTGCATATCCTGGAATCTTTTGCACCTGTTAATTTGAAAGCAAAATTTGGATCTGAAACCTTTTGTTGTTTTTATCTAAGCACTTCTTTACAGCTGTTCAAACTAGTATGATAATATGAAAATCACATATCATTTATTCAGAAGGGAAATTAACTTTTATAATAACATACATTTCAGAAATTTCTCATGTAGATAAACATTGCTTTTTTTTCCCCCAAATTTAGTTTCTCTTTACAAAGATTTGTTCTGTGTCACTGAATTCTTGTTTCTCTAGTTTGAGAGCTATATATGAATATGCAAATAAACTAGAGCAGTAGTCATTCATTGGAAAGCAATACTAATACTAATATTAATGCCATTCATATCTTACAAAGAACTTCTCAGAGTTAATATATAATGTATAGTATTACATGCAAGTAATTCTCATCTGCATATAATATAGAAAAGTATGCCTGCCTTAGTATAACTAAAGCTGAATTTGAAAATATTTCCAGCACAAAATCCATTTTTAAGTATTGGTGATCATTAAAATGTCAGGAAACAACAGATGCTGGAGAGGATGTGGAGAAATAGGAATGCTTTTACACTGTTGGTGGGAGTGTAAGCTAGTTCAACCATTGTGGAAGATAGTGTGATGATTCTTCAAGGATCTTGAACCAGAAATACCATTTGACCCAGCAATTCCATTACTGGGTATATATCCAAATGATTATAAGTCATTCTGCTATAAAGATACCACCACACATATGTTTATTGCAGCACTGTTCACAATGGCAAAGACATCGAAGCAACCCAAATGCCCATCAATGATAGACTGGATAAACAAAATGTGGCACATATATACCATGGAATACTATGCAGCCATAAAAAAGGATAAGTTCATGTTCTTTGCAGGGATATGGATGAAGCTGGAAATCATCATTCTCAGCAAACTAACACAGGAACAGAAAACCAAACACCTCATGTTCTCACTCATAAGTGGAAGCTGAACATGAGAACACATGGACACAGTGAGGGGAACATCACACACTGGGGCCTGTTTTGGGGCTGCGGGGTTATTGGAGGAATAGCATTAGGAGAAATACCTAATGTAGATGATGGGTTGATGGGTGCAGCAAACCACTATGGCACATGTATACCTATGTAACAAACCTGCACGTTCTGCACATGTATCTCAGAACTTAAAGTATAATAAAAAATAAATAAATAAAATAGAATAAAATAAAATAAATAAAGATTGTTAGCTATTAACAAATGACTCTCTAAAGAACAACACACATTTTGATTAGGAGCAAGGAAATGTGGCAAAGATTGTAAAAATTCCCGTCAGATTGTAACATTAATACATTAGTCAGGCTAAGAGTTATATCAGTAAAGGATGAGTGATGAGAAAGCTTCAAGTACACCAACAGATTCTGGGCTAAAGTACAGAACTGTCACGAACAAAATCTGACAATGAAAACCAAAGAAAAAAAAAATTACAGAATGGTACCCTTGACTTGACTCGCCATCTGCTAGAATATTTGTATTAAGATCTTGATTTCTGGATTTAAAAGATCACCCAGGCTGGGCATGGTGGCTCACACCTGTAATCCCAGAACACTGAGAGGTCAAGGTGAGGAGGTCACTTGAGCTCAGGAGTTCGAGACTAACTTGGGCAATAGGGCAAAACCCCATCTCTACAAAAAATACAAAAATTACCCGGGCGTGGTGTTGTGTATCTGTAGTCCCAGCTACTTGGGAGGCTGAGGCAGGAGAATTGCTGGAGCCCAGGAGGTCGAGGTTACAGTGAGCCATGTTCGTGCCACCGCACTCCAGCCTGGGCAACAGAGTGAGATCTCCAGCTCTAAGAAAAAAAAGAATCTTCAATTTTCTTCTCACTCTAATACATCATGGTAATAATGACCTGAATTATATTTCTGTTAAGGCCATCTTTTAACAGGAAGATAGATGAGAAAAGAATTCACATTAACACAGGAGTACTTATAAAATTTAAAAAGTGATTATGAACAACCTTCCTATTTGCTTTAGAGATAAAAGAAGAAATACAATTCAATTTGGAGTTGATAAGAAATTGTACAAAAGCAATCACTTATTTTGAACATGGACTCTGTAAACTAACATATTTGAGCTGCTGAATACTTCACATGCCAGATTTTAGTGGTCTTTAGTCTCAGGTTGGCACCTCTAATGTTCACACAGACTGTTTCGAAAGGAAATTTGCAAAACAAAGAAAGATCAAAGTACATTTAAATATGTGGATGAGGCTGAAGTATCTATCAGTGGAAAAGATCTCAAAGATGGAAACTGTGATCTTTAAAAGACAGTTTCTGTTTGTCAGTAGAACCCAAACAAAATATCATTTTGTTCCAAAAGATGAAACCAAGGCATTTTTACAACTAGATTTGGACTATGGGCTTCCTAATTAATTTATGACTTCTAGCTCTGTATGGTAACATTTCTAATCTGTTTCTTGAAGAAGAATAACACCACACAATGAAAAGTTGAATTTATTAAGAGGCCAATCTTAGGAATGGGTGGAGACTTAGAATTCATGTAATAAAACTATCTCATGTTACAGGCATGGAAACGAAGGCGTAGGGAGGTAAAGTGACTTGCCAAAAAGATGACACAACCTTTCCTCTAAAAGGAGGAAAGAGACTCCTCATCTCCATACCCACTGTCAAGTCCTCTTTCCCCCAATATTAAAGCACAACAAAGAGCAACTGAATGTGAGTGAATGATTTACCGTACATCATGCTTGAGTTTTGGCAGCATTTCACTACTTTTTGAAGCCACAGTGTTCTGAGTTACTAAAGATTGACACTACTATTTCAGTGAAGTTTATTGTTCACATGAAACCATTACAAAGTAGAGTAAGAGACAGAACAAATTTGATTTTGAAGTTGACTTTTTGTGCTTAGAGCATGTGATGAGGGAAAATGTTCTGACAGTTCAAGCTTACTCAAGCTTAATGACAGATCTAAATTGGAGCTTGGAGATAAAAGAAATTCTTTAGTGATGCCTCAGTTGTCATTGATTGCTATGAGCAATTTTAAAGCTATTCAAGATGAGAATTGCCAGCTTGGTTCTGAAAGGGGAGAAAGTAGTACATAAGATTAGAGGCTGGTACAAATGCTATCTTGGTTTAAAAAGAGAGAGGACAGTTTAGTATCACACGCATAGGTGACAATCGTGACTACACATAGACATTTACCAGCAGGAAATGACTCAATGAATGTTTAGGGTAGTGTAAGCACCAGCTGTGCTGAGGAAGATGAAAATGAAAAGCAGCTTCCTTTATAAGGATCACCAGCAGCAACATGGCTGGGGAGGGAGGGGGAAGAAAGTGGTTGCTAAAGCTGAGAGCTAATACAAAATAATCATAAACTACTTTCATAAATTACAGGATATGGTCCTTCTGCTTGCTGAAAATCATGGAATTAAAAAGATATAGAGTCCATTCTGAGAAATTCAATTTCATCAAATGGAAAGTGAAAGCATCTCCAATTCTATATACACACACTGAAGCCTTCATGCCCCATTTACACTACTCATATCGAATCCCGTAATAAGTTTCTGCCTATTGGGTCTAAATAAATGGTGGTTATCAAAATGTTCTATTTTTAACTGATCTTTTAAGTTGCTTTCTCTTTAGTAATTTTTCTCATAAAATATCCTAATTCCTTAAGACTGGTAATTAATTGATGTGCTTTCCCGTAAATAATAGTATCATTCATTTAAAGGTAGGAGCCAGAAACAAAAAAATTCAGCAATCTTTAAGGGATTTTTTTTTTTTTTTTTTTTTTGACAAAAAGAGTTCTATCTACAGGTAAGACAGAGGGTCCCGGGAAAAAATGTAGCCCCAGTAGAGATTTTCCACTGGAGTACACAGCTCTCACCTGTTTGTTATCCCCTAAATATACTGTGCATATTCACACTCAGTGCCTTTTTAAAAAATGAAGCTGTCCTTCTATATAAAAATGGTTTTTCCAAGATTATTCACTTGGCGTATATAACACATTCTCTACTTCTTACCTCCAACATCACTTTAGTGACCGGAAATCACATGTCAGAGAGAAATAAATATTCTGCCTTTGTATTTCCACAGCACACACCTCCAACATAGCAGCAGTACATAAAATCCGTTTATTCCTTTACTATAAGAACTGCCCTATAGAATATTATTTGTCTCTGTTATCTGTCACAGGAGTTAATATATTGACTTTTACAAAGCAAATACTACAGAATATTTGTTCAATAAATGAATAAAAGTGGACTTTATCAATAGGATTGTTTATTTCTTTGTTTTCAATGGAAATTACAATAAAATATAAAATCCAGCTACAGACAACCTTGCCGGTGAATTTTTCTTTCACACATATCACAGAAATGTATATTTTACCCTAATATGTCCTATACAAATATTTCATTATGTCTATTTTCCACCTAAGTATTTATTGTTAACAAAGAAATTGCACAGGAATTTATGAGTGTGTTTGTATTATAAGATAAATAACATTTCTCCTTTTGTTTTGCAGCAATATAGAAGAACTCACCAAAAATGGTATTTTCTGTTGACCTAGACTAGGATTGATAAACATAGAAATGGAAAAATGATTTTATGGAAATGACAGAATCCACCTCCTTTCAGAATCATACCCGAGTTAGGGAAGAGAAGAAGTGAATCACAGGAATTCCTGTATTGTCTCTTGCTGACATCTTCACCTGCAATATCATAGCTTTCAGTTACTGTGGTGAGATTCAGCCACATTATCTGTACTACACCATACTGTCTGCCAAAGTATTTCCTTACACAATTCTTTTATAGGAAATAAAAACTACTCTAATCTATTTATTTTTGTCATATGGGTGGACCTGCGCAGAAAAATCCAGATGACTGTGGTAAAGTGAGCTGGCAAAACCCAATGTAAGTTTCCTAATAAACAAAAGCAAGTATTTTACAGTGTAAATTATGCCACATCAGGGAAATCTCATAGTCCACAGATGTTGCAAATTACTAATAAGATATCCAATCCCAGCAGTCTGGGTATATCCAGTTGTTATTTGTTTGTTTTTCACTAGAAATGATCCTACCAGCAAAATGCTGTTGTTTTCTAAATTCTTGTTCATTTTGGCAGTGTGCTCTAATAAGAGAGGGGAAAAAAATTCATTGAAATAACCTCCCATGAGGGTGCTTGTTATCTGTGAAGATATATATAATGTCATTGTCCTTATCAGAGCAGAAATACTTCTGACCTTCTCAAGAATGTATACAATCGCCGGGAGTGGTGGCTCACAACTGTAATCCCAGCACTTTGGGAGACCAAGGTGGGTGGATCATGAGGTCAGGGGCTCAAGACCTGCCTGGCCAACATGGTGAAACTCAGTCTATGAAAAATACAAAAACTTAGCCAGGTGTGGTGGCTCAGGCCTATAGTCCCAGGTACTCAGGAGGCTGAGGCAGGAGAGTTGTTTGAACCCAGGAGGTGGAGGTTGCAGTGAGCTGAGATCTCACCACTGCACAGAGACAGAGTGAGACTCCATCTCAAAAAAGAAAAAAAAAAGAATATATACAATCAATCTAAAAATGGGATAGTTACACTTACTTAACATGCCTTATTTTTATCCAAATAAATGAGAAAAGAATCTAACACAATATTTGAAATTCTACCATAGGATATTATATTAGAAAAAATAATAGTAGTCTTTTTATAATGTTTGTTCGCATCACAAAATTACTGAGAAGAAAAGCATTTCTAAAGTTACATTAGAACATTGTAATTCATGTTTGTGTTGGAATGATGGTTACCAGCATCTGGGAAGGGTAGTGGAGGAGTAGAAGCGGGTATGGTCATTGGGTACAAAAATATAGTTGGATAGTAAGAAAAAGACCTAGTATTTGATAGCGCATCAGGGTGACTATGGCCAGCAATAATTTATTGTACATTTTTAAATAACTATAAGACCATAATTAAATTGTAACACAAAGAAAGGATAAGTGCTTAAGGTGATGGATACCCCATTTATTCTGATGAGATTATTGCACATTGTATGCTTGTATCAAAATACCTCATGTGGCCAGGTGCAGTGGCTCACGCCTGTAATCCCAGCACTTTGGGAGGCCAAGGCAGGTGGATCACAAGGTCAGGAGTTCGAGACCAGTCAGGCCAACATGGTGAAACCTTGTTTCTACTAAAAATACAAAAATTAGCCTGGCATGGTGGAGGATGTATGCAATCCCGGCTACTTGGGAGGCTGAGGCAGAGAATTGCTTGAACCTGGGAGGCAGAGATTGCAGTAAGCAGAAATCATACCATTGCTCTCTAGCCTGGGCAACAGAGTAAGACTCCGTCTAAAAAAAAAAAAAAAAAAATCTCATGTACCCCACAAATATATACACCTACTATGTACTCATAGAAGTTAAAAATTATAAAAAATAAAAAACAAATTCTTTTCTTTTCTAATAGTTCTCTAAAATTATTTCAAGAATGATATTGATGCTGTAACAAAATTATGCAAAAATTGATAAAGTAAAACTGCAATTTGGGTTTTGTAATAATAAATTTGCCCGTGGTTTTTCTTATATAATGTAGTGGAATCTTCTAGTACCCAAGCCACTCCAGAAGAGCAAGTTACCTAGCTTTTGGGAAAAACAAAACAATTATTCTTACAAACCACAGTAACTTAGTAAATTAAAAAAGAAATTATGAATATTATTGAGAAGCATGAAAGAGACAATGCAATCTATTAATTTATGTTCAGAAACAAACATCAGCTCTATACATAACTAATTATTGATAATAATAATAATTTTTCAAAATTGTCCTTTTCTGATACATTTCTGGCCACTACTTAACATTCCAGTTTGTGCCCTTGCCTACCTTACCATACAACAGACTCTTAATTTTGTATGGATTTAATAATTTAATTATTGATTTAGTCTGTTTTTCTTCCATTAGTCTGAATATTTTGGAACTGATGCTATATTTTCACTTACCCTGAAATTAACTAATAAAAAAGTCTGAATTATAACATTTTAATGCATCAGAATTGTTCTTTTAACAAATATTCTTTTAACTTTGAAGAAATAGCAATTATATTCTCAAAGTCTTTGTTTCACTAATGCTGTGGAAATGAGGCTTTATTTTTAACAGGAAAACACTGTTGATTTATGGGGGCACATTTTTGTTTTTTTTTTTTATTTTTTATTTTTTTGCCCTTGTTAATTAAAAAACAGGAAAAAGGATGGGCACGGTGGCTCACGGTGGGAGGCCGAGGCAGGCAGATCATCTGAAGTCAGGAGTTCAAGACCAGCCTTGCCAACATGGTGAAATCCCATCTCTACTAAAAAAAAATTAAAAATTTGCCAGGAGTGGCGGTTCACACCTGTAATCCCAGCCACTCAGGAGGCTGAGGCAGGAGAATTGTTTGAACTAGGGAGGTGGAGGTTGCAAGTGAGTCTAGATCACGCTACTGCACTCCAGCCTGGGCAATAGAGTGAGATTCCTTCTCAAAAAAAAAGGAAACATATATATTGAAGTAGTGTATTTGCTCTTGCAATAGGTATATTTCTTGTTTTTTAAAATCCAATTCATCATTCAGGCAAATTATTATGTAATCTTATGTTTCCCTCTAAATCATATTAATACATGCATTCTCATGTGTAAAAAAAAAAAAAAGAAAATCTCATTATTATACTTTCAAAGGCCAGGCCTATACGCCCCTCAACCTTTTCAACAATAATGTTTGTTTGTTTAATCTAAAACAATGAAACAGCTAAGGTTTAAAAACAGAGAAAACCCCTATCAAACCTAGAAAGACTGGATTGATAACTGTAATTATATGATAATTTGATATGAAATTGAATTTTTAATTTTGATAACATTTAATCTTTAGTTCACATAATAAGTATCACATCACAAGATTCAAGGATATATGAAGGTATGATTGAAGAGATTGTTCTAGGTGGAAGAAGGCACTGTAAATAACAATTACCAAGATGCTGCTGTGAATGCCTTTTTACTGTTCATTATAGCAAACTGCTGCAGAACTTTCACTATATTCTGGGGAGCATCATGAAAGAGATTCTGGAGTCTGTGATCTTTTGCTGGGTCACTAGTGATCCATCAAATATGTACCCCTCGGGAGATACATATTCCTTGATGTGAAAGTTAGAAAATACTTCAACTCTATTACTTTCTATATTTTTTTACATTTTAAAAATGGAGCTTGACTTTTCTTCCTAGCACACTACAGAACATGCCTGAAACTAATGGACTTCAGACTCATCTAGCCGAAATAATGCAGTCACCTATTTTAATCTGTAGTGTTTGTGGGGTCATGTCCTTCTTCACATTCCTAATATTTTTATTTATAATATCTCTTTTTTCCCCTTTGATCAGTTTTTCAAATGTTTACCTATTTTATTAGTATTTTTAGCAGATGTATTTTAATTGTATTAATAATTTTCTTTGTTTGCTTCTTTGTATATTTTTACTTATTTTCTCAATGTCTAACATTATATTTACTCTTCATTTCTTTTACATTATTTGGATTTATTCTGTGTTTCTTTCCATTAATTTTAGGGTTGAATGCCCAGCTCATTTATCTCAGTCCCTCTGGTGTAATGACATCACGTCAGTGACGTCAATATCTTTCTCTCTACGTAACATTTGGTTATGTGTTGTAAATATTGAGGTGTGGTAAATTCAATTCCAAATACTCAGCAATTTTTATTATCATCTTTTTTATTCATCTTTTCTTTTTTAAAATAATTTTAATATTTATTGTAGATTCAGAGGTTACGTATGCAGGCTTGTTACCTCGGTATTTGCATGATGCTGAGGTTTGGCGTATGATTGATCCTGTCACCCAGGTAGTGAGCACAGCACCTCATATTTAGTTTTTCAGCCATGCCCTCCTCCTTCTCTTCCCACTCTGGTAGTCTCCAGTATTGTTGCCTTCTGCATGTTCACGATCACTCGATTTTTAGCTCCTATGTATAAGTAAAAACATGCAGTATTTGGTTTCCTACTCCTACATTAATTTATTTAGGATAATGGCCTCCCCCTGTATCCATAGTTTTTCACATGTATAGTTTGTGAATATTTTCTCCCATTCTGTATGTTGTTCATTTACTCTGTTGATAGTCTCTTTTGTTGTGCAGCAGCTCTTTAGTTTAATTAGATTCCCATTCGTCAATTTTTGTTTTTGTTGCAATTGCTTTTGAGGACTTAGTCATGATTTTTTTCCTAAGGCCCACATCCAGAGGTGTTTCCCAGGTTTTTCTCTAGGATTCTTATAGTTTGAGGTCTTATATTTAAATCTTTAATTCATCTTGAGTTAGTTTTTGTACGTAGTGAAAAATAGGTGTCCAGTTTTATTCTTCTCCATATGGCCAGCCAGTTATCCCAGTACCTTTTATTGAACAGGGAGTCCTTTCCCCGTTTGACTTTGTCACAGATCAGATGGCTGTAGGTAGGCAGCTTTATAGTGGGGGTTCTCTATTGTTTTCCATTGTCTATGTGTCTGTTTTTGTACCAGTATGTACCAGTATGCTGTTTTGGTTGTGGTAGCCTTTTAATACAGTTTGAACTCGGGTAGATGATAATCTAGCAATTACGCCATTCCATACTTACCCTTCAACCCACACAAGTTGTTGACAGATATATGTTTCTGGTCCTACACTTTCTTACACATTTTCTTGTCCAAGCCAGTTATGTATTTTCCACATTTCTGAGCACAGGCCTCTTGAGTTGTGCTTTGTCTTAGCTATGTCAACATATTTCTTGGACACAGAAAACATTTGAAATTCTGGCTTCCTCGGACATGCCCCTCTGGGTTATACCAAGTGTCCATCTCTATTATCTCCTTATCAAAGGAAAAATGAGAAGACCACATCTATTATGGCAATTTGTTGGTGTATAGCAGAGGAGCAAGGCAAAGACCATGTTGGTGCACATGCGTGCACACATACACACACACACACACACACACACAAACACCTCAATATATAAATAAGTCTCTCCTTACTAAGTCTCCTTACTGTATCTACTCCCACTCTGCTTTTCTCAGAGCAATGGAAGTCTTATTTAATCTGGAAAGAAAGTAGGCAGGAAGGAAATTTTTTCTGACTTATTTTGTATTTTTTTTTTTTAATGTATTGTTTATGAGGCTGGGCATGGTGGCTTAAACCCATAATCCCAAAACTTTGGCAGGGCGAGGCGGGTGGATCCCTTGAGCCCAGAAGTTTGAGACCAGCCTGGGCAAAATGGTGAAACCCCATCTCTACTAAAAATACAAAAAATTAGCTGGGTGTGGTGGTGTGTAACTATAGTCCCAGCTACTCAGGAGGCTGAAGTGGGAGGATCACCTGAGCCCAGGAGGTGGAGGTGGAGGTGGAGGTTGCAGTGAGCAGTGATTGCACCACTGCACTCCCACGTGGGCAATAGTCAGACACTGTCTTCCCCAAATATATATATTTCATGGGGTAAACTTTATGCCCAGCGTTCTTCAGGGCTTAAGCTTTTGAAAGTAAGTATCATTTGCTTTTCTTTCTTTTTTTTTTTTTTTTGAGACGGAGTTTTACCCTTGTTGCCCAGGCTGGAGTGCAATGACGCAATCTTGGCTCACCGCAACCTCCACCTCACAGGTTCAAGCGATTCTCCTGCCTAAACCTCCCAAGTAGCTGGGATTACAGGCATGCGCCAGAACGCCCGGCTAATTTTGTACTTTTACTAGAGACAGGGTGTTTCCATGTTGGTCTGGCTGGTCTCAAACTCCCGACCTCTGGTGATCCGCCTGCCTCCGCCTCCCAAAGTGCTGGGATTACAGGCGTGAGCCACCATGCCCGGCCATTTTGTTTTTTCTTAAAAGAGGCTTCAGGTGTACAAAACCTGTGAAGACTCTCCTTGAGGAAGTAATTGCCTCATCAACCTCAAGGTATGAGAGGGAGCCTAATTCTGAGTAATAGAAAATCCTAGAAGTAACATAGAAGCTAATATATTACAAAATATGATTCTGACACATACGGTAAGAGAGCAGCACTAATGCTTTTTATTTGTGTTAAGGAAAAATTGTAAGAATTAAGACATACTTTATCCCAATTCTAATCTTCATTTCAGGATATCTCCGACCAGTGAATTACTTTCAGAACTAGACAAGCTTTAAGGAGATTATATACTGTTATGTAAAGGGCCTTCAAAGCTCTGAAGGTTGTAAATATATATATTTTTAAAATTCAATAAGAATAAAAATAAAGTTTTATTTCCAGATACAAAATTTTGTTTTTATAAGGGAAATACAAGGTCCATATGTTAGAACACTAAAGTATTTCCAGACAACCAAGTAGAAAATAAAAACAATCATTTCTTTGTGGCTCTTCTTTGATAAGAACTTTTCCAGGATTTTAAGTAGAAATCAATCAAGTTTGGCAATATTAGGCCTCCACATCCGCAAGACTGACATAATCAATGTTACCCTAAAACTCTGTAAAATACAATCCATTTTAAGCACATTAGCATATTTTTCGGAAGCAATATGAGATTGAGAAAGAGACAATATTTTTACTAAATAGTGGCAATCAACCATTAAGAATAACTGCAAAGCAAAGCGAAAGAATATCTACCTACCTCTAGGGTAAAATGAAAACTTTAACATAAGTTGTTTTTTTCCTTCTGTGTAGGAAAAAAAGACTAGAAGTAATTTTTAAATTTTGCATTAAATATATTAGAACCTAGTTTTAAAACTGGGAATGTTTAAAAATATGTACCACAAAGACACAACATTAATGTAAAAACGAAAGATTCACAACTATTTAAAAGTACCTTGTATTTCGAGGCTCTTAAAACTGTTTGATTTTAAATTTTGTTATAAAATGTAAGCTCTATGAGGACACACACTTTCTCTAAGTTTTTCCCCACTGAATTTTCACTGCTCAGAACATTAAATAAAATATGAAAATCACTGCATAAATCCCCATAGAATGAATTAAAATATACGATTTTAATGACCACATATTTGTGACACAATGAAGGTATTTTGTCCTTACTATTTCATAAGCGAGATGCTAAGTGATATTTTTCAAATAGCACACGGTTATTTAGTATCAGACAAAAATGTTATTAAGTTTTACGTCAGTGCAATGTTCTTTCTCAATAGCAGAACAAGATTGATGAGGCTACTAAAGGGTTGCATATGTACATCATTGAATAAATCAAAACTGCTATTTTAATTCCATACAGAACCTGAAATTTTGTCAGATTCAGAGAAAAAGTTTTGGTTTGTTTTCCTTTAAATCTGTATCTATTGAAGTATAACTAACATTTGTTCCTGAGCAGTTTGTCCATCAATTTATTCATCCATCCATTCGTTCATCCTTTTTATCTTAATGATATCACTCAGCACTAAAATAAAGGAACCATACAAATAAAGCTGATGGGGTCTGAACTATCACAATAAGTAATCCAACTTACTTTGTGCTTAGATAGTACTATGACTTTGTTATGTCTTTGAGCTTTTTACAGCAAGAAATTATTTTGTCACATTCACTTCGTTGTAGGGAGGGCCAATAAAATCTCAACGATCTGATGATCCCCTAAACTTTCACCGTTCTCCATCATGTTTCAAGCAGCTCCCTTTTACTTCACCAGGAGAGTCTGATTAGGTCATTCCCTCCATTTACACTGCAGGGTTTCATTCATTCCTGGGATAAGAGGAGAATGAACACTTTAAGAAGAATCTAGCCAAGCCATATGGATTTCTCTGTGAGCTCAGGATTGTGAAGGAAATTAAAGGCATATTGAATGAGAAAAAGTTAAAGGAAACTGGAGGTATTTAGCAGTGAGAAAACTCTAAGACCAGGCAAGGTCGTGGTCTGCAAACATTTGAAAGGTTGTAAGGTTCCAAAAAGGAATATTTGTACTAGGGATAGAAGTAGTACTGGTGGCAGGAAGGTTAAGAGTACAGATTGCAGTTCAATATAAGGAAGTAAGAGCTATTCAAATAGAGATTTGGTTATGCAATTCAGCCCATGTGGAAATCTTCACTATTTATTTGTCACTGGACTTATCCAAGTGTAGGTTAGAAAACCTCTTGATGGGGTTGATGTAAGCCAATTCAATCATTACATTAAGGTTTAGCTTTCATGACCTTTAAAGTCCATTCCAACGCTGAGATTCACCGAGGCTCAGAAACCCACTCCACTGGGAGTGCTGCCTGCCAAATTAGTCTTTGCATGAAAGGCACAAAATGATGTCAATTGTTGCAGCTGCAGTGAGTCAGCTGGAAACTGCCTGACAAAGGCAAAGTTCAACCTAGTTACTAAACCCCAACTAATTTTAAATGATTTTAGCTTTCTTAGATGGTTCCAGAATTACACACTCAATTAATGCTGTTGATTTCAGCCAAGTCTCCACAAAAATAAGTGAAAGCAAGGCAATTATTTGGATAAGTCAGAGCAAAGAAACTAAATCTTTCTATTTTAACTCTATTTTCAATGGTTCTGAAAACTCAGACCAAAAGTATATCATGATTCATGATATAGAGGATTGAATTGGAAAATAGAAGCTCTCAGTCCAAGTCCCTGCCATATTTCACTGTATTTACAAGAGAGGAAGTTTCAGAGTGAGGCTGATGTAAGTTTGAATACTGGCTTAACCATCATTAGTTATGAGGCCTTGCAGGAGCTACGATATCTCTGAATCAGTAATCTTATCTACACTAACAACTGCAACTACCATTATTGGAAGCTGCTATGTGCCTGTCACTGGACTAGAGTTTCAAATGCACACTTATCTTTACAGTATTTCTATGAGATGAGCATGTTAATTACGTTTTAGAAATGAAGAAAATGACTTTCAAGGAGATAAAGTCACTTCCCCAAACCACACTGTTAGTAGGAATCTTATGAGAGTGAACAGCACTTTTTAACATTTCATTGTCAATTTTAGCCAGTGAAATGTAAAAGTGTCCTGTAGATCTTACAGGAGGATTTATTTAAGAGAGGAGACATGTTTGTCTTACGCCCTGCCTCTGTCCTGCTGTCCAGAAGTTGTCTGTGATGGCTAGAGCTCAAGTCACTGGCTAGCTCTGGTAACACATGTAGGGATGAGAAAGAAACACACTGAAAATAATCTGGGTTCCTGTGATTTTGAGCAACCACCATGTGTGTCTAAACGAGCTCATAATAAAGTTCAACACGATAGGGAAATGCACTTCTTTCATTTTAAGCATTGTAAAACATTATTGATATGGGTTTTAGTATAAGGATGCTGACCTTACTTATCCTAAGTGATATACCACACATCCAAATAAATCATGTTTCTGGAGCAGAGGCTCATGCTGGGGCATAATATGAGAGAAGTTTGATTAAACAATATGCAGATAACAACTACAGAAACCGAAAAGCTATCTAGCAGCCTAAAATTTCGGATTAAGTAGCCAACTATGGTAAATTTGGGGGCAGATTTAACTAAGCAACAGCATATATACAAAATAAGTTGGAGTTGAGGACGGAAGCTTGTCTTAATAAGCTATAACATTGGCAAACCAATTCTTCCTATGACATTCCTGCAGAATTTGGTAATAATAAAAACCAGTCATCAATTGATACTAGAAGCCAATAATCTCATCCTTTGTTTGATTCATTTACTTAAATAATTGTGCCATATTCTCCAATGCACCATGCCTACTATATATGCTCAAGTCCTCAGATTGATTTAGAGACACAGGAAATGAAAAGCATAATTCCTGTCCTCTAGTGAAAGAGACATAAAATTAAACAAATAAACAAACAAATACACAGAAATGAATGATGTGATAGAAATATGCACAAGATGCCTTGGAAGCCCAGAGGAGAAACAGTCTCTTCCCAGATTATAGGGAGAGATGGGATTAAAGACTTCTCAAAAGAGGTGACAGTTGACCTGAGTCCTCAGCAATACATAGAATTTAACCAGGCATATAAACAGAAGCAGCGTACTCTAGACAAAGTTAAAAGTCCATACAAATGCAAAGCATTGACAGCCTGACATATTTGGGCTGGTGTACACACATTAATATGGAATAGAGGAAAAGAGGATATGAAGAAAGGGCTGGATAACCAAGGCTCATTATACTAGCCAGAGGAGCTTAAATTTTATCCTTGAAACATTTAAGATATTTCATGAGCACTTAAATGATCAAACGTGCTTGCTGAGATTACTCTGGGAAGAGTTTGGAGGACAAAATTGTATTATAGATATAAATTGAAGGGCACATTAGAGATATTTAAAAGAACTAAGAAGAGTCTACCAAATTTAGCAGTCTAAAGGCCATTTGGTTTGAAGAGTGAAAGAATTTCAGGGGTGCATGAAAGCCAGCCCAAGGCTGACAAGAGTAGAGGATTGAATGAGCAATGAAGTGGAGAGGAGTGGAGACTAACTCTTATGGTCATGTGCTGTATAAAGATGTTTTGGTCAATGATGCACTCCATATATGATGGTGGTTCCATAAGATTCAACGGAGCTGAAAAATTTATATCACCTAGTATTTACCATACTACACTTTTTATCATTATTTTACAGTGTACTTCATATATATACACACACACATATACATACACACACACACACACACACACACATATATATATATACACACATTAACTGTAACACAGTCTCAGGCAGATCCTTCAGGAGGTATTCCAGAAGAAGGCATTGTTATCATAGGAGATGACAGCTCCATGGTTGTTATTGTCCCTGAAGACCTTCCAGTGGGACAAAATGTAGAGGTGAAAGACAGTGATATCGATGAGCCAGACACTGTGTAAGCCTAGGCTAATATGTGTGTGTGTGTTTAACAAAAACATTTAAAAAATGTAAAAATACATTAAAAAGCTTATAGAATAAGGGTAGAAAGAAAGAATATTTGTGTACAGCTGTACAATGTGTTTGTGTTTTACACAGAGTTTTATTACAAATGTTTTTAAAAAATTAAAAAGTTTATGAAGTAAAAATGTTACATGAGCTAAGGTTAATTTATTATTAGAAAATAAAAATAGTTTTAATAAGTTTAGTATAGCCTAAGTGTACCGTGTTTATAAAATCTACAGTAGTGTACAGTAATGTCCTAGGCCTTCACATGCACTCACCACTCTCTAATTCACCCAGAGCAACTTCCAGTCCTACAAGCTCCATTCATGGTTTCTTATACATTTTTTAATGGTAAAATGATATACATTTTTTAATGGTAAAATGGTAAGTGTGCCATTTTTAAAAACTTTTTTTTAATTTTAACTTTTTTCTTAATTTGTATTTTTTGAGACAGGATCTCACTCTGTCACCCAGGCTGGAGTGCAGTGGCGCAATCACAGCTCACTGCAGCCACCACCTCCCAGGCTCAGGTGATCCTCATCAGCTTCCTGAGTAGCTGGAACTCCAAATGCATGCCACCACATCCAGTTACTTTCTTTTATTGTTGTTGTTGTTGTTTTTGTAGAGACAAGGTTTCGCATGTTGCCCAAGCAAGTCTGTAACTTCTGGGCTCAACTGATATGCCTACCTTGGCCTCCCAAAGTGCTGGGATTACAGGCTTGAGCCACCATGCCTGGGATAAATCTTTCATACTGTATTTTCTACACGTTTTCTATGTTTAGACATGTTTAGATACATAAATATGTACATTGTGCCACAGTTGCCTACAGTATTCAGTACAGCAACATCCTGTATAGGTTTGTAGTCTAGGAGCAATAGGCTGTATCATATAGTCTAGCTGTGCAGTAGGCTATATTGTCTAGGTCAGCTGTCTCCAACCTTTTCAGCACCAGGAACCAGTTTCGTGGAAGACAATTTTTCCATGCACGCAGTGGGGGCAGAGGAGAGGGTGGTGATGTTGTCGGGATGATTTAAGCACATTACATTTATTGTGAACTTTATTTTCTGTTATTATCACTTTGTAATATACAATGAAATAATTATACAACTCAACATAATGTAGAATCAGTGGGAGCCCAAAGTTTGTTTTCCTGCAACTATATAGTCCCATTTGGGAGTGATGGGAGATAGCAACAGACCATCAGGCATTAGGCTCTCATAAGGAGCACACAACCTAGATCTCTCGCATGAGCAGTTCACAATAGTGGTCGTGCTCCTATGAGAATCTAATGCCGCTATTGGTCTGACAGGAGGCAGAGCTCAGGCAGTAATGCGAGCAATGAGAAGTGACTGCAAATACAGACTAAGCTTGGCTCACTGCCCACTGCTCACCTTCTGCTCTGTGGCCTGGTTCCTAACAGGCCACGGAAGTGGCCCAGGGGTTGGGAACCCCTGGTCTAAGTTTTTGTAAGTACACTGTATGATGTTGACACAATGACAAAATCGCCTAATGTTGCATTTCTCGGAAAGTTACCAGCGCGATGCATGATTGTAGTTTTCCATTAAAGCAAAGCTGCTTGAATTGAGACAATATTCAAAAATATGTCTCAGGAAGAAAAGTAAGAGGAGTGTGTCTTTTTCCAAAACTAGAGAGAACTGAAAATGTTTATATTGTGGTGGGGGCAGGAAAGTCTGTAGAAGGATGAGAATAATCATTGAAAGCAAGACCATGAGCACTTAAGGGAAACGGATCCTACACAAAATATGCAGTATATAATACAGTCAGGCAATAGAATTGTTCATGAAAAGGGACCCCAGGCACGAGTAAAGTATTCAGGTTTAAAGAAATCGAGAACTTCATTATTTGCTTCCCTATCCCAGATGTAAGCCAATTGGGAGAGTCAACAAGAAAAAAAAAAATCACAGTCAGCAGGTTTGAACAGCCATATTATCTGTGAGATGCTTTATACTTGATCCAAGAACCAGAACAAAGAAATGTATTCTTTTCTTCCCCACACTTATTATCTTATTTGTCCTTTTCTATGCAAATAGAGGTTGAGATACAAATAAAAAAACCCTTCAAGACATTTTTATTCATCGTTAGGTAGACTCAGACAAAACAACTTGCTGAATGAAACTATAGACAGTGTTTTAAACATTAAAATCCAACCTACAAGAAAGAAGGGGGAAGGAAATTCAGAAAGAAACTGTTAGTATTATTCATAAATGCAAAGACAATATTGTCAGATCAACAGTAGGAAAATTAGAAATGATTCTGAGATATTAACACCTGGGGGGAAAGGTCTCAGGATTAAACTCCAGAGATTAGAAACAGGATTCTCAAAATGCAGTTTTGACAATGGTGAAGACTGGAGTGGTTTTCACATATCTCCCCTATGTGATGCTGTTACAGCACATAGTACTCACAAATGACTACTATTTGTATATTATTATGAAGTGTATAACATGAGCCTCATACCTTCAGTATGTTTAATCACATTCTTAGTATGGCTAAGTATGGACTATCAGTTCTGTAACACTTAGTTTTCTTTTCAAAAATGTATTTTGTAATTGACAAATTAAAATTATATATGTTTATGGTATAGAACATGATGTTTTAGGGTATACGAACATTAGGGAATAGCTAAATCCAGTTAATTAATATATACATTACCTCTTATACGTATTCTTGGTGATAAGAACACTTAAAACCTATTGTCAGCTATTTCCAAGAATACAATGTATTATTACTAACAATAGTCACCGGGTTGTACAATAGATCTCTTGAGTTTATTCTTCCTATCTGCACTTTTGTATCTTTTGACCAACATGTTCTCAACCTCCCACCCTCACCCCAGCTCCTGGCACCACCAATCTACTCTCTACATCTATGAATTCAATTTTTTAGATACCATATATGTAATACTCTGTGTTATTGGTCTTACTTGGCCTGACTGATTTCACCCAATATAATGTATTCTATGTTCATCTATGTTGTTACAAATGACAAGATTTCCTTCTTTTTAAAGGCTGAATCATATTTTATTATGTATCAATCCCAGATTGCCTTCATTCATCCAATGATGTACACTAGGATTGAGTATATATCTTGGCTATTGTGAATAACGCTACAATGAACATGAGAGTACGGGTATCTCTACAACATACTGATTTTAATTTCTTTGGATTCCCAGTAGTGGGATTGCTGAATAATATAGTGGTTCTGTTTTTAATTTTTTTGAGGAACTTTCATACTATTTTCCATCATGGCTGTACTAATTTACATTCCCACCAACGATGGGTTCCCTTTCCTCCACAACCTCACCAGTGCCTATTGTCGTCCATATTTTTGATAATGGCCATTCTAATAGGTTTGAGGTAATATCTCATTGTGGTTTTCATTTCCATTTCTCTAATGATTGGTGATGTTGAGCATTTTTCATACATCTATTGCCCATCTGAGTGCCTTCTTTTGAGAAATTTTTCAGCTTCTTTGCCCATTTTTCAATCAGGTTATTTGTTTTCTTGCTATTGAGTTTGATACGGTTTGGCTCTGTGTCCCCACCCAAGTTTCTTCTCAAATTGTAATCCCCATGTATCTAGGGAGAAACCTGTAATCCCCACGGGTTGAGGGAGAAAGGTAATTGGATTATCGGGGCGGTTCTCCCGTGCCGTACTCCTGAAAGTGAATGAGTTCTCACGAGATCTGATTGTTTTATAGGCGTTTGGAAGCTCTTCCTTTGCTCTTTTCTCTCCTTCCGCCTTTTGAAGAAGGTGCTTGCTTCCTCTTTGCCTTCCACCATGATTGTAAACTTCCTGAGGCGTTCCCAGCCTTGTGTAACTGTGAGTCAATTAAAGCTCTTTCCTTTATAAACTACCCAGTCCTGGGTATTTCTTTATAATTGCAGTGTGAGAACGAACTAATGTAGAGTTCTTTGAGTTCCTTATGTACTTTGGATATTAACACCTTATCAAATGTACCATTTGCAGATATTTCCTCCTACTCCATAGATTATTTCTCCATTCTGTTGTTTGTTGTGCAGAAGCTTTTTAGTTTGAAACAATCCTACTTGTCTATTTTTGCCTTTGTTGCCAGTACTTTTAGGGTCATATCCAAAAAATTCATGCCTAGGCCAATGTCATTTATGGTTTTGTATGAGTTTTAGGATTGTCTCTTCTGTGAAAAATGTCTTAGGAATTTTTACAGGGATTGCATCGAATCTGTAGATCACTTCAGGTAGTATGGACTATTTTAACAGTATTAATTGTTCCAACCCAAGAATATGGGATATGTTTTTAATTATTTGTGTCTTCAATTTCTTTCCTCAATATTTTATTGCTTTCAGAGTACAAGTCTTTCACCTCCTTGGTTAAACTTATTTATAAGTATTTTTTTGTAGCTATTGTAAATAATATTGTTTTCTTGATTTCTTTTTGATAGTTCTTGGTTGTTGCAAAGAAACATTAATGATTTTTGTATTCTGCAAATTTGCTGAATTCTTTTATTTGTTCTTATAGTTTTTTACTAGAGTCTTTTGGATTTTCTATACATAAATAATGTCATCTGCAAACAGTAACCATTTAACTTCATCCTTTCCAATTTGGAAGTCTTTTATTTCTTTCTCTAGTCTAATTGCTCTGGCTAGGAGGTCCAGTATGAATATTAACTAGTATGTTGAATAGAAGTGATGACAGTGGGCATCTTTGTCTTGTTCCTGATCTTAGAGGAAAAGCTTTCAACTTTTCACCTTGAGCATAATGTCAGCTGTGGGTTTGTCATATGTGGCCTTGATTGTGTTGCAGTACAATCCTTCTATATCAAATATATTGAGTTATTACTATGAAAGAATGTTGAATTTTGTCAAATGCTTTTTCTTTACCTATTGTGATGATCATATGGTTTTAGTCTTTCAAATGCGGTATATTACATTTATAGATCTGTGTATGTTAAACTAGCCTTTCATTCTTGGAGTAAATCCCATTTGATCTTGGTGAATGGTCCTTTTAATGTGCTGTTTGATTTGGTTTGCTAATCTTTTGTTGAGGATTTTTGTATCTGTGTTCATTGAGAATATTGACCTCCAAAATTCTTGTCTTGAAGTGTCTTTGCCTGGCTTTGGTATCAAAATAACACTGGCTTTATAAGATGAGCTTGGGCGTATTTCCTCTTCTTCGGTTGTTTTGAAGAGTTTGAAATGGTTGGGATTAGTTTTCCTTTAAATGTGTGATCGAATTCAGCTGTGAAGCTATAAGATCCTGGACTTTTCTTTAATGAGAGAATATTACTTATTCAATCTCCTTACTCTTTATTTATATATTAAGATTTTCCATTTCTTTATAATTCAGTCTTGGTAGGTTGTCGGTGTCTAGGAATTTATCTGTTTCTCCTAGGTCATCCAGTTAGTTGGCACATAATTGCTTTTAGTATTTGCTTATGATCCTTTATATTTCTGTAGTGTGACACTTTCTAGTGTCTACAGCTTCTGCAGGTGCTGGAGATACAACACATGGTTAGATTCTTCAAGGGAGTGTTCATTAATTTATTTATTCATTTGAAAATTATTTAGTTAGCTCTACTACAAATTAGGCACGGTATTAGAACTAGAAATCCAGAACTCAATCAAGTTGCACTGTTTGTTTTCTATCATACAGTTGTACCACAATTTCTAGCTATGAAGGGAAAGCCTGAAACAGCTTCTCTAAGATGGCAGAAATTGAGTGAGATCTCACAATAATATAAATTGTTTACAGCAATGTTTCTTAAATCTAAATGTGCATGCACTTGGGGATAATGTTAAAATGTGGACTCTGATTCAATAGGTCCAGGGTGTTTCATGAACCATACTTTGAGTATCAAAAATTCATAGCAATTTAATATAAGTGGTATTAATTAGAAAACACATATGAAATTTTGTTTCTATAGTTTTTCTCTTCATATATTTTACCTTTTTGCTACCTTTTCTTAGTGTTTTTGTTTGTTTTCTAGTGCAGTGGATAATTGCTGTCTCAGTTGGAAAGAGTATACTTTGAATATATTCTTCAAACAAAAATATGCCATAGGTCACTGGTTACTATGGATATTAAAGTATGTTTTAATATTGTTGGGCTCTAAACACTGCATAGCTTAGTTCCTTCAGGAAAAAAATGCTCAATGATGTATTTTCTCTTTTTATTAAAGCATTATATTTTTAAGATTGGAGGGAGCACATAAATGCTGTCTTATTTTCTCTTGATAACCAAATTGTTCTACTTTTTTCAGTAATTAGAATAATCTCAATCTTCACTGGAATAATAAATTTGTCACTAATATTCTGTGAACTTGACTAGAAAGCTAGAGAAAAACCCTTTTTCTTATTTGAGATATATATATATATATATTTTTTTTTTTTTTTGAGATGGAGTGTCACTCTTGTCACCCAGGCTGGAGTGCGGTGGTGCGATCTTGGGTCACTGCAACCTCCGCCTCCCAGGTTTAAGCAATTCTCCTGTCTCAGCCTCCTGAGTAGCTGGGATTACAGATGCCCACCACTGTGCCTGGCTAATTTTTGGTATTTTTTAGTAGAGACAGGGTTTCACCATGTTGGTCAGGCTGGTCTCAAACTCCTGACCTCAAGTGATCTACCCGCTTTGGCCTCCCAAAGTGCTAGGATTACAGGTGTGAGCCACCACGCCAGGCTTAATTTTTAAAATCTACCAAAAGAGTACATACAATTGTCACCCCATTTTGCATATTGAAAAACAAAGCAAAAACCCAGGAATTATTATTGCCCAACCAACCACTGATACTCTGAATATAACAATCCTCATTGTTAAAATGAGGGTATAGTAGTCTGCTTAATTCCCTGCACCTATAGCTCTCTAGGTCCAAACTAGAATTACTAACATTCCCATTTAGTTGCCTCACCCCCATTTTTTAGGGCAAGGTCTACTGTAAGAAGTTTTGGGTCAGTATTTATCATTAAACCCTCCTGACTGTTGGCCTCTCTTAATTTTAATAGCTGATTCACTGGTTGTGAGATGATTTAGTCTGTATTTGGTACTTTAAGACACTAAGACACTGGATTTCCTAATCTTTAGCTTGACTGTCCCTTGGAAAAATATGTAATATCTTCTCCTAGATGAATATCAAAAAGCAGTTGCTAGATCATCAAAGTTATAATCTATTCTCTTTTCTACTGCACTGACACCCTTGATTTGAACTTAAATCAGAGTATTGGCTAATCCTCAAAATCTGCCTATATTTTCCTCCATAAACTAAATTTATCAATTTAGATTTAATTTTAATAAATACTTGTGTCCAAATTTCCCATATTCCTAGTATAAACTCTTTATCTAATACTATGGACATACCTAGATTTCTAATCTTAAATGTTCCAACATATCCCTTCCCTTTGTTGTCATGTCTATCTTTTCCCTCCATCACTCCAGTTCTGATTTTGATACTAAGGCCATTTCTTTTTATCCTTAAATAAAAGTAGAGTGCCTACTGTGCTCTAGAAACGGTCTTACATGTAGTAATACACAAGAAATTACTCATCTGCACAAAGCTTATTTTTCAAATGCTATGATTCTAATATGTACCTATATAAATTTAAGCTACTGTGAACTGTATTCCAACCGTATTTCATTCATTATTTCTGATATATATTTTTATATTTTTACAAAATACATGTTTCTAAAAATGCTGCAAGTTTAACCATCTATTTTACTTACATAAAATATTCCATAATCATTCTTTTAGAATCCTAGATTGCAGTTTTTTAAAAAAAAAATAGAAAATACCTAATTCAACACCCTTATCCAAATTCAGAATACATTTTCCAGAGTCTATGTGCATTGTCTAGTTTCTGCTCAGATATCCAAGAACTGGGATTTTTTTTTTTTTCTTTTTTTCTGGGACAGAATCTTGCTCTGTCACCCAGGCTGGAGTGCAGTGGTGCAATTGGCTCACTGCAACCTCCGCCTCCCAGGTTCAAGCGATTCTCCTGCCTCAGCCTCCTGAGTAGCAGGGATTATAGGCAACCACCACCATGCCCGGCTAATGAGTTTCTTATTTCATAAGGTGAGCTCACATTGTTGTTTCTCTAATTGGTACCATTTCTGCTCTTTCTTCAACAAAGAAAAATATTATCATAAGGTAACCTCCAAATATTAGAATTCCACCATCCCGTGTCACCGTAATTCTTTCTTCTCTAAGTTAAATAACTCAAATTTGTGGCAGAGTTTTATAGATCCTTCACCACTTTGATCCCTGTTCTCTGTATGTGCTCTAATTTTGCAATGTTTCTCTAAAGATATGACACTCCGAATAGAACAAGATCACCCTGGTGGACCAGCACAAAACACCACAAACACTCCTGAGACCTGGATAACCTAAAATTATAAGGTAAGGGTATCAATCTTCAGTTTGTAGTGAGCTAAGGGAAACTGAATCTCCTTCTACATGAAATACAAGCCAGATATTTCTGTATCTTAAACTAAATCACCCAATTGCTTATGCCTAAATAGAGTAAATTATATTTGCCCTTGTTAATTTTTTGTTAGTTTCAATACAACATTCTAGTTCTGGTTATGAAAACACATGACTCAATCAACTATGCTATTAACTATCCCTTCCAATTTTTTTCCATCTGAAAGTATGATAAGCTTGTCATATATGACTTCACCCAAATAATTGATAACATTTTTCAACAGTATGAAGGCAGAAGACAGAGCCTTGTGGCATTCCCAGATGGCAGCAAGCCATTAATCTTTCTTTCTTTTTTTCTATTTTTCTCCTTTGTAAGTATTTTCTTATGAAACTCATACTTGCTTGCTATAAAAATTTAAACAATACAGGAATGGATATATTAGAAATAGAATAGTCCTATTACAATCCTACTTTCCAAAAGTAACATTTTTCAATGTTTTGTTACATATTTATCTATATAGATAGATGTATTTGCCTATTTCTATTATAATTGTATGTATTCATATTTTTCAAAAGTGGGCTTACATGGTAAATATTGTTCTACAAATGCTTTTATTTAAATTATCATTAGCCTATTTACCTCTGTGTTCGAACATTTCAAGCTATTTTATTCTGTTCTGGTTACATTGTAAACCATCATATAGTTTTACCACAATTTATTTAATCTTTTTCTGGTGAACCTACTCTACTTACAATTTTTGCTGTTATAAAATATAGTTTTATATTTTTAAATATAAATATTAAAATATAGTTAACATATAATTTATTAGGCAATATTGGCAGTATTTCTGTAGGATTAATTTCTTGAAGTAGAATTGTTGAACCAAAAATTATGCATATTTTCAGGTTTAATGCATACTGCCAAATTGCCCTCCAAAATATGGAATTATACCTCAACTAATGTTAATGTCTATGTCTGTTTGTTTATATCTTTGTCAAAAAAATGATCAATCTTTTAGTTTGTGCCACTATGACAGATAAAAGCTTTTCTTAATTTATTTACCTTTTGTGTTTTTTTGAATTTCTGTTTTAATGTTTTCTGTTTTAATTCAGCAAATTATAGCTCGGTTTCATAGCTAGGTATGAAAGCTTAAGGGACCCTAGAAATAATTAATTATTTGAACTGAGATGGATGGCACCAACCCAGTCTCAACCCTTATGACTATATACATCCCAAGTGAAGACTGACAAGATTCCAATATTAAAGGCATAAATACATGAAGAAAACTGATGTTCCTTAACTCTCATCCTCTTTAAGTTGGAACTCCATCATTTTGTATGTAAAATGGATGAAGTGAAGGCATATACTTTTGCAAAATGGTAAACAAAATATATTCTCCTGGCTACAATTTGGTTTTATTATAATGTGTGAATGTGGAATACTTTCTATTTGAACAAGAAAATGGTAAGTTTTTTTTTTCACTTTCACATAATAAAGCATCATTTTCTTATTATATATTTAATGTATTAATTTCCCCATTTAATTAAATATCCAAAATATCTATTACTCCCCAGTGATCTCAAGCAGTAGTTTTTTAAATTATACAGCTCCTAAAAGAAACTAGTAATTTCTAAGAAGATAATATAAAGCAGTTATTCTCAAATCTAGATAATCACAGTATCCTTTGAGGACCTTTAAAACAACAGCAACAACAATGACATCTCTGGAGCACATCACTAAAAATTCTAATGCACTGGAAGTAGTAGGCGGCATTAAGTCTATACTTGTAAAAAGTATTTTCAGGTGATTCTGATAATGTTTTTAAATATTATACATGTTTTTACCCATTTCTATAGAATTTATACTGTAGACTCTTAGACCACCAAGTTTAGATTTTCTGGGAAGATAATTTTAGATGCGTATGATAACTAGGCTATAGTCCAGATACACTGACTCAAACATTTAGAAGGACCTGGAAATTTCAGTCTTAATTCCCATCCCACTAAGTTTCAGTAATATTTACTTCAATACTGAGTCTCTACAGTAGCATCATTGAAGTATAAATGCAGGAAGATTGATTATGAAACTGCCTTTGCAAAAATTATATCAGAGAGAAAATATGGCAGTGGGGGAGATTTGATTCAACCAATCCCCACTCTTGCCTTTAGGTTTCAAGCTGCCTTAATTATTCTTAGGCTTAGGCCAAGCTAACTTTGAAAGACACTTAAGTTATAGTTTAAATGATAATAGCCCTTCTCCAAAACTAAACTGCCTTTGTAAAGCTAATGAAAGACCACTTGGCTAGGGGGAAGAGAGGAGCCTGAATTCTGCTAAAGTATAGACTTCTCCTAAAGTATAGCCAACTTCTCCAGTTACTCCTGCAGATAACATCACTATTGCACATTGGCCTTTTGAGATATCTGTTCAAGTTTTTTGCATGTCCGATACTGATGGCTCCACCTGGACCCACCAAACCACTCCTGTGGCCCCAACAATGAGCTACTCAGCTCAAGAGGACAGCTTTGATCTGCTATGATTTAATCTGTCTGCAGCCTATCAGCAGTAAGGACTCACTGCCTAGGCAGCCCCACTCCTTTTCCTAAAATGCTTCTGAAAAATCCCTCACCTACAAGCCTTCTTGATTTTTATTTTGACTAGGTATTGCAGCTTCAATCTTGCTGTATGCCTCTTACATGTGTTCTCTGATGCTGGAAAATTAGGATTTTAGCTACGCATTTCTCAACTGAGTTAAGGCACCTACACACTGTGTTTTAGCTGTACCATTCTCCTATAATTTTAACCACTTACTCTCACGCCAACCTACAACTCTTGTGTATCTACTAAAGACCACCAGTATCAGAAAAAAAAAAAAATAAGAGAAGCATGTAGAGGTAAATATCATATTTTTTCTCCATAGGTCTATTTTAAATGTGTGTGTGTGTGTGTGTGTGTGTGTGTGTGTGTGTGTGTGTGTGTTTAAATACAGGGTCTTGCTATTTTACCCAGGTTGGTATTGAATTCCTGGGCTCAAGTAGTCCTCCCACCTCAGCCTCTCAAGTAGCTGGGATTACACGCACAGCCACCATGCCTAGCTAAAGGTTTTTAATTTTAAAATATATTATAAAAATCAGAAATGTATACATAAGTAAATTATAAAAGCAATTTTAACCAACCTAGGTTTTAGAAATAGAATATTGTCAGTATTTTAAAGCCTTCTGTTTGACCTTTCTTGTTACATTTCCCTCTCTTCCCACAAGAGATAATCGTTATTATGCTTTCTATGAATAATTTATTATTGTTTTCCTATGTATGAATCCCTAAACAATAAAGTTTAATTTTTCTGTTTTCTCAGTAATATAAAATTTAAATCATACTGAATATACCCTTTTGACTTTCTTCTTTTCTTCAGTAGTTTTTATATATTCATTCATATTAGGGAGTGTATCATATAGTGTTCTATTTTATGAATATACCAAAATGTTAAATTTTACTACTAATGCAAATTTGAGTTGTTTCTAGTTTGGACTCTTGTTTTTAAAAGATGCTATAAACATGTGTTGTAGACATACAAGTTTTCCTCTAGAGTATACAACTTGAAGTGGGTTTGCTAAGTCATAGGATGTACACATCTTTAATTTTTCTTGATAATGACTAACCTGTTTTCCAGAGTCATTGCACCAGCTTACAATACACCAACAAAGTATACATGTTCCCATTGCCTTATATTTGTACCAGCACTTGGTATTTCTGATGATTTAATTTTGGTCAATCTAATACATGTGTTAGGGTAGCTCATGGTAATTTAAAGTTACATCTGTCTGATTACTAATGAGGTTGAGAATAGTTTGAGTTTTGTTGTGTGTCCCAGTAAAAGGTTATTTACAAAAATAGAGGCACCTAAATTTAGGTGGTAAAAGTCATGTGAGAAGTGGCTAAATTAGAGATTTTTTTTATATGTTTATCAACTCTTTGGATTTCATCTCTTGTCACTTAATGTCTTTTGAAAATTCTCTGGGAGTCTTGAGTTCCCCCTCAATTTTTTCCTCAGCAGTTCATCTGAAAATAAAAAAAATGTTATTGATGTTGGCTTTCAGGTTTCTGTAGTCATTCAATATCACCTCAAAATTTTATAGAAGAGCTGCAATTCTAAGAGGTACCTTGTGTTCCCCACTCTTACTAACATGTCTGATTTCACATCACATACAGGATCTTCTAGAAATAATCAGGAGTCACCTTCCAAGTGAACAGCCTCTTTCAATCCTACCACATTTTATTACATGCCTCCTTCTGAAGAAAACGTACTAGGGTTTGAAACAGTCTATAGAGTAAACGTCTTGGAGACTGATGGGGCCATGAAAATAATTCATCATATATCCCCAAATTCTCATTTTAGAGACAAATAAATAAAGACTCAGAAACATAAAGAGAGCCAAATTTACAATGTAATTTAATGATCTTTTCCATAATTCTAGATAAAATTGAGAGATTATTTTTCTAATTATGAAAACAACACATATTCACGTAGGAAATTTAAGCCATAAGATACAAAGAAGAAAATAAAATTCACTTGCTACCCCACTAACTGAAAGTAACCAGTGTATATTTTCTTTGAACCAGCTTGCAAACACTCTCTTGCTCTCTTTCTCTCTCTTCAATATATTTCTTTAAAAATTACTCTTAATTCTTGTGCGTATATAGTTGGTATATATATTTATGGAGTATATGAGATATTTTGATACAGGCATACAATATATAATAACCACAATAGGGTAAATGGAGTATCCATCCCCTCAAGCATTTATCTTTTCTTTGAGTTACAAACTCTTCAATTATACTCTTTTAGTTATTATTGTTGGCTGTAGTCACTCCATTGTGCTTTCAAACACTATATCTCATTCATTATTTTTTGTACCTATTAACCATCCGCACTTTACCCTCTCCCCACTACTACCCTTCACAGCCTCTGGTAATCATCATACTACTCTCCATCTCCATGAGTTCAATTGTTTTAATTTTTAGCTCCCTCAAATAAGTGAGTGCATGCAAAGTTTGTCTTTCTGTGTCTTGCTTACTTTATTTAACATAATGACATCCAGTTCCATCCATGTTGTTGCAAATGACAGCTCTTATTTTTTTATGACCAAATAATACCCCATTATATATATGTTCCACATTTTCTTTATCTGTTTGTCTGTTGATGGACACTTAGGTTGTTTCCAAATTTTGACTATTGTGAATAGTGCTGTAATAAACATTGGGAGTGCACATATCTCTTTGATATACTGATTTCCTTCCTTTTGGATATATAACTAGCAGTGGGATTGTTGGATCATCTAGTAGTTTTATTTTTAGTTTTATGAGGAACCTCCAAACCGTTCTTCGTAGTGGTTGGACTAGTTTCTATTCCCACCAACAGTGTACAGTGTTCCCTTTTCTCTACATCCTCACTGGCATTTGTTATTGCCTGTCCTTTGCATAAAAGTGATTCTGACTGTAATGAAATGATATCTCATTATAGTTTTCATTTGCATTTCTCTGATGATCAGTGATGTTGAGCACCTTTTCTTGGATCTGTTTGGTATTTGTATGTCTTCTTTTGAGAAATGTCTATTCAGATATTTTTCTAATTCTTAAATTGGATTATCAGATATTTCCTTTAGAGTTGTTTAAGTTCTTTATATATTCTAATTATTAATTCCTTGTCAGACAGATAGTTGGCAAATATTTTCTCCCATTCTGTGTGTTGTCTCTTTACTTTGTTGATTGTTTCCTTTGCTGTGCAGAAAGTTTTGACTTGATGTAACCCCGTTTGTCCATTTTTGCTTTGATTGCCTATGCTTGTAGGGTATTACTCAAGAAATCTTTGCTCAGTCCAATGTCCTAGTGAGTGTCCCCAATGTTTTCTTTAAGTAGTTTCAGAATTTGAGGTCGTAGATGTAAGTCTTCAGTCCATTTTGATTTGATGTTTGCATATGACAGGAAATAGAGGTTTAGTTTCATTCTTCTGCATATAAATATCCAGTTTTCCCAGCACTATTTATTGAAGAGATAGTCCTTCCTTCAATGTATATTCTTGGCACCCTTGTTGAAAATGAGTTCACAATAGATCTATGGATTTGTTTCTGGTTTCTCTATTCTATTTTATTGGTCTATGTGCTTATTTTTATGGCAATACTGTGCTGTTTTGTTTACCATAGCTCTCCAGTATAATTTGAAGTCAGGTGATTTGTTTCTGCAGTTTTGTTCTTTTTGCTAGGATAGCTTTGGCCATTATCTGTCTTTTTGGTTCCATATAAATTTTAGGACTGTTTTATATTTCTGTGAAGACTGTTATTTGGAATTTTGATAAGGACTGCATTGCATCTCTAGATTGCTTTGGGTAGTATGGACATTTTAACAATATTGGTTCTTCCAACCCATGAATGTGGAATATCTTTCCATTTTTCTGTGTCTTCTTACAATTATTTCATGAATGATTTACAGTTTTCATTGTAGAGATCTTTTCTTTCTTTTGTTAAGTTAATTTCTAAGTGTCTGATTTTATTTGTGACTGTTTTAAATGGGATTACTTTTCTGATCTCTTTTTCAGGTTTTTCACTGATGGCATATAGAAATGTTACTGATTTTCATATGCTGATTTTATCCATCTTTACTGAATTTGTTTTATCAGTTCTAATAATTTTTTGGTGGAGTCTTTAGGATTTTTCAGATGTAAGGTCATATCGTCAGCAAACAAGGATAATTTGACTTCTTTCTTTCCAATTTAGATGCTCTTTATTTCTCTCTCTTGTGTGATTGCTCTAGCTAGAACTTCTCCCCTAAATTTTTTATTTGTCATTTAGCTTAATTCTTTATTATAAACAATATTATAATGAATATTTTTGGCATGTATTATCCCATGTTTATTTGATGTTTTTCTTACTATAAATTCCTGGAAAATAGGCTGTCATATTTATGTTTTACTAGTTTACATTTGTTAACAAACTTTCTCCTTGAAAGTACGAATTTAGTCTGAATGCTGGTTTCCTCATGTCTTTGCTGACATTGAATATTGTCAATCTTTTTAATATTTCATAGATTGACAAAAACATGAAAAATCATTGTTTTGTGTATGTGTTTTTGAATGCCAGTTATGTTGACATGTTGTCACATGTTTAATAGCTTTTTACATTTCCCTTTAGAATTACTTGTCCATGTTCTTTGTCAATTTGTAATTGGAATGTTTGTTTTATCTTATTGATTTTGAAATTTTTCTGTATATTAAGATCATTAACATTTTTATCATATATGGTGCAGATGACCTCCAGTTTTTAATCTCTTAACTTCGTTTTGTTTTATTAAACTAAGATTTTAAGAAAATGCTTTGTTTGGTATACTAATTATAATAAAAATGATTAGAAATATATAAACAAAAATGCTAATGATCCATATTTGTGTGATAATTTCATAAGTGACAGTGGTAGACAGTGTATTATTGTCTTGTCTGCCCAGCATGCAAATATTCAGTATGGCAAGCAATTTCCTCCCACCTCTACAGTGTGTGAAAATATGTCTCTCTCAACATGATTTAGCAGCTAGAGTTAGGCATGTGCGTCAACACAGCAACTTAGTAGCTGCTACAGAAGAAAAAGAAAACTGGGGGAGTGACACAAAGCTAAAGGGCCAAATAGGGGATCTGTGAAGCAGCTACCAAGAGTTGACAGCCAAATAGCATGATGTGAATCAAATATTCAAAGATGTAGGAAAGCAGCATATCAACTAATTGTCCAGTGGCACCAGGGTCAGAAATGTCACATGACCAGAGACAATTATGCCAAAAGTGACACCCTAAGCAAACATTTCTTATAACAAAATCTTAGCTGTGCAGAGTGTTTTGCACAACCAGGATCCTGCTCAGTCTTGGTTCTCATCCTCCCTGTTGATTATGTAAGCCACCTGATACCCCTGTCTGTCTGCACTTCCACTTCTGGCTTAGTTCCATGACTTTCTTTACTTTTACTTATTTCTAAGCCTTCTATAATCAGATGATAGATGATATAACAGACCACATAATTGTTAGTTTTTAAATTAATACATAAAGCAGTACAAAATATATTCTTTTATTACCTCTGTCTTTAATTTGTATGGCAAAATTTCAGGTATAATTTTCAGACACGTATTTGCCAAATTTGCTTCAGGAAATTATATTTAAACAAGCAAACAAATCTGGACTCACATATGCCTTAAGAATTTTGTAATATACATAGCAATGTTCTTTCCATTTTAAAATAAAATATGTGGTTAACTGAATAATTTTTAATTTATATAATCTGTTGATAAAGCAACATGGAAACTTTATTTAAAATAGGTGTCATTCACCACCACATGTACATGTTGAAAGCTGCTTTGATTATACTGGAAAAAAAAGTATTTCTTGATTATACTGGAAAGATAAATTTATTGAAAGTAAATTTTCCTGTATAATACTATCAACTACCAAATGTCACAAATTTTGAAGAAAGAAGAAAATGAGTGATTCTTCAATTAAAAATCCCACATGAAGCAAAATAATCTGCAAGTTTAATTTGATACTTATAGACATCTGGAGAAACATTTGGTAAGTTTAGAGAAGTTCCACTGGATGTTTCAGAACTCCTTACTGCAAATTTCTCTCATTAAAGCCAAAGGCAAATCACTATTTAAAATGACATCATTTTTCTCTGAGTAATTAAAACTAAAACCCAACTTTTAATAACATTTAACTGTACTTTACTTTTTAATAACCATTATCTCTTGGTAGGTACAAAATTTCAGAAAGTTATACCAGCTATACATAAAGGCAAATTGACTTTACTTATTAACATCTTAATTACCCTGCCCAGTTAATCTTAGAGTTCACTGTGTGATTTGCTTTGGCTAATGGAAAGTGAATGGATGTGAAGTATGCCATGACCAAACAGAAACTTTGAGCACTCGAGTGGTTGGGCTCACTTAGCAGCTATTTTATTTATTCCATGAGAACTGCATGGCCCAAATAGAGACTGCTCCTTCCACCTGAATCCTCAAATGAAAAAAGACTCATAGAAAAAGAGTAGACTTAGATTATCTCTATTTAGCTGTGGCCTACAGATGACATGTAATGAGAGAAACCACATAACTTTGTTGTCATAAGCAATTCAGATTTAAGAGATACTTGCCATGCATCATAACCTAATGCAAGCTGACAAATACAAGTGGTATTGGTCCTCACTGTAGCCCAGTCAACATCTTCAGATGAGAAAATTCTGCATATTCTGTATTATTTATTTAAAAAAATAATAATAATGAGAGATAAAGTGTATGCATCTTAACCCCAATATACCCAGAGGAATTTCTGTTATTTATCTGAATTAGAACAGGTTAAATCACACATTACTCTGACTTAGGGTAGGAAGATGGAATGAGATACCTATCGTAGTCTAGATATTCCACTACTGTAGTCCAGGGTGGAAGCAGTTTCTCTAACACTGCAAGTATTACTCAATGGAAATTAAGGACTTTTGGAAACTGAGAAAAAAGAAATAGATGATTAGAAGACAGTTAACAATTATGTGTTACACCATGAAAAAGACAATTTTTAGTGCTCCCTTATAAATAGTATTGTAACTTTTAAAGAAAATGGGTGCATACTTTATATTTGCAAATGTTTAAAATGTGAATAGAAATATAACTTAGGGGTCAAGTCACATTAGTGGTTAAGATTTATTAGATTAGAGGTTAAAATTTTAACCACTAGAAGGTTACATGATTAGTTTGATACAGAAGTCACTAAAATATTTTGTAACTAGTGAGGACAGTTGTGGAATAAATCTAGATATTCGTACACATATTTGTATCTGTGGTACATTTCAGATTAATTAATGTAGGTAGTTCACAGAGACCATTTCATTACTTTCATCTTCAAAATACAGTGTCCTATCTGAAAATTAAATACATGCATACATTGTACAATATGTCCATTTCACTTTGTTTACCAATGTTAGTCAGAACAAGTGTGTGTATGTTTTTTCTGTCTTTAAATTCAGTAGCAGTTGTGTGAGATTTTTAACCATATTAACTGTTCAAATGAAAATGGATACATGTAGAATCAGAAGAGGTGGGTGACAAAATGTATTACATAAAACAGTAAAGAATCAAAGGTGCCTCAGGAATGGACAAATGATAAATAAGATAGAGTATCATTAAGGATGGAAGGGATACAAATGCAGGCAGCAATAGTGAAAGCTGGCATAAAAGTAAGTGCCTCAGTCCCCTAAAAGGATTAAAAGCTCAGAATAATAAATTTCATTGGAAGATTTTGAAAGTTACTTTTCCTTATAATAAATCACATCAAATTATTTCTTTTCTTTCTATAGAGAGATAATCAAAATTTTTAAAGGAAAAAATGGAGTCAAACCAATGACATAGTTGTCTTATTTATTCCTAAGAGCCCACACTTGTGAAGAAATCTATAGGTAGACAAATAGAAAAAAAGGATGTCATTTACATAGTCTTTCAGGATATCTGTTATTCTAACTTTACTACATAGGAAAAAATTGAAGCAGAATTTGATTGATTGTGAAAATGCCTTTTCTTCCTTCAAAAAATACCTCTTCAGTGGATGCATGTATTATTAGTGAAAATGAGCTCAGTTGCATCACCTACTGTGAACATACAGCTGTATCAATCAATGCTGCTTTTTTTTTTTCTTTCAGCAAAGCAAAAGAAAAATTTTTAGACAGGAAATGGAAAGGGAAGTCAAGTAATTGTGTTGTATTTTTTTCCCCATTTGGGAGTGAAGTGAGCTTCCAGAAATAAAACCGCTGCAGCAGGCAATAGATCCCCATTGTTATGGCTGATGCTCTGATGATTTTATAAAGGAGAGTACCATGCTATTAATTAAGCTTACATCTTGTGATTTCCTAAAGTCTGCTCTCATAACTGGAACTATAACCAGGAGTCATGGATGATGCTTGTTTGATGATGGCATGCCCTTGGAGTCCCAGCTACTCAGGAGGTTAGAGTTCAAGACTAGTCTGGGAAACATAGAAAGACCCCATCTTTAAAAACAAAACAAAGCAAAAAATAAAAACAAAGCAAACTTTGTTTCTGTTTCCCTGTGTCTTGTTTACCATCTTTCCTTTGTTCTTTTTGTCATTTAAAGAGACAAAATAATTTGTGCAGGACTTTACCTTTGGGCAGGTGGATTTTCACTTGGGACTAGGGTGCCTTGTTGCACAACATTAAGGGTCATTCATCAAAATGTAGCAAAAGCCTGTATAAAAATGTTTTGAAGTTCCTGGAGTTCCATAGGGCACTATTCACCTAGAAAACAATGTTAATGCAGTCCCCTGGGGTTTAGGGACACAATAGTATTGCATGAAGCCTCCCCCCAAACCTTGGGCTCCAGTGAAAAACAGAAGCTGTAAGAAAGTAGCTTCACCATCACCACTGAAAGTACCAACAGTCTGAGATAAGGACAGAAGTCACTGCCAACATTTTGCATCCATGATATGGCATTATGCTTCCTTTCCTTTTTGATCCTGTGGCTATTTAGTTGGGAAAATAATAAATAAAGGAGTTATATATGAAAGAAAGAAATAGGTCATTCGATTTGTAGGTAATGGTAAATTGATAGGTCATATTGAAGAGTGAAGAGATCTTAGATAGCTGAAGAAATGAAAATTGTAGATGAGAAAAAATGGCCATTCTGTGTTGTAGCTTCAATTTACAAATGAGTAAACCAAAGCCTAAACAGGATTTTAGGTGCCTAACTCAATTCCATCAGGAAATCTCTACTTATTTATGTTTTATTTTAAAAGGCTGTCTTGTAAGATTTCTTCTGCATAAAGGATTACCAGTGCCCAGCACAAACACTGTCTTTCATCCAAGCTAAGGCATACCTTGTCTCATAAAAAGCAATTGTAAAGGAGGTACTTGAGGTAGAAAGATGGTAATCCTAGGAATGGAGAAAAAGGCAAGTACAATTTGAAGAATGGTCATATAAAACAATAATATGTTTTATTAAATATTTATTAAAATTAAAGTATATAAATCAATAACATGTAAATCTAGAAAGGGGCATTAAGTGCAAATAAAATGTTCTACAGTTCTAACATTATCTGAGAGGAAGACAAAAGTATTGAGTAGGTTTGGACTTAGTGAATTAAGTATGCAAATTTTGATTTCTAGTGCTATCACCAAAAGAATAGAAAAGGTGTATTTTTAACTGAGCAGAGAGGAAATAAATTCTTTAGCTGTTTCTTCTGCTATGTATTTTCATATTTCTAAGCAGTCTGTTTATATGGCTGCTTGATCAATTTTAGACACTATCAATTATTTGCCTTTTATGTGAGCTAACCACTTTTAACACCATGACCACACCATTTTCTTTTCTTGTGTCCTTCCCAATATAGTTATATCACGGCTCTGAGGTAAACCACTATTCAGCTTTAATAATGTCATGACTATATAAATAATGTTATTTGCTAAAACAAGTTTATTGCAAATGTATTTCCTTTCTTGTATAACATTTTGCCATTTTTCTGGAATAATAATGGCCTCATTTTTCTTTTTCATCCATCATGTATCTCTAATTCTTCATAGAAGTTCCTTTGGAATGAGAACTAGGGAGGAGGATAAGTAAGGCTGAATATTAAAATATTTAACAACCAGTAACTTACATATATGCCAACTAATCCAATAGTCTCTGTCCATAAACAATCAGTAAGACTGCTCCAGGATACACCCACCGAACATCAGCCCTGGGGATGGGAATTTAGGAGGAAAGAGTGAAACCTTGAAATGCTATTTGACCATTTAAACAATATGTGTAAGTTATATCTATATTAGGCCATTCTCTCATTGCTATAAAGAAATAGCTGAGACTAGGTAATTTTCAAAGAAAAGAGGTTTCATTGGCCTATAGTTCTGCAGGCTGTGCAGGAATCATGATGCTGGTTTCTGTTAGGCTTTCTGGGGAGGCCTCAGGAAACTTATAATCATGGCAGCAGGTGAAGGAGGAACAGGCACATCACACAACCCAAGCAGAAGCAAGAGAGAGAGGGGAGGTGCTACACACTTTTACATGACCAGATCTTACAACTCAGTCACTGGTGAGGATAGCACTAAGGGGATGATACTAAACCATTCTTGAGCAATCTGTCCCCATGATCCAATTACCTCCCACCTCTAACACTGGGGATTACAAATGGATGAGAGATCCAAATCATATCAGTGTCAAATAAAAATTAAAATTAATTTAAAATATAAAAATATTTGCTTATATTTACTCCTTTATTCCCAGCTGATCAACTTGATGCTAAATAATTCGTTATGTGAAATATCCACAAAATAAAATGCAAGTAGGTATTTGAAGCAAAAGTCTATAGCAGGGGAAAATGTGTCTGGTGTGTAAGAGGACTGCTTAACAACCAAGGCACTTACTTTCTAACGAATAAATATTTTTGCCACTGTTTAGAGCCAGAAGCTGAATAATATATATCAAATTCTTCAAAGCAAAATGAATTGAATTAAAGAGATAAGGCAGATTTCCTCTTGAGGAAACCGTGAAGCAATTCCACCCTATTAGGTGTTAATTTTCAACAGGTATTGCTTAAATGTAATGTAGCATCATCCTTGTATTTAATAAGATATCTGAGTTGTGTGTCTTGGTGCTGAATTTTATACTGATTCATTTAAATTGGATGAAGTTACTACACCTCCCCCAACACAAATAGAGATAGACATGCCATTTAGTAACTGTAAGGGGCACCACATTAATTATCATTCTTAATTTCCCTCCAGAAATCATTTCTGTCAATAATTCCATTTCAACTAAGATGAATGGGAGAAAAGGGCATTGGATTTAAGCAGCAGGCTGCTGACAAACTGATTTTGGGACTACAGCCGAGATTAGATCATGAAAGTATGAAACAGTTGAAACGTGTCATATACACCACCTGTTTTGCGGTGTACAAATATACAAAAAAGAGAGACAAATAATCTTTCCTAATGTTGAATTTTTGTTAAAATACAGAGTACCTACTAATACAAAAACTTTTGTAGGCTCTCAGTATGGAAGACTTTTCTTTTAAATGGATTATCAAATAAAATCTTCCTCTTATATTTTGGAGTTGAAGGACAAAAGCCTGAAGCAAAATCTAGGAAGAATTCAAAAATAAAAAAGTGTAACTGAACATTGAAAAACAGTATGAAATTTGCTATAGAGAAGACATTAAAACTGTGAATATCAGGCAATGCACAGGAATAAATTAACAATGTGTGTGTGAGAGTTACAAAGTATTACATAACTATTAAACATTAAGTTATTTTATTTAATTCAATAAATATTTAAGAGAGGGCTTGGAGATAGTAGAAAATGGCATGGTCTTGTCCTTGTGAAAAATATAATCTAAAAGTGGAAATAGAGGCATAGGGAAATGATTTTATAATAACTGAACAATTCGAGATCTGTGGTTAATTTTGCCTGGGACTGGATTGAGGGTGGCTATTTAAGAAAAACCTATTTGAAATATATGTAAGTGATTATTAAATAAATACAGAAAAAATTGCACTTGAGGCAGATGGAATAGCAATAAAGCATGAAAGTACGCAAAGCATAAAGAGTGTCAGGTGGTTAGAATTTATAGCAACATATTTTGTCTAAAAAGAGGATTTATTGGGAGAAACTAATAGAAGTCTAACACATTTGCTGTTTCCTGCTTTTATCTAATTTCTCAAACAATTAGATAAATAGCCTGTTCTACTGGAATTATGGCTCCAGCTCATGTTTATTTGTGTTCTCCATTTTGTAAGTAATCAGAATTTGTACTCCAAATAGAAATTACTTTACCTAATGTGTACAGCAATATTCTTTCCATAATTGTAACCACGTGCACCCACCAGCAGACTCTGAAGCACTATCTCAAAACACAGGCACATCCTATCAGAAGCCTTTACAGGTTTGAGCATATATTTTCTTCCTATTTCTGTCTTGGCCATCTTATGCCATATTTTCAACATAGGATATGAACCAAGAAAATCTAAATTTGAAACTTAGTTATTTTTCTCGCACATCAGCCAAGAAATAATGATTGTCCTCAGCATATCAAAATGCTATTTCAGAGATTTTAAGAGCTACAGAAATTTAATCCATTAAAATAAGCTGTGGGAAGGCCTGGGGTGCTATTCAGCATAGATAAAATAAAGAAATATTATATTTTCACATAATTTTTATCCCCTTAGAAAAAGTATATCCTTTTTCAATGAACAATATTATACATAAAAGTCTTACATAACACCTGTTTGCAATTATAACTTTGTCATCTTCTTTACCCTCAAGATATTATGACTTGACACAATGCAGCTAATTTTTATAATTCACATCATAATTCTCTCAATGTTTTACCTACATTGCCCATCAATTTTAAATGTGAATAAAAATTTAAGGGAGTCTTTTGTAGTATGTATTTTAGCTATTGCTTGGATAAAGGGAATTCAGGTGACTCTCAACTTTTCATAGCAGAATTTTCAATCTTTGATTTTGTGACCTTGTTCTCATAAACAAGATCTCCACAAATCTCATATTTATAATTATATTGACTGTGATAATATTAACACTCCTGATTTTGAATGATGGAAACTGTCTCTCCTTCAGCATTTACAATTATAAGGCTTTCAGAGACTTTCATGTTCTTTAAATGTTTTCAATACTAGCAACCCCAAAATTGAACACCAAGTATTACTTAACAGCCCTAGTGTCAGGAGGGCCTTACAAAATAACCACATTTGCATTTAGGCTAGTTCTGAGGGGGATATGTGCCAGTATTTACCTTCCCTGCACTAGGAATTTCCAGCAGTTGAAGTAAAAATGAATATAACTTGACAACCCTTAAAGTCAAAGCATATAGATGTTCCTGCCTTCCAAATAAATTGCAAGCATGAATATTTTAAACAAAATTTTAAAAGGTGGAAATGTTTCTAGTATTTAATGTGGAATGAGATCATCAACCATGCATCCAGATTGTCAAATATTTGCCAAACCTTCATAGACTTTTGAAAAACTGGTTTCGTATAAGGCAAGTAATGGATACGTCAACTTCTATTAACTTATGAGCTGAATTTTTCCAAATTATTCCTTATTATAAATATTTTCATTGTAAAATTATGAGGAAAAAGAGAACATTCTTATTGCTTCTATTGACTCATTGCCTGGGTGTTTGTTTTAGCAAAGGAATAAACAAAATAGGCTTTGGAAAATAACTTATCTATTATCATATATCCATGGAAATTAGTTCATATCTAAACAATCATGCTTTCATTTGAAACCATATGAAACTTAGGAACATAAAAACTTTTGTGAAAACCTCATCAAAGTCCATTAGTCCATTAGGAAAGCTAACATCAGTCATGATGCTTAGGAACTTCATACCATAATCAATATACAAGAAGATGTGATATTCAAAGAACATTTTTAATGATATATTCTCAGGACATTTTTTAAATTTTTCTTTTACGTTCCGGGGCACATGTGCAGGTTTGTTACATAGGTAAACTTGCGTCATGGGGCTTTGTTGTGCAGATTATTTTGTCACCCAAGTATTAAGCCTAGTACCCATTATTTTTCCTGATCCTCTCCCTCCTCCTACCCTCAATCCTTCAATAGGCCTCAGTGTGTGTTGTTCCCCTCTATGTGTCCATGTAATCATAATTTAGCTCCCACTTATATATGAGAATATGGTGCATTTAGTTTTCTTTTCCTGCATTAGTTTGCTAAGAATAATGGCCTCCAGCTCCATCCATGTTCCTGCAAAGAACATAATCTTATTCATTTTTTATGGCTGTGTAATATTCCATTGTATATGTACCATATTTTCTTTATCCAATCTATCACTGATTCTTTATCCAGTCTATCACATTTAGGTTGATTCTATGTCTTTGCTATTGCAAATAGTATTACAATGAACATACATATGCAGGTGTCTTTATAACAGAAAAATTTATATATAGATTTTGGTAGGTACCCACTAATGAGATTGCTGGGTTGAATGGTATTTCTGTTTTTAGGTCTGTGAAGAATTACCACACTGTCCTCCACAGTGGTTAACTAATTTACATTCTGACCAACAGTGTGTAAGCATTCCTTTGTCATTGAAATCTCTTTGACTTTTTAATAGTAGCCATTCTAACTGGTGTGAAATGGTACTCACTATGATTTTTATTTGCATTTCTCTAATAATCAGTGATGTAGAGCTTTTTTTCATATGATTGTTGGCTGCAAGTATGTCTTCTTTTGAAAAGTACTTGTTCACATTCATTGTCTTAGGATAATTTAATTGGTTTTCTGTCACAGAAAGAAATTAAACTCCACTTAAAAGTCAACTTTAATATGTTTCTTTAAAAAAATGGTGGAAAATCACT
Source organism: Colobus angolensis palliatus (assembly GCF_000951035.1). NCBI lineage: Eukaryota > Metazoa > Chordata > Mammalia > Primates > Cercopithecidae > Colobus > Colobus angolensis. Next base: position 1,175,944 of record NW_012122709.1, read on the forward strand.
TCAAAATTTTGAAATTTATTTCCAGATGCTAAGTCCAGGAAACTGCATGGTTGTATTAGAAAAGACATAAAGTATTAACGGAAAACAATGAGAAATAATGGACATGATAACTAATCTGAATGATCAAGAAAAATACTATGAAATTAACTAATGTTATAAAAGGAGTCAAGGAATCCTGAAATTCTAAACTTTTTTTTTTTTGTATTTTTAGTTGAGACAGTGTTTCACCATGTTAGCCAGGATGGTCTTGATCTCCTGACCTCATGATCCGCCCTCCTTGACCTCCCAAACTTCTGTGATTACAGGCGTATGCCACAACGCCTGGTCTAAACTGTTTCTTAGGTATAAACCAGCAATCAGAAGAGAGGTTCAGGGTCATTTTTATACGGTTATTTTACTGGAGTTCACAATAGAAGTGACCATTACACTCTACTGTATTAGCACAGAGATTATAATAGGCACCTTGCCCTCAAGGAAATTATCATCCATGCTTTTCTCTTCATTTCCACAAGGCAAGAGCTAAAAAACTGTCATATATCTAAGATAAACTCTACACTATAATGTTGTAGTAGACTGGCATTTTTATTTCTCAATCCAAATGGAGTTATTTCCATTAATAGGAAGAGGAGAGAAGAAAAAAGAGAAAGGAGAAAAACTTTACCTCTAATAATATAATTATGCTACCAAGTTTTATGTGAAACTTGTTTATAGTAATGTTTGCTTTTATTGAATTTTCCAAACATTTCCCAAATATAATCACAAAAGTAGTTAGCAAAGGAAATATTCAAATTTGTTTTTTAAAGAGCTATTTTATGAATATACAATATTGTCAAGCTGTTCAAAAAAATGTTCCCACACAATTTAAAGTTTAAGTACTTTGAAATATCTTTCATCACCCTTAACTTTAGCATTAGAGGAAAGAGGAAACCACTAAATTATCTAGTCACTTAGCAACTTAAATAATTTAAGATTAGATGATTAATAAAGATATTTAGCAAAAATAATTTGAATTCTTCTAAAGAAGTAGATTTGAAAAAAGCATGTTATCAGAAATTCTTAATGACTTTAGGCTAATTAAAAAAACAAAACTCTTATAATAATAACACAAGGATTTCTCCTATTTGAAAATGTGTTAACTTTCTATTGTGTTTTACATTATTTAAAAGTCACTTAACTATAATTGCACACAATATTTTGTCCATTTTTCTGTGTCATGGACCCACAGACAAACGATCAAAATTAAATCATAGAGGGATTATAATTACTAAAACTGAAAATGATCTCTGAAATTGGAGCTAAATATTCTCTAGCTAATGAAGCACATGGGCAGCTGTAAATTAACCAGTAATTCAAAATGTGTCAAAAGTATTTGGTAATATTAAACCTTAGCTAACAGCACACATCAAATTTCTGTCATCTTGTCATAGCAAAGCCACCTAAATCTTTAGTTCTCCCTCTGGTTAAGCACTGAACTTACTAAACAACACTTAAGACACAATTTAACATACATATTAAAATTATGTTGAGTGAAATAAGCAAAGTACAGAGAGATAAACTGCATGATCTCCTGATATGGTTAGGCTTTGTACCCCCATCCAATTTTCATCTTGAATTATAACAGTCATATTCCCAATGTGCCAAGGGAGACACCAGGTGGAGGTAATTGAATCATAGGAGTGGTTTCCCCCATGCTGTTCTCATGATAGTGAGTGAGTTCTCATGAGATCTGATGGTTTTATAAGGGAAGGGGCTTTCCCACTTCACTTGGTACTGCTCCTTCCTGCCACCCTGTGAAGAAGGTGCCTTGCTTCCCCTTTGCCTTCCACCATGATTGTAAGTTTCCTAAGGCCTCTCCAGCCATGCTGAACTGGGAGTCACTTAAACCTCTTTCCTTTATAAATTACCCAATCTCAGGCAGTTTTTTATAGCATTATGAAAACAGACTAATATATCTCCATATGTGGAATCTTAAAAAGTTGATCTCATAGAAATAGAGAGTAGAATGGTGATTATGAGGAGTTAGGGTAGTTGAGGTGAAGTAAGGGATTCGAGAGATATTGCTCCAAGTGTACAGATTTTAGTTAGACAGAAGGAATAAGCCCAAGGGATATATTATACAACATGGTGACTATAGGTAATAGATTTTATTCTTGAAATACACTAAGAGAGTGGATGTTTAGTGTTCTCACTACAAAATAACTATGTGATGTAACACATGTTCATTTGCTAATTTCGTTATTCCACACTGTATATATATTTCAAAGCATCATGTTGTACATGATAAATACATAAAATTTTATCTTTCAATTTGGAAATTGTTTTAATTAATTTAATGTTTAAAAAACCCTTTAAGGTCTAATACAATTATTCCATGGGAAATATAAACTGTTTTATTTAGGTTTTTGTTTCCTATTAAGAGAGACAGATACAACTTGACATTTAGAAATATAGTTTATTGTGCCCAAATTCATCATACCCATCAAAATACAACTGGAGAAAGAGATGATGTTGGAGCACTTTAGGAGGCCAAGGTGGCTGAATCACCTGAGGCCAGGAGTTTGAGACCATCCTGGGCAACATGGAAAAACCCCATCTCTACTGAAAATACAAAAATTAGCTGGGCATGGTGGCACATGCCTATAGTCCCAGATACTTGGGTGGTTGAGGCACGAGAATTGCTTGAACCTGGGGGCATAAATTGCAGTGAGCCAAGATTGTGCCACTGCACTGCAGCCTGATGACAGAGTGAGACACTGAAAAAAGAAAGAAAGAAAAAAGAAAGAAAGAGAGAAAGAGAAAGAGAGAGAGGGAGAGAAAAGAGAGAGAGAGAGAGACAGAGAGAGAGAGAGGGAAGGAGGGAGGGAGGGAAGGAAGGAAGGAGGGAGGGAGGAAGGAAGGAAGGAAGGAAGGAAGGAAGGAAGGAAGGAAGGAAGGAAGGAAGGGAGGGAGGAAAAGAAAGAGAGAGAGAGAAAGGGAGGGAGGGGGAAGGGAGGGAGGGAGGGAAGGAAGGGAAATGGTGTTGGATGCTCTGTGTGTCTCCCAAAATTACTTCCATAGTTTAAGAAGTACAAACATGGCCAGTATAAGGAAACGTTCAGTTTTGTTTTGTTTTTCTGATCAAACTTTGCTTCTAAGTAAAGAGAGATCAAATTAAATGGTGGTGGTAGTGAATCATGCCAATGTTCTTGAAAGAAGGGACTCAGTGTGACTTTCAGATCTAAACTGAACTGTGGTGGACAAGAAATGGAAAAGGGATCTAGACCTTAGAACTTATTCTCTAATTTATTTTTATTTTCCAAACTCAACTATTTTATTTTCAACTACCATTGGGTCATGCCACACAAAGCACATTTTTAATCAACCCTAAAGCTTGCAGATTCTTTTGAAACAAAGGAATTGAAAACCCATTACAGGTATTTATTTCTCATTCACTCTTCCACCGGTCCCCCGATCTTTAGTTTATTCTGCCTTCTGATCTACCTTATACATGACTAATAGTATTATATGATGCTCTTCCAATACTGTTTTTATACTATTATTACCCTGGCTCCTTATAATATTAGTCAAATGCCCTTACCTTGCCAGCCTTTGAGTATGATATAAATTACATTTTAGTTTAATAATCCCCAGCAGAATGTCCCAATTACTTATGTCCCTTCACAAAGCCTTGTTTCTACTCAGGAATATTTCTGAGTGTTTTATCGTACTCTGGAATATTTCAATCTCTCCAGTGTCTCCACCAGGTGGCCCCACTGCCTCCATTGCTGCTATTGACCCTCGTAAGACTAGGCTTCCATTTTGCACAGCTGTCCTCAACTGGGGGCCACCGCTAGACCACTGCTCTGGCATCGAAGGATTAGTCAGAATGATCCCTGAATGTTTATTGGTTTTCTTAGCACTGGCCTGGCATAAGCTATATGCCCATTTTTATTTCCTATGGTTCAGCAGAGATGAAACTATATATTTCAGATACATAGTTTTTACTAAAGATTTGGGTAAAATGAAGGTAAAGTGCAAACAGAGAAGTATTTACAAGGACTACAGGATGTCACTACTCTCAGAGCACATAGGCTAAGAGACTTCCGCAGGAATTCTCATCAGGCCTTCTCCCCATCCATTTCCAATGCTTTCAGCATGAGATAAAAACCAAATTACTCCCAACCAGTGGGAATACTTTGACTATGCACAGTTCCTAGTCCAGAATAAAACAGGATATAACAAGAACACTTATATCTGTTTTCCCCCAACAGGGTATAACACATATCCTTAGACCTTATTTCTGTTTCAGGAGACCATCTTAGATGATAGGGAGACTGTGTATTCTTTTCAACCAAAGCTCTTCTACCTGTCACAGAAGCATGTTCTAATTTGATTTCAAGAAGATAATTACCCTGGAATACAGAACCTAACGTCAACAATTCTGTATTGCTCAGTCTTAAAATTATTGCCAGCTGTGAACATCAACAACTCAAACTGTGTATGGCTATGCCAAGAGAAGATCTGTTCCATGACAGTTCTTCCATAGCGGGAGTTTTAGAAATTGCACATGAAACTACCAATATGGTTACAATGCATACCAAGAAAGCTATACTTAATTTCCTAGTCTACAACATCTGCACTCAGGTAACTTCAGCCACCCCGAAGACTATTGCTTTTTGTATCCATAATTACAAGGGTCTTGGTAATTTTGCTCGTACCTTTGGAGTAGGTTTTCCTGGCTGCTATATCCATGAAGAGCAGGTGGAGGGGGAGAATGATTAGTCTCAATGGGCAAACTTTATACTAGGTTATCCATTACATGATATAACTTCTAAACTTAGCATCTTTAAGCTAATCTTCAAGACCATATAGAAGTTTTCTATCACATAATTTATCGATATGTAACTATTTCTTTACATGCTGGCTAAAAATCACCTCCATGATCCAATATAGCTTACTGATTGCCACATCACTCCTTCTGCCTGGAATCCAATCTTACAAGTTAGATACTAGAATATAAGTCTGTATTCTTCACTTCCTTCAAAGCCAAGTGCAGCCAATGTTTATGGGTTGCCTTCTCAGTGCCAATTTTCCCCTTTCCCCTTCCTATTAGCATCTTGTTTGCATTTGAGATATAGAAGCTTCTGAGTTTACTTCTCTCTCAAAGTCAGGGATGGGGCATATGCACTCCATACCCACTAGCCACAGTAGTTCATTCAGAGATTCTCCCAGGATAACTCAGCCTCTGGAGAGTGAGAAGAGTGTTTGAAGTTTGGAATTCTGTAATCATTGTTGTTTCCAAAAGAGAGGTGCCTGAATATGATGCCAACATGCTGAAGGCAACAGACCCAAAAGGATACAAACAAATGGAGCCAGATCCTTGATGACATTTTGTATCCCAGGATGAATTCTTTTCAGAAGCCAGATCTACCTTTGAACTTTCTTGTAACAGGAGCCAATGAATTCCCTTTATTTTTGTATCCAAGTGGGACTTCCTGTTTCTTGCAATGGAGAGTATATTATCTAATACTCGTAGTGTAAACTTCATCTTCCTTGGGAAGACTTTTATCCTTGAAACCACCTGACTTTTTCTGTCCTACTTATTCCTTCCTTGGCTGTTAAGCTGCAGTCTATTAGGGTAATCTGCAATAATCCATAGTAATAGCAAATTAAATTACCAAAAATCAGTTTTAGTATTTAAAATTTTCCTAATTAGATTACAAGCTTCAAAAGGCATAAAGAAAATCTTCTCTTGAATTTTTTTCCTCTCAAGAACCACATACGAATGTGGTTCTTGAAATTTTAATTCAGAAAATTTTAATTCAGAAAATGTTGACCAACGTCAATAAATGAGGTGAACAGCAGAAACAGTAGAATTTTGTTTTACAGATAATGACTTAGTAACATACATCTCATGGTTAATAGATATTTAACACCCCTGAAATTGCACTTAAGCGATATTGAACTTGCCTGGTCACTTGTCCATTTTCTTCTTTAATTGATGTTAAAATCATAAACATTTCATGTTTGATAGCGTTTTTCCAACTGTGTATTCAATTTTATTATTTTGCCTCAATATTTCAGTGACAACTTGCTTTAAGATGGCATATATAAAATGAAGAGGATAAGTCCAAGTACAAAAAGTTCAACTTTTAATTTTACCATCTATCTTCACAAATTACAAATATAGAAAAGGACAATAGCAGCGAAATACATACAGTGCTTATAGAAAATTTTATATACAATTGTCTAAAACTGGTATGTCAACTGAAACAGCAAAACAACGCCTGCTAGATTAGTCCAATATTTCAACAGCTTTATTCCCTACATAGACAAAACACAAAGTGACTGAGAGTGATGATCCATGGGCCTAAAGTCCAGTGGTTACAGAGTGTTTTTCTAATTCTCTTAATATTCCTTCTTGAATATTTTGCAATAATCGAATTGCTAGTTTGTCTAAATATAGTGGCATTTGTGTCCTAGATCAGAAATCAAACATACTCAAGTTTTGGAAAAGCTAAAAATCATTTGTTCTGCAAGCAATCAAATCTCTTTTAAAGACAAGGTTTTGTTCAGCCAAGATCTGAACAACTGCCCTTCAGACACTACTGTTTCTGGTCCATGGCTTCCTGATACATTATTCTCCACCTCTGTGTTTTTCTGGTTGGTTTTGTTTCAGCCTGCTATGCTAATCTCTGTTACTAAAAAGCATGAAAACTTGAGTATAATACTTCTGGAGGCTCCCGAGTGTGTTTGTAAGGGATCACAGGATAGTCTAAGATTTGATTCCAGATATCATAAGCTGATAATTTTGCTGGTGATAAAACTATTCATTAAACAGTTACAGAGCAATGAATGTTTTTCACAAGGCATCATTTAGCTTTTCTTCAGAACTGCAAATCCTCATTACAGAGAATGAATGTAATTAATAGCTTAAAATTCATAGCAGGCTCTCAAATGCTGGGCTGAATTCACAGTTTAGATTTACACACTTTTCTTTCTAGATTTTATGTTGAATTGAATCCCAAAGTTAGCCATTTTCTTTTCCTAATTGGCCTCAATTCAAAAAATATGAATTGAATACCTATATTGTACCCTGTACTATGCACACCTTTAGAGACACAATGTTAATCAATAAAGGAGGTTTCTGTTCTCAGGGAGCTTACTTCCTAGCACATATCAATACTTCAGATATATAAGGAAAGTAATTTGAATGCAATTTGAGAAATGGCATGGGAAGTTCAATATGCTGTGGAAGTACATAAAGGGGGTGAACATATTACCCCTGTTTGGTAGAATCACAAAAGATATCCCAGCAAAACCATGTCTAAGTGAAAACTTCAGGTTAAGTAGGGTTGAGGTAGCTAGACTGAGGAGAGAGACACAATCGAAAGAATGCTGCAAGAAGAAAGAACAGCATTTGTGAAGGACTAAAGCAGGACCATTAGGCAATAACAATTTGATATGTTGTTTAGTTTTGTGTTAAAACAAAACTGGGTGCACAGAAATACAAAAGTGAATGTTCTAACTTTTGAATTTTCAACATTCTTCTCAATAAGCTAGAGCATTCAGGTCAGAGCTATAGGAAAACAAAATGAAATGTTGGATGTGGGCATCTCCCCAAGTTGCATTTGAAATAACTCTTTGTGTGGGTTCTTTGGGTTAATTGTTGTAATAATTTAATTTCAACAAAAGGAAAAAAATATGACTTCATTAACTTCCATTTGTCCCATATCAGAGATTTAAATCCCATTATTTGCATGGGTCATACTCAGATTAACCTAATCTTACTGTGTGGTACGTGCTCACTCACAGGCATTCAGGTAACAGGGAAATAGAAGAAAATTAATATTTAAGTGCTCACTACATGCCACTGTGTTTTATATATGCAATTTTATTTAATTTCAATGAGGAAAGTTTTATTATTTGTATTATATGGATGAGGTTACTGAAGCTTGTGAAGTTATTACTTGTTTAATTAAACACAAAATTTGTCCTACAATATCTTAAAATATGAACACATTGGAGCAACAATGATGGATTTGAGTATCTAAGTTGATCCATTTGTTTTGCTACTTTCACAATAAACCACATATTTGAAGTTCTTATGATAGAGTCATTGATTAGGAAGGTTGTAGTTCACAAGTGTGTATTTCAGCTTTGGGCTTGCACTTGACCTCAACATAAAATTGTACAGCTGTGTACAATGCCACAGCCTTATGTGCCACACTTAATAAAAGACCACAACCTGTGCATGCATTTGTATTTATTTATTTTATACATGTTCTCTAAAAATAAAACAGCCAGTTATAAAACAACTGAACACACAGCCTATGAGTTTATGACATCATACCTTATAATTGATTATGCTCTCTTTGAAAATAATTTAATTTGTGTAACTTTTATGTTTATGACTAAGATACGAGGTGTCATAGGTACTGTTTTCCCACATGGCTAACAAGTTGATCCAACAGTACTTATTCAGCATTTTATTCTTTCCTCTATCTGACTTGAGAGATCAATATTATTATATAGTTAGGTTCTCTACATAAATGGTTCTATTTCAAGTCCTATTATTTTCACTAACCTGCTTGTTCTGTTGAATACTGTTAAACTATTAATAGTTTTGTTTTGTTTTGTTTGAGATGGACTATCACTCTGCTATTCAGGCTGGAGTACAGTGGTGTGATTTCAGCTCACTGCAACTTCCACCTCCCTGGTTCAAGTGATTCTCCTGCCTCAGCCTCTTAAGTAGCTGAGATTAGAGGTGTGTGCCACCACACCTGGCTAATTTTGGTATTTTTAGTAGAGATGGAGTTTCACCATATTGGCCAGGCTGGCCTCAAACCCCTGACCTCAAGTGATCTGCCCACTTCAGCCTCCCAAAGTGCTGAGATTACAGGCGTGAGCCACCACACCCAGCCATAAGTATTAATGTTAATACCCTTATTTTTCAAAGCTTCTTCAGTTATTCTTCAAAATACTCTTCAGTTATTCCTTAATTATTCTTCTAAACATATATTATAATCATTTTGTCAAGTTTTGCCTATAAAATTATATTTGAATTTTGGTTAAATTTACAAGAAAATTTTAATCTGTTTCACTTCGGTGAAAATAAAAATAAGGCAGAAATGGCCCTATTGATTATGGATTTCCCTCTGCAATATATTATGGGTTTTTTTTGCTTTTGGAAAAGAAATACAAAAAGTTATATTGCCTATGGAAATTTTAGGAAGTATAATGTTCTGGCTCAAAATATATTATAAATCAATGACAAGTTTTACCAGACAGTACAACTTAGCCAAGAAAAACATGGTTTGGATTATTGAACTATGGTCCTTAAGTAAAATAAAAATAAATGAGTAAATATTTAGACCTGTATTAGTCTAAATTACCCATATTCACATAGTTGAGAGTGGGTAATTTATGAAGAAAAGAGGTTTAATTGACTCACAATTCAGCAGACTATACAGGAAGCATGGTTGTAAGGCCTCAGGAAACTTATAATCACAGCAGAAGGCAAAGGAGAAGCAAGCACATCTTACCATGACAGAGCAGGAGAGAGAGAGAGAACCAAGGAGGATGTGCCACAAACTTTTAAACCAACAGATCTCATGAGAACTCACTCACTATCATGAAAACAGCAAGGGGGAAATCTACCCCCGTGATCCAAGTACCTCCCACCAGGCCCCTTTTCCAATTTGACATGAGATTTGATGGGGGACACAAATCCAAACCATATCAAGACCCTACTCCTCTGACTGACTGCAATGAAAGATAAATCTTCCTTTTCTGGTGGAAGAAACTTGAGGGAAGTTTACTCAATCTAATGAGTATCTTTTCCTTAAATGCCTCGTGTTAATTTCAGTGAACTAGGCATGCATGGGTGAGGAAGAATTAGAATAGGATTTTAGAAATTTGTTGCTACAGTAAGGTTTTGTTAATACCTGGAATGCCTTTAAACGTAGTTTTGTAAAAATTATTATTTATTTTAATATGAGGGTTCTCAAGATTTCCTCCAAAGTTTAATTCCAGTGATATATCATGAATAAAACATGTTTATCAGATTTTCTAATTATTTATTTTTGGTATATAAAAATGATATTGATTTTGTATATTGATTTTATTTTTAAAAAATTTAATATAACTCACGCATTAGGTCCAGTAGAATTTCAGAAAGCAACAAGCAGAAGACAACAACCCTATTTAAAAAATGGACAAAGAACACGAGCAGACATTTCTCAAAAGAAGACATACATGTGGCCAACAAGCATATGAAAAAATGCTCAGCATCACTAATCATCAGAGAAATGCAAATCAAAACTATGATAAGATACTGTCTCACAAAAAATAACAGATGTTGGCAAGGTTGCAGAGAAGAGGGAATGCTTGTACACTGTTGGTGGGGATGTGTATTATTTCAGCTACTGTAGATAGCAGTTGGGAGATTTATCAAAAAACTTAAAACAGATGCAGCAGTTTCCATTATTGGATATACACCCAAAGGAATATAAATTGTTCTACCATAAAGACAAATGCATACATATGTTCATTGCAACACTTTTTACAATAGCAGAGACATGGAATCAACTGAGATGCCCATCAACAGTGGACTAGATAAAGAAAATGTGTACATATACACCATGGCATTCTACACAGCCATAAAAAAGAATGAAATCACGTTCTTAGCAGCAACATGAATGCAGCTGCAGGCTATTATCCTAAGTGAATTAACGCAGGAACAGAAAACCAAATATCATATGTTATCACTTATAATTGTGAGCTAAATGTTGAGTACACGAGGACACAAAGAAGGGAACTTGGCCTACTTGGGACACTTGGGCCTACTTGAGTGTGGAGGGTGGGAGGAGCATGAGGATAGATAAACTACCTCTTGGATATTATGCTCACTACCTGGGTGATGAAATCACTTGTACACTAGGCCCCAGTGACAAGCAATTTACCCATGTTACAAACCTACACATGAACCCCTTGAACCTAAAATAAAAGCTAGAAGGACATAAAAAAGAATTTCAGTTGATCCTCTTGAGTTTCTCAGGTAGGTACTTATTATCTACAAACCAACAATGACTTGGGCAATATTTATTTCAAAATCTATACATTTTAAAATTTTGTTTTATAGCATTAGCTACGTCTTCCAAAAATTAATGAATAATAATGAGAGTAATCAGCTTTGTCTCTAGCATAGCACTTGCCAAAGTTATTTCAGCAAAATTTTAGTTCCATGTTAATATGATATTATTATGTGGAAGAATATTCTATGATCATACAGAAAAGCAAGCCTCACTAGTGAAAAAAGGCCCAGGAGTTTTAATATGACAAATGCTTATTGTGAATTTCCTAGAGTCTAATATTATGTGTAGTTTATCCTCAAATTATTTGACGACTTTAGATCATTAATTCATACTAAATTGAATTTATATTGTAAGTTGCTTGAAAACAGGTATGAGTTGATTTTATTTTCAAATGATTACCTCTCACAAAATCATGTTTTTCTCTGTGGATTTGAGAAACCATTTATAATAAAACATTTACATTTCTTGTTCAGCATATTTGACTTGTATCATAGGTGTTTCATTGTCTTTAACAAAGGCATTTTTTCTATATGTATACTATAGAGTTTCTGGTTTTGATTTCTTTTATTTAGGTTTTACACATTAATCCTTTGTCAGATTACTTTATAAGAACTCTTATTCATATTTCAGTGATCCTTTGATTTAAACTGCAGCCAAGATAAAATAGCCTTGCCCATTTGTTGTTATTACTACTAATACATATTCCTTTTTTAATAGTTTATGCTTGTTTAAAATATTTATATGTTGGCCGGGCGCGGTGGCTCAAGCCTGTAATCCCAGCACTTTGGGAGGCCGAGACGGGCGGATCACGAGGTCAGGAGATCGAGACCATCCTGGCTAACACGGTGAAACCCCGTCTCTACTAAAAACTACAAAAAAAAACTAGCTGGGCGAGGTGGCGGCGCCTGTAGTCCCAGCTACCCGGGAGGCTGAGCCAGGAGAATGGCCTAAACCCGGGAGGCGGAGCTTGCAGTGAGCTGAGATCCGGCCACAGCACTCCAGCCTGGGAGACAGAGCAAGACTCCGTCTCAAAAAAAAAAAAAAATATATATATATATTTATATGTTTAATCACTTTGTTTTTCAAGCATCTCCTGTAAACAGCATGTGGTCATATTCTTTTAAATGTTTGACTTGAACAATTATTATGTATTTTAATGAAGACGTTAATCTCATTCATATTATAATTCATATATTTTATCTTATTTCAGTCAACTTTTTCTGAATACACTACATTTTTCCTACTTTTACATTCTCCCATGTGTTAAATATAAATTACATCTTGTTTTTAATTTTATTGATGATTACTTGGAATGGTAAATAACATTTTAAAAATGATTATCAGAATCAAGTGTTAATTGGTATTTATTGAAACCTGCATTTCTTGTTTTTACTTATTTTTTCATCTAACCACTTAGAAGGTAATAAGCTGCTTTTTTGACAATAAATTTCACATACTAAATCCTAAAATTTTTGTCTTTGCATCAAATTTTATTAACATATTTGTACATATTTTAAAAATTTAGTGAGTGTCTATATACCATGAAATGTAATGATTTATAATCTAAATATTTATGGCTCAAACATAAATTACTATAACACATGATTCAATGATAAAAAATCAAGGAGATGGAAGAAAATGAAACATTAAGAAACAAGTATATATTCTATTTTGATTTAATTGTGTTGTATTTTTATAATTATTTTAGGTTACATTATTAATGTCAACTTCATATGGACTTTGTGTTCTCTCTCTATATTTTTCACCATTCCCTCTTTTTTTCCTTCCTTCTCATCTTCCTTTTTCCCTTTTTTTTTTCTTCCTTCTCCTCTTCTTTTTCCTCCAGGCACATCTTTTATTTTTTCATCTTTGCCTCACCTTCTTTCACTTTCACCCACAATCTGAGACTATACACACAGTCATCTGACTGCTTAAAGACTTTCCTTAAATAAACCTATACTCAAAGGTAGCTATATTTCTAATTTAACCCTTTTGCTGCAACCACAAAGCTTGATATTAGACTCCATCATACAGAGCAGCTATATGAGTGGTGGGAAGGCAATGAGAAGATGTTGCTTCATTCATGTGTCATCTTAGCAGACAGTCCAATGTCCTGAGGTGAAAAGCAGCATTGCAGTAGTCGCAAGGTTTCATGATATTCCTGACTTTGCTAGCAATGCTCTACCAGGACAGGAACAAGAATTTTTATACACACCACTGAATCTCTAACACCTACCCTATCCTAACACAACTATAAAGTTAAAATATATAAGGAATAGTTTAAATTAAAGCAATGGCGAACATAACCAAAAACATTCAAATTATTCTATGTAATAATTTGCTTTTCTAAAATTAAAACAAGGCAGATATGAAATGTATTGTCCTGCTTTTTTAAAAAAAATGTGTCCACGTGATAATTAAAGTCTTCCTCCACTCTTTCTCTTCAAACTCTGTTACACCTTTATTCCCACAGTACAGCAAGGTCTTCATTTGATGGAGATGCATTATTTATATGCTGAGTTCACTTCCTCTGTTCTTTGCTCATTAGCCAGTGACAATTGAACTCATATTGCACTGTCTTTTTTATGAGGTCAAATCAATGTTTTAATCTATTGAAAAACTTAAGAAACTAAAGTTTTTATGCTGTGGAAATGTCTTTTAATTGCAAATTTACTTTGCAAAAGGAATTATGTGTTATAACAGGCAAAATAATTCAGCAACAATATAGATGAAATTATTGTTTTAATCTTGATATTAAGACATGCCATCCCTACAGGCAGCACAGTAATATTAAATTCAGTGTCATTTTAGGTGATAATTGACATCTACAAAATCATAAATATGCACGCAAATCCAGGAATTGAAATAATAATCCAGACTGTGATTACATTAATTTGTATTTTTATCAGCAGATTTTTTTTAAATCCACATTTAAAATTCTTATAGAGTACTCCCATACCATAAAACTGCATTCCATTCTCCAAAGACAGTTTGAGAAACAGTGAATTATACCATGCTCAGGAATATAGAAAGGAGAGGCATAAATGATTTTGATGTGAGAATGACCTGGAGGTGGGCAGGCTATATAGCTGAAATATCAGTGAATTTTGTTGAAAATTTTGTCTCTCAGCGAGTTGATGAAGCAATGAGGACAACTGTTTCTCTGGACTTAACTTTGACCAAAAGAAAAAGCTGGTTCATAAAATTCAAGTGACAGGAACCTTGGGAGAAAGTCAAGTTGTCATCTTAGTGCTTGAAATAGCAAAGAAAGGAAACACTCGGCACAGTCTGACAGATACTTAGGACTTTAGAAAAGCAGATTTCAAAAATTTCAGAGAGTAGATGTGAGTGATTCTACCACCTTAGACTTATAAAAAAATTAGAGGTTTTGAAAAAGAAATTCTGATAAGAAAATTATAAATGAATTCAATGAGGTAGAAACAAGAGGGAAAAGTACATAAAAGAAACTATCATAGCTAGGCAGGGCGCTGTGGCTCAAGTCTGTAATCCCAGCACTTTGGGAGGCCGAGACAGGCGGATCACGAGGTCAGGAGATCGAGACCATCATGGCTACCACGGTGAAACCCCGTCTCTACTAAAAAGGACAAAAAAACTAGCCGGGCGAAGTGGCGGGCGCCTGCAGTCCCAGCTACTCGGGAGACTGAGGCAGGAGAATGGCGTAAACCCGGGAGGGGGAGCTTGCAGTGAGCTGAGATCCGGCCACAGCACTCCAGCCTGGGCGACAGAGCGAGACTCCATCTCAAAAAAAAAAAAAAAAAAAAAAAAAAAAGAAACTATCATAGCTATATACACATTCCTGAACTGTAATAGTGAGAAAGGAAAAACATTTCTACGTTTTTGTTTTTGTTTTGAGATGGTGTCTACCTCGGTCACCCAGGCTGGAGTGCAGTGGCTCAATCTTGGCTCACTGCAACCTCTGCCTCCCAGGTTCAAGCAATTTTCCTGCCTCAGCCTCCTGAGTAGCTACGATTACAGGTGTGTACCGCCACACCCAACTAATTTTTGTGTTTTTAGTAGAGATGGTCTTCACCATATTGTCCAGGCTGTTCTCAAACTCCTGACCTCAGTTGATCCACTCACCTCAGCCTCCCAAAATGTTGGGATTATAGGTGTGAGCCAGATTCTTATATTTTGAACATCTTTTATGTGGAAACAAGATGCTTGGTTGTTCACATAGTTGATGTTATGACAGGTGTTTCTATAACTATTTTATTGAAGAGAAAACTGAGGTTAGGCTCAGGGAGATTAAGGAGTCTCCAGAAATATAAAGTTCAGCATAGAGCTATTAAGATAATTGAAGATAATAAAAATGTATCACCCACGTTCAAGTCACCTTTTCAAAAAGATAATTAATTATAGTGGTTGAAGCCGATAATTTCATATTAACCAAAATAGTAGGCAAGTATAGATATTTAATCTTCAATTAATCTATGGTGAAAACTTTTCTTCATACTACTAAAGATAAACCAAGTTCAAAGAAAAGATATCTAGATGACTCTACCTATTATAAGAGGTAAATATGTTTAGGAATAGACAATTTGTATTCTATTTTAGCAAAAGCATCCATCAAAATGCCCTGCCTTGGTCCCCTTCTCACCAATGGGAATCTTGACAAAAATCCCGAACCAATCAACTAACAACTAGTAACTAAGCAGATTCATTCTCTATATAATCTTAACTCAAAACCTCAGAAAGAGTAGCTAGTCAGATGAAGGTGAGTGACAGAAGTGAAGAGTCATTTTCGGTTATGCAAGGATCAGCATCGTAACTCTAAGCTATTTGCACAGCGAAGTCACGGAGGACTCATGACCATGAGTAGCCAAAGAATCCAAGTATTCTGGGAGCATAAAGACCATGAGGAATGTGTATAAAAAAAAGTATATATGAGAAGCCAGATCTCCCTAGAAAGGCACAAAGCAGTTTCAGATACCGGCTTCCAATTCCAGGCCTCACATGTGTAGGTTGCCGTGTGTTTCTTGTCCTTGGATATCTGAATGATACATTGTATGTGATGTATACCTACTGGGTTGTCTGTACATCATCTCTAGTTCTGAAAGCTCCACTCTACAGTTTACTTCCGCTTGAAAATAGGACAGTCATATTCATACAGCATTATTACATTTCCTTGACAACATTAGTTAATCCAGACATTGAAACCTCAGCCAAGTGAATCAAAAATCCTTTCTGCATAGAATATGAAATAGGAGATTTCAGCTTATAGGCCACTTTCTGAAATACAGTGGTTGTAAATTTTAGAGTTATTCATATTAGTCATTATCTACTATTTTAACTAGAAAATATAAATTTTCTCTGTACAAATGAATATGGATGAGAAAAAAAGATGATGTGAAAAGGAGAGGAGAGACCACAGATTAAGAGAACTTGCTGAGTTCCCTTCAAGTGGACTGATGTGTGGTTGATTTCTAAAATACATTCCTGCCTTTGGGTTCCATGAGGCAGCTCCTATTTCTTATGTAATTACAGCATCAATGTAAGCAGCATGTGGATAATTGTGGTGAATGGAAAGAGTGCTAGAAAATGGTACACAGATCAATATATTTTCTGCTTCTCTCATGTAAAATGTAAATGGACATACCACAATTATATATCATGGAGCAATCCATCAATTCCCAGCAAAATTCCAAGACATATAATTAAACAGATGGCTCATGAGCACCTAGAAAAGGAAGAAGCAATCACTGAGAGCCACTTTGAGTTCACTAAGAATAAATTATACCAAATTAATTAAATTATTTAGACATAGTGAATCTGCATTTCAATGAGGCAGTTAATGCAGTGTTTTGTTGGTGTCTTTGTGAACAAGATAGATGTACAGAGGATTTTTGTAAATTATGTGGATATGTGTTAGTTGAACAATTATTGTCAAATGATGATGATTAAATGGCTCATTTTTGAATCTGTGAATTGAATTGTGAGCCTTATTCACAATTTTAGTTTAAAAATAGATGTAGACATAGAAAGGATGTGTATTAATTTGGAGAGGTAGTCAAATATCGGATGACAGAATCATGATTAAAAAAACAATTTTTTTTGTCATGATGTTTGAAACAATAGATCAAATTGAGCAAGAAGGAATTCTAGAAGATAAATATAAAGTCTAACACCTAAATTTAAAAGTCAACCACAGATACAGGATGGCAGAGATTGTGAATAGGAAGGAAATGTTCATGTCCTTGGATAAATGGGACCCTACCTTGTAGCTCCATATTCACATCTCCTAACGCAATTCCTGACACAACACAAAAACTTACATTAGATAATTTTTAATTAATAAGAGATTTAACATGAGCCAACAAATATATATTGCATTTTCATAGAACAGTGTTTAGCAAGGGAGACAACAACGTCCCTGTAGTTTGCATCGATAAAACTATATTTGGAGCACTGTGTCTGCTCCAGATATTAATATCAATTAGGTGGAACACTGATGGGGTGTAATAGTTCCAGAACTAATAGGAGGGTGAAAAACGGGACTCCTGTATTTGTCATGGTTCTCCAGAGCAAAAGAATCAGGATATGTGTGTGTGTGTCTCTGTGTGGGTGTCTGTGTTTATGTGTGACTGTGTGTATGTCTGATATATGTGTGCATATATACATATATATGTGAGTCAATTCCTTCAAATTTCTCTCTACCAGGCACTTTTCTATACATTAGCAATGCAATAGCAAACAGCAAAATTCCCCTGCCCTCATGAAGCTAGTGAAAGATACAGAAAAGAAATAAAATGTGTATTTGTAACATACAGTGTGATAAAAGTGATAACTGTTAATGCAACAGGAGAGTCTGGCTCCTGGCTAAAAACCTGTGTGTGACTTCGGGTCCAACCACAGGAAATTATCAAGGCTTTATTTGCCATGTCTCATATGGGAAAGCTGTTATACCCACAGCCGACTTGCTGCAACCAGAGCATTGCATCTCTGAAGGCAGTTCCAGTCAAAGTTTCAGACCCCCTTAGCCAGCCATACTTGATGCATACCCAAATCCCTAGCCCAGAAACCTTCATTTCAAGGCCTCTATAGAAGGCTTTCTCCAGAGTTCTCTGTCTAAAACTCCTTGTGGAGTGCAAAGATCATGAGTCTCAAAGATCCTTTTCACTCTGATTCAATGCTGCTCAACTTACAATGCTATTATGTCTTGATAAACCCATTCTAAGTAGAAAATAAAAGGAAAAAATATTATAACTGGAAAATGCACTTAATGCTCCAATAAACCCACCTTAAAGTAAAAAAAATCATAAGCTGTACCAACATAAGTCAAGGACCATCTATTCTCAATACATTTCCCACTCCTGGTCCTTTTCTTTCCTTCTCCCCATAGTTCCCATGTCCATTAAACTACAGGAACCTTTTTTTCTAGGTTTCCTTGGCAGTGAGACAATCTTTACATCTGTGTTCATCCTCCTCCTGACCTTCAACCTCTGTGTCTTTCCATGGGGGAAAATGGAAAGAAGTGGGGTGGAGGGGGAGTCTACACTTTCTCTAATTTATTCCTTCACTTATACTCCAGCAGCAAGTGATCCAAAGGTCTAATACTTTCATTTTTGGTTTGTTGTCCTGGTTGACTAGTCTGAAAGCTGGTACCTAGTTTAGCTGATCTGGGATGGAGACAAAATAAAGCAAGAAAGGAAGAAAAGTAGGGACAGAAGAGGTGGGGTTACCATAAGGTGGTCAGGGACCTAAGAAGGTGATACCCAAGTTAACACCTGAAGGAGGCGAAGGAGAAAGCCTTGTGACTGTCTAGGAAAGACACTGCAGGTGGGAGAATAGCAACAAAGGCCCTGAGGATGCAGGGCTTTCTAGGCACTAGGAAGATGTTCAATATCCAACCTGTAGGCTAGCAGAGGCCTGACTTCCATGGTTCTTCCGGTCTAGATGGAGAAGAAGATAGCTAGAAGACAGTGACAAGTGCTATGACAGAATAAATGTAAGTATGCTTTGGAGGCACAAAGCAGAGGTGCCCAACGATCAGGGAGTGTGCATGAGATGACTAATCAAAAACAAGAAGAATAAGGAACAAGAAAAAGTGTCACAAAGGATTCCATGATGGAGAAAAAGGAGTCATCAGGTAGGGATGTTGTGCTGCACATCTCTAGGGGACCCCACTCACATCATAGAGTTAGACTCATGTAGTGCACAGCTGTGAGGCCCTATATGACAGTCCTAAAATCAGAAGCTAAAATGAATATGCTGCCATTAGGGAACCAACAACGTTCAATAGCACTGGAGTATAGAGTGAATCAGGCAGTGTAATGGTGAAATCAAGATGTAAGTACAGAGATGTACAAATTGTTCAAAGTCTAAAAATACTTTAAACAGGAGATTCGTATGACAAAAACTGGTTCTTATGATGGATTAATGGTTGTGGGGCAGCAAGAAAAAATAGTTCTGATACTATTGTGAAAGATGTATTTTCTTGGCTTACACTAGGGTCTCAAAAACAGGGTTAAAAAAAAGCAAATGAAGATAGGTAGAAGCAAAAAGGGCTGGGAGTTAATGGCATTAGACATGGATGAGATCAGTTAAGGATGATCTCTATATTTTGATTTGGACACCTGGTACACTGGGGTGGTCCCACTCCAAACAGAAAACAAAAGAGGACAATTGGGTATTGTACACAAGATAATCCGAAGTTCCACCAACAAATTGAAGTAGAAAAGTAAATGGGATGAAATGTTAATAGGCAGTCTACAAAAGAAGGGTTTTCTGGTCAGATATACCTGAGAAAACTACGTATTCTATCCTCTCATGAAGATGCATTCAGTTATTTATTCATTCAATCTATGTTTTATCGTTTCTGCTTTGTGCGATTTTAATCTGTGTTTTACTCTGGAATGTAGAAGTCAATAAGAAAAACATAGTCCCTGCCTTCAAGAACCTTACATTCTATGGGGAATACATGAACAAATAATTGTTTGAACTATAATTGGGAAAATGTTGTGAATGAGTAGCAGAAGGTGCTAGGAGTGTGTAAAACTAGACTAATCTAGCCTGACGAGCTCCTGTGTGATTCTCACATTGGTGTTTTCAAATACTGCTACTCTAGTGAACCCTATCAGAATTATTTAAATAAGAGTTTCCAAGAGTTGTCAGATGCTTTTAAGCATGGAAATCTTTTTATTTTCCCCCATGAAATGTCTATTACTTGTAAAGAGCAAATCTTGGAATGTAGTTTGGAAAACTCTCAGAAAGGGGACGAGGGAAAGTTTAATAAGTAGTTGAGTCTTCATTGTCAGCGTGTAGTTTTCACCCTTCTGCAAAGAAAGACCAGCAGGATCAAAGGTGTGGATGCAGGACACACAGGGAGCACAGGAAGGTGAGTGGCCCGATGAGAGAAGAAACAGACTGAGTTAAAGCAACTCTGGTCAACTGGGCACTAAAAGAGAAACTATAGGAGTTACTTGGATTGAGTCACTTGACCACCCAAATTGCCTCCATTTCCTATTTCACATATTAAAAATTGTAATATTCGTTTTTCTCTTTTCTTCCTATCCTAGAGACACAGAAAGGCTGTCATAGCTGTGTTTAATGAATGGAAGAATGAATGAACTCTGATCTCTTTGGTATGTGTAATGAATAAAATATTTTTTGCATTAATAATGAAATACAGTTATTTAACATTTAACTGGCACAGATTAAGATTTCATTTCTGATGTCTGGAACTGTACTTTGAGTCATCAAAAGACTTTAAACCAGTTGGATTTTCATGCAGAATATATATATATGTATATATATAAAATATATATATATATATATTTGTTGTTGTTGCTGTTGTTGTTTTCTTTTTCACTATGATTGTAAGTCAGGGATACTAGAGCTAGAAATATGTCCTGGGAGGACACAGGATTTAGTGTGCCTTCTCAAGTCCTCTCCCTCTCCTTGTTTCTCTTTTCCTCCCAAATATATTCTACCAAATTCTTGGTCAAAATTTTTACAATTTACGTGCAAGCAGTTTTAGAAACTGAACGTTCATGAGTTGATTAAATAAACTAGAGCAAATTGCTGCAATTAGATAATATGCAATGATTAAATATAAATATTGCATTTAATAGCATAAGAAGATGTTCCAAATGTGTTGTAAGCAAAAAGAACAAATTTCGTTTAAGCTCCAATTTTCTGTTTTAAAAATATGCAACTGTGTAGCCAAGTATGCTACCTTCTGGGTAGTTTTAAAAACAGGATATTTTTTCCATTTTTTTGTTTATGTATATTTTCAAATTTTCCTATTACTAATCTAAATAAAATTATTGAATAATTAAGTTAAATATTTCAGAGGCATTTGGTCAAACACATATTTTAAGGGGCTACATATGAGTTTTTATTAATAATAGTTGCATTGGATTTACAAGCAAATTTGAGGGTTTTTTCATTTTTAGCTTTATATATGTAACAGCTTTTCTGACATTTGTCAAATGTTCTGTTAAATAATCATTCCATGCTTTCCTTTCTGAACATTCTACTCTCACTACTTCTTCCACTACTCACCAGCAAAGAACAAGCGGTGGTGGCAACAAATAGCTAGATTCCAGTGGTCCTAGTAATTAAGTTTATCATGAATATTCGCTTGGAGGTTGTACATTCTGAAAGTAATGGCCTTAGTGGAGGATCTGGTGAAGAGCCCTGAGGATGAAGCCCAGTTTTTTTGTGAATATCAGGCATGTTACACAGGCTATTGAAAAGAAGGTTATTGAATTGAGTCTTTTTGGATAACTAGTCTTTTTTTTTTTTTTCCAAATTATACTTTATTCTACGTAAAATAATTCCTGCATGAAAAAGTGTGACCTTCAAGTGTCAAACTAATTTTCATA
Source organism: Colobus angolensis palliatus (assembly GCF_000951035.1). Taxonomy (NCBI): domain Eukaryota; kingdom Metazoa; phylum Chordata; class Mammalia; order Primates; family Cercopithecidae; genus Colobus; species Colobus angolensis. The sequence continues at coordinate 1,197,866 of NW_012122709.1, forward strand.
GGTCTATAAAGTCTCATATCTTTACAGTAACATTCCAAAAAATGTTTAATAAACACTATCTATGTACCAGAGACAGAGTGTGTGTGTGTTATGTATGTGGTGGGGGATGAAGTGAAGAATACAATTAGTAATAACATTATTTCTGCTTTAGAAGTTTTTAACAAAATAGAAAGGAAGAGGATCACAATATAAGGTGAAATAAACTAATTTAACACTTTGAGTACTGATGGTCTCTCAGTGACAGGGAAGAAAGTAAGAAAAACATATTTCAAGTTAATTAGGACCAATAGCATAATAAGTGCATGAAAGTACACGGTGTACTGAGAAAATGGCTCAAGTTAAGCTTAATGAAAGAATATGCATTTGGAAGAAATCTGAACAAGAATACAGAGATCAGTTGTAGTAGCCTATGAATGTCATTTTAGGTAATTTTGACTGTATTCTGTAGGCCATAGGCAGTTGTCATTTTTTTCTTTATTAAAAAAAAAGTGATATGCACTCTGACCTACATTTTAAGTAGCTAATTCTGGACCCTGTGTAAAAGGTAGCGTAGTATATTGAAAGTCTGAAGACAGAGATACCAATTAGAAAACTACAAGAATATTCGGGGTATGAGGTAATGTCATTGCATGCTCTACAGGAGGAAGAAAAAAATTAAATGATAGACTGGTGAAGCACCATCATGCAGGTAGAACAAATAGAATGTAGTCATTTAACAGTTGCAAGGATGATGGCAATGAATGACTTAAGGATAACTACTTCTTTTCATGAGTGACCGGAAAGATGAAGTATTAACTATACTGGATTGCATTCAATTTGGCTTTAAGATATGCAACTTATTGGGAATTAGGATTCAAATTTCAATAAACACATGCAGAGTTGCCAGTTATTGCTCAGAAGTCAGGGCATGATATTTCTGAGGTGAAAGAAAGACATTAAACAATAAAAAGACCAAGACCAGAAAGGGATAGATTTTATATGTAAGGATTAATCAACCTGTGAAAACTGTGATATGTAAGGGGTGAAAAGAAAGGTAATAAACTCAATGGTGAAATTGAAAAGAATCCACATTAAAAGCAAGAGTAGCAAAATATAGCTTTTTTACCTCTTTGGTCAGAGTTAAAGAAATAAGATAAAACTAACTAAAGAACAATGTCAGAGAATCATTGGAACAGAAAGGTTAAAGAATGAAGAGTGTCCAATAACTGTCAAATACAGAAGAAAATTTGGGGAAAATGAGGACTAAGAATGACTAGACATGGCAAAAAAATACATTACTGATGACCTCTGATTTGGTAGTTTCAATAAAATGTAGGAGACAGAAGCCGTAAAGAAACATATAAATGGATGGTAAAGAAACGGAGACAGCAATGTAAAATAGTCTTCCAAAAAATTTAGTAAACTTAAGAAAAGATATGAGGTGAGGGAAGCAGGGCATGATAAAAGAGTTTTGTTTTATTTGTTTACATTTGAAATATGAGTGCTGACTTCAGAAAATCTGGTGAATATAAAGAAAGATATTAATTGAGTAATAAATTATGGGACTACAATTATGAAACTGAGAATAATAATGAATGCAATCAATAATAAGAATGAATTCAATTAAGGATAGAATGGCTAGCTTTGGAAACCAGGAGCACTTTTTCTTCAAAGACAGGACAAATTGAGTGGAAGTCAAGACACAAATCAGTTTATTAGAAGGGAGGGAAGTTAAGAGTAATATGTTGACTTGTTTCTTTACTTCCAAAGCACAGACCAACCCTATAGCTTAAATTAACATATGGATTTAATTATTCTATATCCTATTTGTGGTTCATATAAGAATTTCAAAACTTCAGAAAACTTTGGATAGAATTCTTTCTGACATAGCTGGACAGGTAAGGGTACAACTCACAGACTTGGAGTTACAGATAAACCCCAAGAAGAACAATCACAGCCACTGCAACTAGGTTTTCTTAAGAAATATATTTGTATTAAAAGAATAAAGTAAATCTGTTTAGTGCCTGAAAAGTTCAACTTCTACACGTGGCTTATGGAACTATACAACATTATACTACAGTTTTCATGTAAACCTAATTTTACACCATAACTGCCTTGGGAAAAGATACAATGAGTGCCACAAACAGCTTGCGAAATATTTCATAGTCTTTCCATTCAGAACAGGGCACAACTGGCCAGATTGAGGTCATTATGCCTGAACTCAAGATCCAGCTCTGCCATTTGGGATGTCACCATAAGTAAGTTACTAAACTTTTATGCTAATATTTTCTTCAATGGAAACTATCTGATAGTTTTTTTGTGAGGATTTCATAGCTAGTGCATATACACTTCATAAAAATTACCATTGTTCTCCTCTAGCTGTCCTACTCCTTTTCCACCTTCTCCTCTTCTTTCTCCTCCTTCCCTCCTTCCCTCCTTCCTTACATCCTTTTTCTCCTTCTCCTTCTCCTCCTCCTTTGCCTTCCTCAATGCCACCTCCTTGCTCCTCTCCTCTTCTCCTCCTCCTCTTCATTCCCTTCTCCTTCTTTCTTTCTCATCTTCTTTCTGTTACTTCACTAACATTTTTATTTAATTCCTTTAACAAACATTTATTGTGTCAAATACTATAAAACTCTATTATGCCCAGGATTTACATTGATGAACAAAATCTATATGATTCCTGAGCGCTTCGAGTTTGTGAGTTAGTTAAGAAGATATTTTTATTTTTATTTTTATTCATTTATTTATTTATTTATTTTGAGACAGATCTCACTCTGTCCCAGGCTGGAGTGCAGTGTCTCAAGCTTGGCTCACTGCAATCTCTCCCTCCCCAGTTCAAGCAATTCTCGTGTCTTAGCCTTCCAAGTAGCTGGGACTACAGGCAGGCACCACCACACTCCGCTACTTTTTGTATTTTTAGTAGAAACAGGGTTTTTCCATGTTGGCCTGTCTGGTCTCAAACCCCTGACCTCCTCGGGTCGATCTGCCTGCCGCGGTCTCCCAAAGTGCTGGGATTACACGCGTGAGCCACCACACCAGGCCCAGAAGACAATTCTTTACTGAGCAAATAAAAATATAAATAAATATAGGATTACAAATTGTGATAAGTTCATTGAAGAAAATGGTATGGAACAAGAAAAGCGAGTAATACAAATAAAGATTCCAATGTGAGGGCAAGGGAAGGACTTTCCGAAGAACTGATGGTTAAGTAGAGGTATAAAACTCTTAAATTTTGAAAGCATAAATATTACTTGATTTTCCAAAAACTTAATCCAAAATTTATTTCAATCAGTTAATATTTTAAGTGCATTACCTTACATTATACTCCTATCAGAATTTCTGTAACTAAAGCAGAAAAATCTTTGCTTAGAGCTTAAGATTATTTCTATGATAAAACAACCTAACCAATTAAAACATAGTAAGTTCCATTTAAAAAGTTAACAAAAAAATAACATAGCCCTTCAAATTAGTATTACATGTTTTAACCAGATGTAATCAAAGTAGTGTCTGTGGAAGATACAATCTGAAGCTACATTAGCCAAATATATAAATGTAAGGAAAAAAAAAAGACTCAATGAGAAGGAAAAGAACAATTACAGTTAATTTGTACAATATCTGTCATGTAGATATTGCAGTAATGTCTGAAATGTCAGGAAAAGGATTTTAGCTCTCCATGCCAATATATTTTGGGAGGTTTACTTATTATATAATCCACAAGCCAAGTGAAAACACAAATATCAAATCATTCAAAGTTTCAGGTTTTAAATGAAGCACAGAAAATAAAAGAAAGCAAGTTTGGGCTAAGCTAGTGGTCAAAATCAGCAAGTAAATAGGATGTGAGTCACAGAGTTAAGTCAAGAGGGTTCATTTACTTGTACTTCAGTCATGTTGCCAAGAGGCAAGAGGTAGAAGGAAAGAAATAACCATGTTTCAGTCTTGCAGATTAGAGCATAGAAGAAGAACTTTAGGGTCTGAATCAACTTGGTGGATGTATTCCTGCTGTATGGCTTGAAATATGAAAGTAAATGCCAAATCCATTGGCCTCACCTGTAGGCCTAGGTAATATATATCATATTCTGTATATATAAAATCTCTTGAGAATGAATTTGCCTTTACAAACCTTTTTATTTTGATTGTTTCTAACAACTAATATAATTTCATAGAAAAGAGGGGATGGAAAAAGTTTTGGTAGGTATGTTATAGCTAACAGTTGAATTATCCACAGCAAAGAAAAATAAGCAGTCAATTAATCACATGTGATTATTTATGTATGATTGACATATATAGTTTAAGCAAGATATATATATTAGTTGCAAGGAGAGTACATAAAAATATTCAATATATTTGGTTCACTACTGTAAAAAGAAAAATACACATGAATTCAGTGTACTGGGAAAATAAATCAAATATATTTAAAAACAGGCATAAGTTTCTGTAATGAAGGTAGACATTAGCTGCAAAGTAGAAACGATTATCTCAAATAACGTATATGTCAAGTAGATGGACAGCAAATTTGCTGTTTTTCATTAGCTTGTGACATTAGCTTGAATTCTGTGTTCATATGTGATGTGTACTTTTCTACATTACCACAATTAATCAGTTGATGATTGCCATATAAAAGAATTTTATAAGTTTCTACCTCTACTCACCATAGTTCTTTGTTCTTACTTATTTTAAAATTATGACATTGTTTCTTTGGGAAATTTGAAATTACAATTCATAGCTTTAAATGATTTCTATGTATCCAATGAAAATTTCACTATAAGAAATTAAACCGGTAAGAGTTACTTTGGACTTACTCAGTTTTAGAAAAAACATTAAGGCAATAATTTTTGCTTTTGCTAAGTGATATGAGAAACAATGGTCTAAAATATTTAATAGATTTAAACTCTCTTAGTTTGAACCTGATCAAGACCATATAAAATCAGACAGGACAAACAAGTTTTCAGGGAAACAAAACTAAATTCAGGGTTATAACATTTCTACATTGAAATTTTGTCCACAGTGATATTACATACATACTGACTTCTCTTTGAGGTGAACATCAATAAATTGATTGACCCAAGAGATAAATATTGATTTTAGCAAGCCCAAGGTCTACATTCATATCAGACAATTCTTCTTGATACTTCCTAGGATGCAAAGTCAATAAATAAATTGTTATATTTATATTCTGAATAATTTCTCAAGTCTGCAGGAAAGTTAGATTTTTCAGTTCATTATGGAGAGGTGCTGATCAATTTATGTCTATAGTCTGTGAATGCTTACTAAAAATGTACAAATGACATATCTCATATTTGTGGCACCAACATTTACTCACTTCAATAACACTGAGCATTATTTTAATTCAGGCTATATTTTTATACTCATCTCTCCATTTACTAGATTTATTTTCGTATGTGTCCACTATATTCAGGCTACAGATGTGCCCAAAATATATGGTCATTGCATTTAGCCCAGAAAAAGAAAATAAGAATTTAGTTATTAAATGAAATATTCTGTTCTGACAGTTTACCGGTAAGTAAAATAAGCACACAGACGTTTGAATGAATTGTTTTTATCTTAAATGAACAAAGGCTCCTTTCTCCACTAGGGATATTGCATTGTTCTCTTTATCACCTAAGTTTCTTGGGTTCAGTCTACTCCTAAGAGGCTGACAGTAGTACTTGGTACATGCTCTTGAGCTTTAAACAGGAATTACGGCATCTGCTTAAGAATAAATTCATAATTCTGATAATGGTAGTCTTAATTTCTAAACCAAACATTTATTACTATCAATGGCAAGTTAGTATAGAAAGTTAACTTAACGTGCATTTTTAATAGTGCCTCAATATATTGTTATCTTTTTGTTTCCACACTGTGTCTTTTTTCCAAGGAAGGCAACAAAGCCTAGGAGGTAGAGAATTTCTTTCTCTACCTTATGGTGGTATAATTGGTATATGGTGGTATAATTATGGTGGTATAATTGAGGGTAAATGAAGTTATGATAAGTGTACCACATCCTTCTGGAGTATCATTTTTACCAAATGGTAAGCATATTCGTTAGCTAGGGCTATCATAACAAAGCACTACAGACAAGCTGGCTTAAACAACAGAAATTCATTTACTTGCATTTCTAGGGCTGAAAGTCCTAGATCAAGATGTTGACAGGGTTAGTTTCTTTTGATAGCATCCTTCCTTGGCTTGGAGATAGTGGCCTTTTTCCAGTATCTTCACATGATCTTTCCTGTGTATACCTATTTGTGTCCTGGCTCCTCTTTTTTTTCTTTTTCTTTTTGTTGAGACTGAGTCTCGTCTCGCTCTATTGCCCAGGCTGGAGTGAAGGGGCACAATCTCAGCTCACTGCAACCTCCACCTCCCAGGTTTGAGCAATTCTCCTGCCTCAGCCTCCTAAGTAGCTGGGATTATAGGCACCTGCCACCATCCCAGCTAATTTCTGTATTTTTAGTAGAGACGGGGTTTCACTATGTTGGCCAGGCTGGTCTCGAACTCCTGACCTCGAATGATCTGCCCGCCTCAGTCTCCCAAATTGCGGGGATTACAGGTGTGAGCCACCATACCTGGCCTTAGCTCCTCTTTTTATAATGAAACCACTAATATTGAACTAGGGTCCACCTCAGGGACCTCATCTAAACTTAATTGCCTCCTTAAAGACCTCATCTCCAAACACAGTCACATTCTGAGGTGCTGTGGGTTAGTACTTTATCATGTGAATGGGATTGTGGGACATAGTAAAGCCTCAGCAATAGATAAGAAGAAGAATTGGTTTTATTTAAAATTAGCATGGAAATATTATGAATAGAATGTAAATTTTACATGATTTGAAGATATACAAGTGACTCTAGAACATATTTGTCTGTAATTTACTTCTTCAGACCATGCTTCTGGAATTCCAGGGTATAGTGTTCTCTGCTCTGAGGATATTTTGGTGAAGCACTAGTAATGGAACAATAATGAGATTTAAAATTTAAAATTCTGTCTTCAAGTCCTGACTTTATCACTTGCTCATCTCATATTGTGGCAAATTATGTGTGATATCTATTCCTCAGTTTTCCCTCTTATAAATATGAATAATAACAATACTTAAGCTCATAGAGGTAGTATAATTCAATGAGATAATATAAAAATAACGAGTATATGTAATTACTTGTATAATCATTAGTTTTCCCTTCAGGGGCAGTTCTATGTCTTGTTTCGAAAATAAAATTTTGAAATATGGCCTTCGCCTAACAGACAACAAATGGGCACTTGCTCAGATAGTAAAAACTGTAGGCATACAGTTTTTAATATTTAACATATAAATGCTAAATATTATACAAAGATATTCAAATATGAAAACAAACACAATAGAGAACCAAAACCCATTACATTATTTTAGAGAATTTTATGTCATCCTTGCTTTTAATTTCTACAAAGATACAGGTAGATATAGATATACACGTATACATTTTATACAAGCATATGTGTAGGTAGGTAGGTAGGTAGATAGATAGATAGATGGAAGCTTCGGAGCCCCTATAATAAATTCGTTATTTCCCAATAACAAGTGTAAGGATAAAAAGGCTAACATGAATTAAACATTTACTGAGTTAATACACAGAAAGCCCTTAGAAAAGTGACTATCACCTAGTGATTAATGAATGAATGTTTGTTATTAGTAGTATCAGTCACCATGCTAACCACTTTACATGTGCTATTTCATTGTATTCTCACAATAACCTTATGAGATAAGCACTGTTATTATCCTCATTTTATAGGTGGGGATGTTGGGGCTTAAAGAGGTACACTCTACTGGTAAACGACAGAGCCATGTTTCAAAACAAGGTCTTTGCAATTTCAGGACCCAAATTCTTAAGACTGTGCTATACTCCCTTTCCCACATTTCATCATTGGTACTGATATGCTCAGTAAACTTTCCCTCACTTAGTTTCAAATTACTTCTGCTTTCAATGATGCTTCTCTATTCCCACTTAATTTAGTTAGGTGACTATCTATTCCAAAAGGTCGCTCCCAGAATATATTAAATTGTGCCAGGACAAAGGAAATCCTGCACCTATTCCTCCTCTGCTTTCTATTCTCTTTTGGTTTAAATTTAATAAAAATTGTGTTTTTCTGTGAGAAATATAATTATATTTGCAAATGTAACCAAGTATGATTGTCTTCTCTTATCAAAATGGTACAACTCTGATGAGCAAAAAGCAGAAAAGACAGACAGGGGGAAAGATGACTATCGCAGAACTACAGTTCTGGTAGCAATAATACAGATGAGAGATCAGATGAGGGATGACTTATAGTATTTTCCTAGCTCCCAACTCAGTATGTTTTCCACAATAGCAAGGTGCTTAGAGAATATGAATAACTATACAGATCAAATATATCTTTGATAGGGCTCAAAATTCTGAAAAAATAAATTTAAAGTTGTTTAATTGTTGTTCATAAAACCAATACAGTATCATGAGTTCTGAATTCTATCAATTTTCAATATTTATTTTTTCTGATTACTTATATTGCCTGCTCATACTTCAGTATGCATAAATATTTCGGAATCTTAAGTGTAAAGAGCATATAACAGATTCCCTGAATCTTTCTAGGGAAGACATTAATGAAAAATAGTATATCAGTTTAATACAATTTGTCACTCTTCACCCCAAACCCTCTCTGGCAGACTCCCATGAGAAAACTGTCTTGCCACATTTTTATATTTTTTGTTTAATTTGCTCACCTAACCTTTTGAGAACTTAATTAAGTACTTCTAAAGATACTAGCATATACTTCATAGAAATTGAATTTTCCATTAAAAGTTACCAAAACAAATGGATAAGAACTAGCATAGTTGCAAAGAAAGACAAAGTGAAGATGTCAGCTAAAGGGAGATAAAAGATGGAAAGAAAATTATTGTGTCATCAAGAAGATAATGAAGTTTAAAAGAAATAAAAAAGATGAGACATTCTGCAGGATGTATAAAACAGTTTGACTAGAGCCAATAAAAAAGATAGAAACTTTGGTGAAGGGAATGTCACTAATTAGATATTGTTAAAGCTGAAATGAACTTTTTTTATGCTTTTATAGGCTAACAAATAAAAAATATACTTAACAAGCTATATCTGGTTTTTCCACAGATCAGGGTACAGATTGTGTGACATTATCTCTACAGGAACACAACCTGATCATGTGGTGCCATGACACCATGAGGCAATGTGAAAATGCATTTTGGAAAAGATCTTGAACTTGTATGCCATAGACAGAAGGAAGCAAATGCATTTTTGAATCCTTGGAAAGGATGAAACTGCTAGGACATATGCCTTTGAAAGGAATCCACAAAAAGAAAAACACACAAAAACAATTATATCCCAACCATGACAACATAAGCTTAATCTTATTATCAGCAGAAATTAAAAATAACAATGTCATAAATATATTATCTTTCAAAATATTATAACATCAAATATGTGCAATAACCAGTATTGGTGAGACATGCTTTCAGAATCAGTTCTGCAAAGGTACAAATATTGCCAGTATTTAGTGTGGTGAAAGATGTGAGGAAACAGCTAGTTGGTGGTATGCAAAATATTGACAACATTGTGGAAAACATGACATCTTGAGTCAAAGAAGTATGCCTTGACCCAGCAGTTCTGTCCCTAGAAGTTTATTCAAAGTAGAGGTTAGAATAAGGATGTAAAAATAAATTCATCCTTATTCATGCTATTGCCTGCAGCTCTGTTTGTAAATATATGTGTGTGTGTGTGTGTGTGTGTATGTGTGTGTGTGTGTGTGTGTGTGTTCCCCAGGGGGTAAAATTTTGTTTTATTTTTCTTTCTTCTTTATTATATCTTTTAGTATCATTTGTATTTTCTACAATGAGCATATATTTACCTTTCTAAACAGATAAACTAAAAAAAAAAAAAAATGAAACCAGAGATTGTATTCAGTACATGGAATCAAGAAGCAGAGCTATGAAATGACTCACTCTAATTCTCACATTAGTTAGCAACAGAACTAGTAGTAAAGCAAACGTTACCGTTGCTGTCACAACCAGTATCCAAGGGATGAAAGAAAGGATTGAGTTTGTCTCCCATTTATATGCAGGGATTACACTGAGCTGGTAACACTCTTCCATTTAAAGAACTGCTAAGAAAAACCAGTCGAAAAACAGAGTAAAATAACCATGACATAAATCCCAAAGATCTTTACTAATCCAACTTTGCATTTTTGTATGATGATTAGAGAGTTCAATCTTTGTAACTATTATATTCGCAAAACCCCATATAGCAAAATGTCAGCAAAGGAACCTCAAATAATGTAACATATTGTGTGTTTTCAACAAAAAGAAAAAATCATAGAACACCAGAATTTATAATTCATCCCTGGAAGATATCTGTTTCATCTTGTCCATTTTAAAGATGAGGAAACCGATGCCCAAGATTAATTTGCTCAAGCTCTCAATAAAATTTAGCACCTTGTTAAATTGTAATTGAAGTGTTTTAGCATTAAAAGGAGTATAGAAAGCTTTATGTCTACCAGTTATGAATTTTATTCAATTATAAATATTTATTTAGCATCTGAAGCAGGAACTTAGCATGTCTTAGCAGCCTGCTAAGTTCCTGCTTCAGACGCCAAATAAATATTGTTTATTGGTGGCACTCTTTCCTTTTATAGACAGTCCCTTCTTAAGTTAAAACTGTCTCTACCTCCATATCTGCATTACAGAACACAAATGATCTGACTTGTTGTCTGAGTTCAAAATGCAGACACTGAATTCTAAAAGAAAGTAGTATATTAATGTCATATTCCCTCCAAGACTTTTACCTGTAAGAAGTTAGATGATCATGGCATGCAAGCAAAATAATATGACAATCACCTATATTAATGAGTTGAGACTTATAATTAAATAAAACAAATTTAATTAAAACTAAAATAAAGTATGAGTAATACTGCCTGATATTTAGGCATAATAGGGGTAAGAGGAGTGTTAAAAACAAATCTTTTTATTCTCAGCTTTTCTTTTTGACAGCCCAGTTACTCTAATCTTGCCCAGATGTCACGGGATTTAACTCTCATCTAGTGGGCTCGGTGACAGTGGTACCAATACCAGAGTTTTTTTGTTTTTGTTTTTGTTTTTGTTTTTTCTGCCAGGGTTGTGCTTCAGTTGGATATTAAGCCTAGGGAAGCAGAGAATCAGGCTAATGGTGATCTCAGGAAGAAAAAGACCAAATAAGTTGAGAAAAAGAAATCATTTATTGTTCATCTATTAAAGTAAGTAAGACTTAACAGTCCTTCAAGAAACCCGTAAACTAGAGAACTCCTGCAACATGGTCTCCCAATTTTTCTAGATATTCCTTGAAATGAGTAAGCCTCTTGGATCATGTATGAATTAGCATGAGATGCTATAGCAAAATACTATAAATTGGCTTAAGCAACAGATATTTTTTTCTCACAATCCTGGAGGCCAGGAATTCCAAAATCAAGGTGACTGAAGATTCAGTTCCTGATGAGGAAAAGCAGAGAATAGTTACTCCCCTGGATGGGAAAGGACTGACAAGGCAAGCAGTGCTTACTTTTAAAGCAAACATTACCTATGAATGAAATCATCACATAGTATAATTCAAGAGAAAACAGGGAGGCTCCCATCTCCCAGTGTTTCCACCATACAAATTCAAATAATCATTAAGTTGAAATAAAATTATAGGATAGATTAAGGGGGTGGTATACAGAGAGGTTACAAAACATGTGAGGACTAAACTCTGATTTTTATCTTGCCCAAATTCCTATCTGAAGGGTCTGGGGAGTCATGCCATACAAATAATAAATTCATATCAGACGGGTTTTATTTAACCTGTGTATCATAATTTACTTTCCAATCTGACTCAGGCATAACATTACGAGACAAAGACGAAAATCAAAATATTTTACCCCAAAACATGCTTCTTTTCCACATTTTGAAATATTTGAAATGGCCCTGCAGTGGCCCCCCCGTTCTTTGTGGGGGAGAATTTGCATCTGTAAACAATCTCTGTTAACATAGCTAGATCTCTTTCTTCCAGACCCTCCCAATCCTAAAGAGATTAACTAAGATCTGAATAAGAAATATTTGTCATTTATTGTCTCTAAGGGCAGCCACTATAAGACTTCAAAAAACTTTGGCCTCCACAGTCTTTTATCTTAACCTGAACATTCTCTTTTTATTGATCCCAGGTCTTCAAACAAACTCAACCAATTGTCAACCAGAAAAATGTTTAAATTCACCTGTAGCCTGGAAGCCCCCACTTTGAGTTGTTGTACCTTTCTAAACCAAACCAATATATTTATTAAATGTATTTGATTGATGTCTCGTGCCTCTCTAAAATGTATAAAACCGAGCTGCGCTCTGGCCACCTTGGGCACATGTTCTCAAGTACCTCTTATGGACTGTGTCACGGGCCATGGTCACTCATATTTGGCTCAGAGTAAATCTCTTCAAATATTTTACAGAGTTTGACTCTTTTCGTCGACACATGTCGACATAGGTTAATAGGCAGAACTGGGCTCCAAGCTCGGCAGGACTCGTCAGCCTGCTTTTGAGCATAAACCCTGCACATCTCTTTCTTTATTTAGCTAAACTTCTAATATTTAGATAAACTTCACTTAGAGAATTTTGATGAAAGGTACTGAGGAAAGAAAAGGTAATTTTTAATTGGAGACACTACAGAGATAGAAGGGCATACATATAAGACACTGAACAGCTAAAGGCAACAAGAAGGCATTTATGAGAAGAGAAAATTGCAGATGACCAGAAAGGAACAGTAAAAGAAGAGAGAACCGTGGGTGAAAGGGTTCAGATTTTACTAAAGACTAGCCTGGCCCTCTTCCTATTTTAAATGAAGTACAGCACACAACAAACACTTGTCAAGAACTCAGGACCCACTAACTTTGACCTGCATTATGGTGCACAAAACCAGCAACAGAGAGACAAGGAGAAACTGGACTGGGAATCAGGAGACTTCAACATGATTTGTTGACTTGGGGAGGCAATCATGTCTCTCTGAAGCCTAGTCCCCAGGTTGTACTCTCTCAGGCAGAATTTTTCAACCATGACACTATTTACATTTTGAATCATATCATTCTTTGCTAAAGTGGCTCCTGTGCATTGCAGGGTGTTTAGCAGGACCCCTGGCCTCAACCCCTTCAGTAGTGATGAGCTAGAATGTCTTCAAACACTGTCAAATGTCCCATGGAGAGCAAAATCTCCCCCAGTTGAGAACCACTCTTCTGCTATCTGTAAATCTTAAATTATGTAATTTTATCTTTTTAATATGCCAAAGTAACACATAAAGAAGCAGTAAAGGGCACAATATTTGAAGTCAGTGTTTTGGGGGTGAAATTTCTCTTTACCACTGGGAAATTACTTTGGGTAACTTAACTCATTTTTGAAATGAGACTGGAAATGCCTACTTCATAGTGTTTATGAAGGGATTAATGTACCTGATGTGTCAAGAACAGCATCTTTCTCATAGCATGCACTGTTTGGTGTACATAGAAGACTCTTTGATTTGCTTCCCCAAGTGGTTCTTTGGGGATGCATAGAAGACACTTTTGATTTACTTTCCCAAGCTAACTGTAATATTAAATTTGAGTATATATATACCATTATACATGACTATCCTGTGGAGGAAATGGTGGCTACATTGTAAAACAGGAACTGGATTTATGCATTCATCTCTACATCTCCAAAACATCAGCATAAGACCTGGCATACAGTGGTCATTCAATAAACAGGTGCTGAGGAATGGATCAACTGATGGAAGAATGATATTGCACACTGATAATTAAGTGGTCTGCTTAAGATTCCAAAATGTCTAAAAGTGGATAAAGACTTACGTACATTTCTGATGCTATTCTTTATGACAAAAGATAGAGAAATTATGTTAAAAATATTATAACCATATGCTTGAGAATTTTACAGAATAACATTACTGATATAAGAAGTAGTTATAAAAACTAACAACTCTATAGCCATATTTCTTGCAACACTGGGAAATCAATAGAAACAAACAATAATTTGTTTGCATCTGTGGTCTATGTCCCACTCTCCACTGATGACACTGGATGCTTAAGCTTCATTGGAGTTGTTCCAACTCTCTCTCTCTCTCTAACAGTTCTACAAAAGAAAATGGAAAAGCTGAGAAAAGAAACTTACGGAATATAATTCTCCCAGCAATAAGGATTTTTATTGTCAATCTAAAAACAGCTGACACTGCCTGAAAGTAGGGCCATAAAAATAAAATACAGCAGACACCCTCCATTTGCCTACACTTAAAGGAAATGAGAAGCTCTCACAATTGTTATGGCAACTAACATTACTACATTTGGTAGTTTTTAACAAAGGAAAAAGGAAGACAAACTCTGCTGAGCCTTAAGATACCTCCTTGCTTTTCACGTTGAAGCAGTTTAATTCAAGGACTTATACATGACAGATAGATCTTCATAATGAAAATGTAGTTCATCTTGTTCCTATTTCTTACTTGAGTATCATTTTCAGCTCCTTATGAGACTAGAAAAGCAACTCTTGCCCTAAGATGGCTGGATTCATTTTATTTTCTACTTTCTAAACTAAAATTACTTAGAGTCAAAACTTTGACTTCCTCTCCTATTAGTCTCCCCATATATTCCAAATATTCACTAGTCTTCCCAAGATTTCTAGTCTTCCTCCTGCTGAAAGGAACCTTTCTTCCTACTTCCCTGAAAAATACAGTCTGCCAGGAGTTAAGTGCCTCAATTTACTTCTTAAAAATATATGTTCGTATGTTCTCATTGTTCAACTCCCACTTATGCATGAGAACATGCAGTGTTTGGTTTTCTGAAACTGGTGATCAGCAGCTTCTGAATAAAAGTCAGAAGTTGGATGAGTGGGCTCAAGCATGCATATCAAGAGGCAAAATCATGGAGTTTAACTGGTGTATGACCTCTAGGAACACTCAACTGGTAAAGGAAAAATCCTCAAGTGAGCATGTGCACAACTTCAGTAAGCACGCTGAACATGCAGCCCCTCCAAAGTGCTGGCAGGCCACTGTGCATGTGGACAGCCCACTCCAAGGGAAGAATCAGCGGAGAAGGGGTGCAACCCCCAAAAGCAAGCCATCATATAAAACCCTGAGTCAAAGTTCAAATCACACATGTGAATCAGGTGGCCCACTTGGCCCTCTTTCAAGTATATTTTCTTTTGTTCCTGCTCTAAAACTTTTTGATAAACTTTCACTCCTGCTATTAAAAAAAAAAAAAAAATCATCTTCATTTCAGACCTTCTCAGATTAGCTAAATTGTATCTCATCTGCTTCTCGGGGATAATAATCCATCAAGTCTTCCCTTTCCTGCCCAAATGACCATCATCTCCTTTTCAATAAACTCTTTTCTTCAGAATGCAAATCTACTCAAATCTTTCTAAGCATAAAAACTTGTACCCTGCATGTCCCTCTAGCTTCCCTCTGGCAATTTCTCTATCGAGGAGTTCCTTAGGAGTTATCATCTGGAAAGAATAATCGTTATTCTCTTTCAATGCCTCAGTTCCAGCATGACTCTTCCCATTCTAATGAAGCCTCTACTCCCATTCACTGAAGTCATTGTTGGGAAGATCAGTAATGATCTCCAATTTTCCAAAATATTGGTTATTCATGTGACAAATGTAAAACAATTAACTTGCAGGTATTATCAGGCATTCTCCCTGCCCAACCAAAGGTTTTCAGTTTTGACCTCTTTGTTTCTCTTACTTTTCATTTGAAGAGAGTTCTAGATTTTATGATGTAGGGTCAGGGAGAAAGAGACAGTGTAAGATGAAAGGCAAAGAGCTACAGATGGCGAAGGAAATTTGAGAGGATGTTTCAAAAAAGAGCAGATATACTGAGAGAAGTGGACAAGAAGTTCAGAAATTTTGGTGTGATTATAAATTCCCTCCACAATATTAGACAAATAAATGGAAAACTGAGTTGTTCTGAAAACTTTTTATTGCTTTAAGATGTGTTATTTTTATTATGACATTTATCAAATAGTAGACAATTGTTACGCTTAGCTTACCTGACTTCTCGTCATTTTACATGGAGAATTAAATCTTCCTGCTTGAAAGTTTTTAATTTGTATACTTCTGTAACTTTCTTGACCTCGTCTTACATCTCTGGCATTCTTATTCATAACACGTATAAACTTTCTTCTTTCCTATCCAAGGAAGTCCATGATTGGAGAGACTTCATTTCACCAAAGCCATCCTCACCTTGCACTGAGAGGATACTTGTTATGGGCTGAATCACATCCTCCTGAAATTTATATGTTGAAGTCCTAACCCTTCAGTATCTCAAAATGTGACTAGATTTGGAGATAAGGTTCTTCAAGGATGTGATTATGTTAAAATATGGTCCTTCGGATGGGCCTTAATCCCATCTAATTTCCTCCTTATGGAAGAAGAAATTCACACACAGAGACACAAGGAGTGTGGATACACAGGAAGAAAAAGCCCACATGAGGACAGAGCAAGAAGGTGACCATCCGCAAGCCAATGAGAGGGTCCTCAGAATAAAATCAAACCTGCCAAGACCTTGATCTTGGACTTCTAGCCTCCAAAATTGTGAGAAATTTCTGTTGTAGTCTGTGGTATTTTGTCATAGCAGCTCTAGCAAACTGACACAATGCTTATTTTGTGTGTGTGAGTGTGTTAGACCAAACACAGATTAGGTTCCGACTGAAGTCTGGTTTTAATTTTATATTATGAAACAGAATCATAGGATATTAAAGCTGGAAATTTTTTATGGATCATTTAGTAGAGTAGGGTTTTTTGTTTTCATTGTTGCAAAGGTCACTAAATTCCTTTGTCAAATTTATGAAAGTCAGAGCCCCTTAATCGACAATATGAATATGAGCACATATACATATATTTATGCATACATTTTATTTCATTATGAACTTTTTCACTTAAGCAATTTTTTTACTTTATGAGTAAAAAATTCTTCTCATTTTTCAGGCAAAAACTAATGACCGCTTTCTGAAATAAAATGGAAAGAAATTGCATTGTGGAAACAAAAAGAAAAATAATTCTCCTCAATATGAAATTTCAAAGAAGCTGATTAAAAAGTTTTAGTTTTCTTTGACATGGCACAGAGAATGTATCTTGGATGCTCAATGGATTTCTGATTTTGCTGTTGCCTGGCAGCAAGAAATAGTAAAAAATCTAGCTCCCTGAATAAGATGACACTGTCATATTATACAGAATTAAAATTAGCATTACCCTCTTTGCCCCTCAAAGATAGAAATCTGTGAAGAAAAAACACACACACACAACACATTCTCTAGGACCCTTCTGATACATTCTACTCACATCACTTTCCCCAGTCAGTAAGATCATCTTTGGCAAGTACTGCATCACTGATCCTGTCTATTTCAGCTTGAAAATAAATAAATCCATATTTCAAAGTTAAGGTCATCAGAGCAGTGGTAACTTCCAAACACGTTTTTTCAGTACTTTAATATATCCAAAGATTTCTGCCAATGGATAAAATGACAAAACTGTCACTCTCAACTCCAAGCTCTAGAAGAACTTCTGAAATTTAAAAGGGTATATGTTCCGCAGCTCCTATCCTACTCTTGCAGAAATAAAAAGGGCCAAAAGAACTCCTTGTTTTCAAAAGCATTTACAGGCAAATGGAGGACCTTAAATCAGAAGATAATGCCTTATTCATTGGACCAAAATATCTACCAAGTAAACCAACCCTTGAATGTACTTCTCCCTGTGAGATTCTTCTGTGAATGAACTTTCTCATTCTCTCAAAAGTGAAACTTCTACTTAAAATTGAATCAAGCACTTAAAGAGGTGGCAGGCTTCTTAGGACTTAAAAAATTTTTTTTGTTGTTATGCTTGAATTGATGACAAAACTTCTCAAAAAGAAAATGATTTAAAAACCTGACTTGGAGGAAATTGATATCATTCATAACAGTAAACAATATTCTTTTTAAAACTTCTGGCTGGATCCATGACGCTGGTGCATCTTCATGTCAATGGCCATGAGAAGTCATATTGATGTGACTTCACCAAAGCAGAAGAAGCAGAAGACCCAGGTGGATAGTCAAAACTGTTTATGCCTCACTGGGGCACAATTATCTTAGGGTTTCTTTGTTTGCTTTTGCTTTTTTTTTAAGAGTTTTGGTTTGTTTGTTTTGTTTTTGTTTTTGTTTTTCAGATGGAATCTCACTCTGTCACCCAGGCTGAAGTGCCATGGCACGATCTCTGCTCACTGCAACCTCTGCCTTCCAGATTCAAGCTATTATCCTGCCTCAGCATCCCAAGTAGCTGGGATTACAGGCATGTGCCACTATACACAGCTAATTTTTGCATTTTTAGTAGGGACAGGGTTTCACCGTGTTGGCCAGGCTGATCTCAAACTTCTGGCCTCAAGTGATCCACCCACCTGGGCCTACCAATGTGTTGGGATTACAGGCATGAGCTCCCACACCCGGCCTTGTAGGATTTTTGTTTATTTGGTTGTTGGTTGGTTTGGTTTTGCTTTTGTTTTCCCTAGACAAAGGTTTACCCAGTGAAAAAAATTTTCACCATTTTGAAAGTATTTATGGCCATTGACATTTCTAAAAGTGACTCATACATTATAACATTCCTTTGATAGTTCTGATGTGAACAGAAATCAAGAAAACTGAGGTTTGACATCACAGAAAAATAATAGTAGTGTCACCTAATTGTATACAGGGAGGAATATGACATAGTTGTAAAATCCTGCTACTTCAGGATATTAGAAGAAATGTTAGCAATTCTAATATGTGTAATATAATTTTTGAAAAACATTGTTTCCAATTTGTTCTGTGGCTACAATCACAAACTAGTGAAATACTTTCCATAGAATAAGCCTGTACAAAGTGTTCACAATTTTATGTGGCCTCATGTGTTTAACAATGTCATAGTAAAAACTTATATATATACACATATGTAGTGTGTGTATATATATACACATATATATGTGTGTATATATGTATATATATGTGTGTATATATACACTATGTATGTGTATATATATATACACACTATGTATGTGTGTGTGTATATACATATATACACACATAGTGTATATATACACACACATACACATAGTATATATACACACATACATAGTGTGTATATACACACACACACACTATATAAAGCCACAAACCTCACTCCAATGTAAAAGAATCATCAGGAAAGCAAGCATATCACATGTGCTCATTAACCATCTCTTCTCAATCATCATGCTATATTGGCCATTTTTCCCTCACTGGTTCAGGCTTCTTGCAGTGATGAGCAGCAATGGTGTGACATTGTTATTTATACCTATCCACATTGTTTTGCCATTGCCCACACTGTGTGTGAAGGCTGCCAGCATGTGCCAAGGTGTCTCTTTCCAAGCCCAAGAGAACAGATATCTGCATCAGTAGAGGTTTTCTGCTCCTGCCAAAGCTTCTGGAGCTACTTACTATGGAAGCTATTGGCTCAGCCAGCAAATGCCAAGAGCAATCCAGGCCAGAGCTGTTTTCTCTGCTGAGGCATATACATTTCTTGCACCCTTGCTCTGAGTGACACATGTGCTGTCAGTACTCTCTAGAGTACATAGTAGATACATTCTTTCAGTTTTCTTGAACCTCTAGGACTCAGACATAAATAGAAGCTAGGATTAAAGAACTATCTCACTAATACATTGTGATATATACAAAATTTGACCATACACATGTGCCTCACTCTCTACACATCTGTTTCTCTCTGTACAATCTCTTGATGCACCTGACTAGTCCTACGGGTAACACAGGTAGACTCAAGCAAGATATCATACTATGTTATTAACCCAGTTTGGGGCTTATTCCCAGGTAGACACACACCACTCACTGCTCATTGCTTTCAGTTTAACACCATTAGGAAAATATTCCATGAGCGGCCAAACCTATCCTCCAAATGCTAAAGCTATCCTCCATAAATTGACATTAAACAATAGGAAATTAGGTCACTATATTTGCCACTCACATTCACACACACACATATACACAATTACCAAGTTATTTGTTCTCACAATACCTACAGTTGACCTATTCCATGTTTTTAAGTTGCCTTAACCACAATCATTACAGAAAACCATTTTACTTCCTAAAGCATTATTTCAAGAAAAGACATCACCATCTACTCAGTTAGGAAATTAAAATCCTAGCAGCCATCTTATTTTCTTCACCTTCCTTATTCATCATACCTAATAGATTATGTCAACACTTTCTTTGAATTATCTCTCAGCTCTATTCTCTTCTGTCTTTTACATTTCGTCCTCACCTTCAGCACTACTTGTTTGGCTATTGCAATGGCCAGCTAGATCTTCCTGTCTTTCTCACCACACTCTTTCTTTCCACTTTCCATACTTTTGCCACAAAGTTTTACTTTAGTCATCTTTGTCCCTACCTTGGACAGTACCTGGTAGCAACATAGTAATTGTTATCCACTAGGTAAATATGCAACAAGAAATGCTCAGCTAATACAGACACTTTCATGAACCAGTTTGAATTCACTTGTCTTTAGTAGACATCCCATTCTTTGCTCATCTACAACTTTCTGGTATTAAGTTGCCAGATCAGCCATGACTGCCGTTTCCCCTGTGAGCTGGAAATACTTCTAATGTAACCAGAAGCTTCCAGGTTTCAAATGTCATATCTTAAGAGAAGTTTGGATGTAGGGACTGAGCTGGGATATCTGCTCTGCTCTAATCCTGCAGAGGCATGTCCTGAATAAGCACCATGATTCAAAAAGATAGCAACTTGCCTAATACCATGATCCTCAAACTATGCAAACCAGCTGCCATTCAGGATGGAGATAAAGCTCTAAGGCAGCAGGATCCTTTCATTCATTTATCTGTTTCAACCTAGTAGAAAGGAAGCAGGGCAGTGCCATAGAGATTCCTAGAGTAAGATGAAATTTAAACTTACTGTACTCATTATTTACCTTACTCTTATGATGCTTATAGAGGTATAATCCTGCATAGAAATATAGAAACTGTATGTTCTTTCTGGCCGTCTTGTGAGGATATTACATTCTCTCTAGGAATGACAAATTACAGTTATTTTTAAAATTTTATACTGCTGAATCACACTTTGAAAATATTTTGTAATGAGGCAGTTTTGTTAGCTAGTTGAGCTGGAGTTGAGTCACTAGAAACTAGAAACCACGCTAACAGCTAGGAATTACTAATGTAAAGAACACCTATGCTCTCAATGACTAGCATCCATTTTATTCCATTGACAAGCAGAAGTTTTTACTTTATAAGTGGAAAAGGAGAGAGGAACTTCGGCTGGAGTCAGGGCATCAGGAGAGGGAGGAGGAGGACACAGGGGATTCCATGGGGGTTCTACCCCCAACCTATTATTTGGGATTATTTTAGTACTTCTATGGATAGAGAGATAGAGGTGGGATCTGAAAATATCTTCAAGTTTGGGGTACAAGTAAAACTGCTTTAGATCTAGGAGACAGAGTGGGGCATAAGCAGGTAAGGAAGTCATTCCCTATATTCCACATGGACCCATGAATTGCTCAGGTGTCTTGAGAATTAGAAGTTTGAAAGCAATTAAAACAATGACTTTGACCTTTACACTGATTCTCATGATGGGTATAAACAACAGTGAAGCCTCCAGAAGCAACTCGGTACAAATCAGAAGTGAACAATCGAAAATTGAAGTAGTAAAGAACGTAAAGGATACTGTCGTGAATTCATCTAATGGTTGGCTTGGGGCCCATGATGGACTCCCTCTGAGGGAATCTCATAAATTATCAGGAGACACTTTGAGGATGCTATTTGTAGGCAGCCATCCAATGGGAAAGCATCCCATTACACTTTGAGTATAAAAAGAAAGTGCTCTCTTCCTTAGAATCACAAGCTATAAGGCCTAGAATATTTGGGTTATGTATATGGGACAATGTACACTCGGGATTTAGCATAAAAGAATCACAGAATCCTAAGCATAAACATAATTGGAGTGAGTTAGAAGACAAGGAGGACATTGTTGCCAAACTGCTTGAAAACGATTTAAACTTGCGTTGTTTTTATATAAAAGCATATGTGTTTGTGTGTGTGTATGAGTGTTTATGTGTAAGAATAATAAAGTAATATGTCATGAACTAGTAATAATGAATAATACAACGTATTGCACCTAAAGTTAAAATGAAAAAATAATCAAAAGATGACTTGAGGCCCATTGGCATAATTGAAATTTCATTGTTTGCTTTCATATTATAGAGTTATTCCATCAAAAACATAAGTATTGCTTTCATGATAGGGATTAACTCCATAGAGGTATATATTAAATGAAATGTGTGACGTAGGAGACAGGGGGCAAATAAAGTAGGCAAGGAAGCCATTCCCCATACTCCACAGAGAGCCATGAATTGCTCAGGTGTTTTGAAAATTTGGAGTATGAAAGCAATGAAAACAGCAACTGATCTTTATATGATGAATATAAACATCAGTGAAGCCCCCATACTCAGTAAAAATCAGAAATGAACGAATAAAAGTGAAGTAGACGAGAGCAAGAAGGATGCTGTGTTGTGAATTCATCTGGTAGCTGGCTTAGGACCCATGAGAGACTCCCTCTGAGAGAATCTTATCTTAACAATGCATGGTAGAAATGTTGGAGTTGAAAATGAAAATAATGTACATGTCCAAAAGTATTCAAATTAGAGTTTTTAGCAGCATTTATTGTTTGGCTGTTTTTTCCTACGCCTCTTTTCACATATATTAATTAAAATGTCTTCTGTTTCTTCAGAAATTTTTCATAGTTATATTATCCTTTGAATAATATTAGTGAAAAGTTGCATTATGATTTTTTATATAAGTGTGGTAAGTTTCAGCACAGAAAGAGGTAAATAAATGAACGGGGAAAGACCTGAGACTCCCGGATTCAGAGCTTCTATCTGGTAGGTACCAGCAAAGGCAGATAATTTCTCAATTATTCTAATCAAATTATATTATTCCCCCACATAATGTCCCTGTTCACACACATACACACTATCACAGCCACTGCCATTGCCTCCACATTGTAAAATGCCACTGTGACATTTCCTGTGCAGGGGAAGGCTGCACAAATGCTCAGAATAGGGCAGTATAGGGCTTCATGTACCTCACAGGTCACTTCAGGAGAATCTTCTGGATAAGCACCAATAACCTAAAATGGCCCTTGGAGTGGCAAGAAGTAGTTTTTGAGAGCTTGGTCTTCCTGCCAGCGACTGAGTCAAGTTTTGGCAACATCTTCCAAGGGCTTAGAAACCTCTAAGAAAAGCCTCCCTGGCACTTGCCAGCTTTGCTTACAATGCATCAACAAGCACCTGGGCATCAATTCACTGTGTTTTGAGGAGATTTATGTTCCTTTCTCCACCTGGGTGGCCATTAAATGTGACTTCATTTTGGCTACAAATTTATTTTCTTCCATGTGCCAGCCCTCAATGAATTACAGACTTTATTAACCTATTATTTAAAACAAACATTTATATTTGCACAACAAAGATATATTTCTAAGATGTAGGATTAAAATTCATGCTCATTGGGAATAAATGCACATAGTACATTATGCTATGACATAATGACATAGTACAGGAAACAAAGACTTGAGAAATGACGTAATCTGTGTACCAGTTCTGCATACTATCAGATCTGATACTATCAAAAAGGACGTGGTTTTATTTTTTCAAAAAATGACAACTTATGTGTCTTTATTTTTACCTCTTTTTGAAAAAAAATTAAATTTGCAGAAAGGTTGCAAGAATTGCCCGTTTTGATTCACCTAGAAGCCCTATTCGAGTTTTAGTTACTGTTCCAGTAATGTCCTCTACAAAATGATCCAATACAGGGTCACATGTTGTATCTAGTTGTCATGTGTGTTTAGTCTCTCCTTCAATCCAGGAGTGCTGGAGTAAACTGCTTCCCTGAGAATTTGCCTTTCTCCTAAGGGTTCCAACCTCTGTCTTGCCACTATCTTTTCTATACGTTCTTCCTGTGAATCTAAACTTCACACAGAGTCACTTCCTTATTCAACCCTTGACCCCTACCCCCAACTACCATCAGAACTCAGATCTGCTTCATGGGTTTTGATTGAATTATTTGCATTTTACTATCTTCTTGTAAAGGGTGTTGAGCTGTGATCTGGCTAGCACCTTGATCTGGCAGATCCTCCTTGAACCTGCAGAGTTTGTTTTATGCTTTGTTAAAGAGGGTCCATTGTCACTTAGAGCTTGGTCCTTTCTTATTTTCTAGTGGTTATTTCTAAATATGACCTTTCTGGGTATCAGCTAAATGTCTCAGGTGTGTAAGGCCTTGTCATTCTGCCTAGTCCTGAATACTAAAATCTCCTGCACTGCCTAACCTTGGGTATTTCCCTTTAGCTATCAGCCCTGGAGCAGGTGCTGTCAGCTAGGCCTCACAGTCCTGCCCTGTGCAAGACACCATGGAACATCTACACTGCCTATAGTCCAATCCTAGAAAACTAGATGCGCCATATATTTTGTCCAGTTTTGCAGTTGTTCACAGCGGGAGTGTAATTTTGCAACATGTTATTCTTTGTTGGCTAAAAGCAGAATCAAGTATGTATTTAAAGGTAAAATTAATACATGAAAATACAGTCAGATACATTGAACATAAATTAAATTGAAGTACACGTTTGGAATTTTAAAAAGGGTCTTAGTAAATGAATGTGAAAATGCTTTTAAAAATATTAAGCACATTTGATTGACTGCAGCAATACTTTATTTAGCATAGCTACATAGTTATGATTCTTCATCGCACTGATCAGCCAGTATGGCAGAATTTACTCTCATGCAAATGAATACTTAGCCACTTTATTGCACTTTCCATTTCTAATCTCTTTATTTTGTTTACTCCACAAAAGTCCCTTTTAGTGCGATTACATCCTATTATCTGAAGACACTTTCATTATTTTGCAAAGAATAAGCAGTCATGGGTACTGCATGGGTTGTATTAAAATGCCAACTTTACTGAGTGGAGTGAGTAAGTTCTCAGGTTAAGGTAAATCATATGCAAGTCCTAGTAAAATCCACCATTAAAACAATTGTAAAGAATGCAGAAACATAAAGTCATCAACCAAGAAACCTTAACTGTATTGATTTGAATAAATGGTACTGTAGATAAAATACAATTCTGTAAGTACCATGCCATGTTAACTGGGACAGCACTAATTCATTTAGCCCTGCCATTTCTAAGAATGCATTTACACCACTAAGTTCAGCACAACTGAATAATTATTAATATACATCTTACTCTGGAAAATATCATCTTTAAATTCCATTAGACTTTTACTTCAAGTGTTCCAAAGAAAGGTAGAATAAATTATGGAAATTGATAATGATATTAAATGGTTATATATACAAATGCATAATTGGTTTATTTTTAAACATCAGTTTTATCACATATCATTGTTGAAATGGATTTGCAAGCTTACTATTGGAAGACAGTGTCAAGGATTGGAAGAATAAAGGTTGGAAGATTGCCCTAATTTGGTTAGAGGTGAGACGTGAGGTGTGTTTGCCCTTTTACATGCATGGCCCCTAAGGTTTTCATTAATGAAAGAAGAAACCTCCATCTATGGCTCTGATTATCCACATACAACAGAGAACAGAATGCATTATGGCAGGAAGCTCACTTTTGTCATGTAGCCACTTAAGACTCTCAATTACTTCTAAGTTTTCAGTAAGATGAAAAATAAAAACCACTGTTCCTTCAGGAGATACAGATCGTACTAAATAGTTTTCACTGGAAATTAGTTTAGCACAGAAGTCTGTGTCACTCAGCAGTGTAGGATGTAAGTAACATGCAAAAGACTCTCCTCCGAAACCATGGAGGACATCTCCATAGTTAGGAATTAAATTCAGCAGTAGTTAATGAAAGTCCTACAAGAGCAGCTTACCCAAATGGGGAATTACTTTTTCCATGTAATCGAAGTACATAAAAAGGAAATCAAGGGTGGATTCAACTATTCAAGAAAGTGTTTATGTCTTGGAGTCTTTTCTCCTGTCCAAAGATGGCTACCCCATCTCCAAGGGTGTCTATCTTCTGGGCAGGAAAGTTGAAGAATAAAGGGCAAAAGGCAAAGGCCAAAGAAGCAAGCAGGCCTATGCCCTTTAAGTAGCCCCTTATCCCTTAAACAGCAACTTCTGAGGGTATCTCATTGACCAGAATTGTGTCAAGACTGTTTCTTCCCCACCTAGGAAGAATAGACCAGGTTAACCAATTAGAGAGTTTGAACATGTGATCTATGGACCTAGGTACACAAGACAAAATTGCAGGCCAACATGTGGCCATACTAAGAACAAGGGAATTTATAAAATTTTGTATCGGGAGCAAAGAGAACCTTCCCTGTGATCCCAGGCTACTGATAGTAAGACAGACCCCAAGAATAAGAATGGAGGATTTGACTGTAAAAAAAAAAAAATAACCAATCCAAAAGAAAAGACATATAAATACTAACTTTTTTTGGTTTCTCCAATGAGAAAATCTACTTGTCACTCAATCACCTGATATTGCCCTCTAATGACAAGCCTCCGCCACACACACAATTTCCAAAAAGATTTTTAATATCTCACACTTAAAACTCTCAGCCTGTATCAAAACATCTCATGTGCCCTGTAAATATGTGCACCTACTATGCACTGACAAAAATTAAAAATTTTTAAACAGGCAAAATCTGTCAGGTTAGGATCATTACATATTCAAGGAAAGCCCCTAATAGGAAAGACAGACTAAAACCAACAAAAGGCAAAACAAAGTTTAGGAAGAAATAAACTTCAAAAATATAAGCAATTAATGACATTAGAAAGATCATGCAACATTGAATCAATGAAATAATATCAAAGGGATATGATAAAGAAAATGTAAGAGGTCAATAAACAAAACAGTTGTTAGAAATCAGCACTGTCATAGTAAAAAATTTAAAAATTCAGAGGAAGAGGTAGAAAATAAAATCAAGCTAATCTCATGGAAAATTGAACAAAAAGTCAAAGAAATGGAAAATAAGAAATAAATTGTAAGAAAATCAAATCAGTTTAGGAGATCCAACCTCCCTCTCATGAAAGTTCCACAAAGTGAGAAGAGACAAAGCAAAGAGAAAAGAGTTTTTGAAGAAGCAATATAAGAAAATAGTTTAGAAACGAAGAAACAATTTCCACATTGGAAAATAAGCAGACTGAAAAGAAGAGATAATGAAAAAAGATACAGCAAGCAGAATGTTGTAAAAATTCAAAATAGAACACACAGAAGATATCAAAAGCTTACGGAGATTACGTAAAAGGATACAGATTTCAGAACGAAATCACTCTGCAGCAGGAATATGGAGGACTGAAGACATTGAAAAATGCCTTCAAAAGTCTGAGACAAAATTACTTCCAACCTAGAATTTGTTATGTAGCCAAAATGCTGCATCAAATGAAAAGTAAAAATTAAAACATGTTTACTCATGTAAGATCTAAAAATGTTCATTTTCATTCGCTTACTAGTTTTTAAGAAACTACCAGAAGCTGAACTTAAAGAGATTGAAATAATAAAGAGAAAAAGCATAGAGTCCAGGAAAAAGGGGATCCAAACCAGGTATTAGGGAAAGGGAATCCCATGTTAGCTGGCAAGTGAAAATCCTAGGATAACAGTTGTACAGCAGGCCTAGAAAGCAACAGCCCAACTTGGAGTAAGAGGAGGAGTAAACTGACAAAGTTCTAGAAAGAAGTAGTAGTAAAATAATTGATGTATTTAACCTGGGTGAAAGAATGCTTTACTATATTGGCTAGTATGTTAGCTAATATAGAGTTGAATAAATTAGACATGTGAAACATCAAGCAAAAGAATAAAAGAAAGAAATATGTGGCAAACCAACCATAAGGTGACCCCTGTGATCTTCAACTCCTGCTATTTTATCATTTCCCCATTTTGAGTTTGGATGGAGTCTGAATACAGGAAAGATGACAAGATGCCTTACATTTCTAGCAGACTTGCTCTCCCTTTCCTTCTGGCTTGAAAGAAGTAATAGGAAACATAGAAATAGAAACAAAAAACATCAATAGACTACATAAACTTTACAAAAAACAAAGTTGTACTAGAGCATGTATAAGTCACTATGTAGCTCAGCAACGAACAGTATTTATGGTCCTAACAATGTAAATTCTGAATGTTAACTCTACAAAAATTTCAAATTGAGAATGAAGGGGAAAGTATGTGTCTTAAATAATGGTGATGGTGACTTGAGTCTACTGATGTGGTAAAATGCCATAGAACTGTAAACCAAAAGCAAACAGACAGACAAATAGACAAAAAGAGTGTGTGTAAATACCGGTGAAATCCAAATAATGCCTGTATCTAATAGTATTGTATAATATTCAGTTTTCTGATTTTGACTATATACTATGGTTATGTAACATATTACTATTGTAAGAAGCTGGGTGAAGAATACATGAAAACTCTAATTTTTGCAACTCTTGGGAGTCTTAAACTATTTTGAAATAAAAACTTATTTTTTAAATTTTAAAAAGTATGTGTTTTGTATAAGGATAGTTTATAAGAGGACTAACACAGCATCTTCATAGTAGTAGTACTAACAAAATCCATTTCTGGAATTCCATACACTGTGCCTTTTCCAAATACTAAGACGCTGTTATTTCATATATTCATCAGCAGTTTTATTCACTCTTCTCAGTCTTCTGATCAATGCTTCCTCTTTCCCTCCTCCCTGCCTTCCCCCGTACCAACCCTGACACTACCTCAGCCATTCCAGTTCTTTTTGCTGTTAAGCTCCTGCAACTCCCCTAACTCCTCCCATTTTCCTTTACTTAAAAGACTGTGCATGGACATGCTGGGTGAAGCCCTCTGAAGTGAACTAATCTCCCCAGTGGGAAGGAAAGGATTTAGACCACAGGTAACACCAACCCTCCTGCGTTATCTGAAAGAGAAATCAAGACTGCTGCTATTTAGAGCTACTGGAAAAGGCAGTGGGCTTTCTCTGAGATGGTGACCTTCAAAGTTCCACTCAGAGCAGCTCAACATAGTTGGAAGATTCTGAGACTCTCTCCAAAACACCAGTAACATCAGAAGTAATTCTTAGGATATCTTTGGAGAAAGAGCTGACATCAAAGAAAGTCCTTGGGAATAAAGAACAGAGGATACATATTTATGAATTTTTATATTTAAAATATTTTACTTTCACTGATTTATAAGTCTGAACACTTTCATCAGTTTTATTTTTTCAAAGTGTGTTCAGAATGCAAGAAAGGAAATATTAGGCAACATACATATTGAAATGCCAATATTGTAATTTTGCTTATGTAGTAAAATTAAGAGCCAGTACAAAACCAACTGACAATATCTAAAATTTTATAATAAATAAAGAAGAAGAATAACACACTATTTTGTTTGTAGATAAGTGCCAGAAAGCTTTGAAAATTGTCTTTATTCTACAGGTTACTGATGTTATATTTCTATATAATATGAAACCATGCCATTCTTTCTATATGTATTATAAAGTTATGATAATTATAAAAGTGTGACACTGCCCAAGTAGTCAATAAACAGATCTATACAGCACTATAAAAATTCAAATTTTTTTTACAAATGAGGTTTTCAATAAAGCAGCCATCTGAAAGGAGGAAGGAAAGAAGTTAAATGATTGGCATACCTGGGCAGGTCATGTTATACACAGATAACCTTAGGTCTCATATGTAAAACTAAGACAAGATGTTCTCAGAGTGGATAATGTCACAGAATTATAGGCCACTGGAGCAGGAGGGTGGAATAGGACTTTCCAGCACAAATGCATTGAAAAACATATGTCTAAACAATATGTGCAAATGTGCACAGGAATGTTTATAGCAATTTTTTTGATAATTGCCAAAACTCAGAAGCAATCCAGATGTCCTGTAGTAGACAAATGGATAAATAAACGGTGATATATCCAGACAATAGAATATCATTCAGCACTAAAATGAAATTATCTATTTGGCCATGAAAAAACTTAAAGGGACCTTAAATGCAGATTACTATGAAATTATATGGGATATATACTGTGGGGTTTTGATAGCGGGCAAGATCGGGCATACGTGGGGGAAAAAAATATAGGGAATCTCTATTTTCCACTCAATTTTGCTGTAAATCTAAAACTGCTCTAGAAAAAAATAGTTCATATTTTGTCAGGTACCTGAGTTCAGAAAATGTGAGCTTTTGTTCGCTAAAAATATAGAAGCACGTTTAAATTTAAAAAAATAAATTGAGCTATGATATGGTTTGGCTGTGTCCCCACCCTAAATCTCATCTTGAATTGTAATCCAAATTGTAATCCTCATGTGTTGGCGGAGGGACCTCATGGGAGGTGATTAGATAATGGCAGCAATTCCCCCGGGCTGTTCTCAACATAATCAGTGAGTTCTCACAAGATCTGATGGTTTTATAAGGGTCTTTTCCCCTCTTTGCTCTGTGCTTCTCTCACCTGTCACCATATGAAGAAGGATGTGTTTGCTTCCCTTTCCTCCGTGATTGTAAGTTTCCTAAGATCTCCCCAGCCACGTGGAATTATTAGTCAATTAAACCTTTTTCTTTTGTAAATTATCTAGTCTTGGAGCAGTTCTATACAGCAGCATGAAAACAGACTTATACAAGCTATCATACAGAGTAGTTTCGGATTTTTTAGGATAAATAGTTTTTTAAATAACACCATATTTAGAATCCTCAAAATATTAGGCTTTTAATTTATTCTTTGCTATGTTCAGTGTTATAACAAACAACTCCTTAAATGAATTTTATGAGACATAGGTTATTTTGAATAGAGATCATTGGTTCAATATATTCTTTAGATTAGTTCAATTCCAAAAATTCCGTAATAGTGATCCTAAAGAAGTTATATTTGGAATATTGTCAACACCATTATTTATTTAAATCAATTCCTGAAAAGCACAGATCTTAAAATTAAGCCAACCATATCACTTAGGAGCTTTTTAATTAAATGTCAAAATCTTGGAATCTTGAAGAAACACAGGCACACATAATACCAGGAAGAAATCTCTTTTAACAGTATTTTAGCTAGAACACTTTCAATTTCAAATGACAAAATCCCAACTCAAACTAGCCTAGAGAAAATAAAAAGGGGGTCTATACAGTTTAGTGGAAAGAATAGGGCTGGATCTAGGTTCTGAATTAGGTCTTCCTCTTTCTTCTTCCCTGAGCTCTGCACCTTATTGCTTTCTTTCTCCCTCCCTCCTTCTCTCTCTTATTTTGCTCTCCTCATCCTTGTTTATCTACATGTTTTTGTGTTTTTTTTTTCTTTTTGATGATTTGATTCTTGCTAGCAGTGGGAGATAAGCATGGCCTGTAGTTGACTTGGGAGGCACAAATCCTGGCTTAGATGAACCAGAGGAAGGAGAGAGCATTTATCTCCCAGAGTCTCCAAATGAAATCTCAATGAAGTTTTCTAATTGATCCAGCTCACATCATGTGCCCATCTCTAGGCCAAAAGCATTTAGGAGCCATCATAGCCTCTTTCAGCACAGAAAGGAAAACTCCACTGAATGGGGAGAGCAGAGATGGAGAAAAGGGGTGAAAATAAAAATTGGAGAGATGGCTTAATTAATATATTTAATATGTTAATTTAATGAATTTAATGAATTGATTTAATAGAAAAAGATCCTGTTTTTAAAACCAAACTCCCAGGAGTAAAATTATATTTTATTATAAAATAAAAATACAATTATATTTTATTAGGAAATTCAGAAAGAAGTTATCTGAAATCTGATAATGAAGAGGTAGAGTACATTAGCTAATAATACTGAACAGTTCAGGAAATATTTTCTTGAAAACTAAATGTGACTGAAATTGTTCTTTATGATTAGCCATATTCCCCTGTCAGATAAGGTTCGTTACGTACTGACCTGTGTATTTTTTTAAGAATTTTTCATTTTGAGGATACAATCAGTCTCTAGAGCATTGACTAACTGGTTTATATGACAAGTGACCATGGGTTAGTTTTCAGAGGATTAACAGTAAACTGTGTTTAAAATATTCTTCATGTAAAAAAAAAAAATGCTTTTTTTAAAAAAAATCTGAGATGAAACCTGAAGTGAAATATTAAATAGATACCATCTATTCCATGAATAATTTGGGTTTTTAAAAACTTTTTCTCCACAATTGGATGTCTCAGAGGTGTGGGAGTTTGCTCAAATTAATTGACATTTTTAATCTTGTGTTGACAATTCAAAATTCAACACTGTGGTACATATTTAGGTTTTAACAAAACCCTCGATATTCTTAGAGTAGCCATTTTAGAACTGTTGTTTCCTGGAGTCTTTCATTCCATAGAAATATTGATTGCAACAGGCTTCTTCTGATTGTGTCTGCTCTTTTAAATTAGGTCTCACTCCACATTACAAGAGAAGTCATAAGGCAGAATTAACCCTAATTCAATTATTTCCTAAAGATTTGAAGAGCAGTGCTGTTTATAAATGTCTCCCAAATCCTAGTTCCTGACCCAGGAAAGCAAATGAGTAGATCTTGTCCTGAGTTCCAGTTTCCTCTCCTACCTCAGTCAAAATGTCAATCAAGTCAGCTGGCTCTGCGGTATCTCAGGTTCCAACTATGCCACCTATAGTCCAGCTCACAAATACTCACCAGTCCCTCTACCTTGTTCTTGTTTTTCCTGTAATACTTTACTATTTACCTATTTACAGTTAATTTGGTTTGGAAAATAGGTTGGTGATGAACAGAGACATAGATTTTGGAAAGCTAATACTCTTCCTCACTGTGTAGAGAGTCTTACAATGTTGTAAGTCACAATGAAGTAAGAAGTAATACCAACTGCAAACAGCTAGGTAGCACATACCGAGAGACTGACTTGACATATCTTGGTCATTCATAAGCTGAATTGAATTCAACAGCTCTTGGATCTGGGATTGTAAATAATGTCTGAAGCAGGATTTTTTCCAATATGGGAGAATCTGTATATCTACTTAATGTAAGCCCTTGACCTTTCTCTCTTAGACCTTCAGAAGTTTAATTTATTTCTGGACACCCGATTGCCATTGCTAAATGAATTCTGTGCTCATCTGTCCCCTGTTCACTGTTTTTGGTAACCAGGATGCAACTCCTAGATTCTAGCCTGTATCTACATTTCTATATTTTGACTTACTCTCTCTTTTAACCTAATTTCAACCTAAATATCTTCCTTATATCTGTTTTTATTTACTTTCATTCAGCATATGCGGGCCCCTGGGTTCTATTCCTAGATATGTTCCTTCTCTGGTGGCCTCTTGCAAAAAATATAATATTAAAATATGTTGCCTTTTCTGAGCATGCAATAACTAATGACAATAGGAAGACTAGAAGGAAGAAGGCATCCTTCCGTGAAATAGTCTTTGCAGAGTGTCTACAAACTACATAAACACAGCTAGAGAATGAAGAGTTGGCTGTATAAAGGGGCTGATAAGGTTTGGCTGTGTCCTCACCCAAATCTC
Source organism: Colobus angolensis palliatus (assembly GCF_000951035.1). Classification (NCBI taxonomy): domain Eukaryota; kingdom Metazoa; phylum Chordata; class Mammalia; order Primates; family Cercopithecidae; genus Colobus; species Colobus angolensis. The sequence continues at coordinate 1,231,353 of NW_012122709.1, forward strand.
ACCTTGAATTCCCATATAATTCCCATATATTGTGGGAAGAACCTAGTGGGAGGTAGTCGAATCATGGGGACAGGTCTTTCCCGTGCTGTTCTTGTGATAGTGAATAAGTCTCACGAGATCTGATGGTTTCAAAAATGGGAGTTTTACTACATAAGCTCTCTCTCTCTCTGCTGCCATCCATGTAAGATTTGACTTGCTCCTCCTCGCCTTCCACCATGATTGTCAGGCCTCCCCAGCCATGTGGAACTGTAATTCCAATAAACCTCTTTCTTTTGTAAATTCCCAGTCTCGGGTATGTCTGTATCATGAATGTGAAATGGATTAATACAGTAAATTGGTACCAGTATAATGGTGTGTTGCTAAAAGATACCTGGAAATGTGGAAGCAACTTTGGAACTGGATAACATGCGGAGGTTGGAACAGTTTGGAGGACTCAGAAAAAGATAGGAAAACGTGGGAAAGTTTGGAACTTCCTAGAGACTTTTGAACAGCTTTGACAAAAATGCTGATAGTGATATGAACAATAAGGTCCAGGCTGAGGTCATCTCAGATGGAGATGAGGAGCTTGTTGGGAACTGGAACAAAGGTGACTCTTGCTATGTTATAGCAAAAAGACTGGTGGCAATTTTGCCCCTGCTCTGTAGATTTGTGGAACTTTGAACTTGAGAGAGATGATTTAGGGTATATGGCAGAAGAAATTTCTGAGCAGGAAAGCATTCAAGAGGTGGGTGCTGTTAAAGGCATTCCATTTTATAAGGGAAGCAGAGCATAAAAGTTTGGAAAATTTGCAACCTGACAATGTGATAGAAAAGAGAATCCCATTTTCTGAGGATAAATTTAAGCCACCTGCAGAAATTTGCATAAGTAAGGGGGAGCCTAATGTTAATCCTGAAGACAATGGGGAAAAAGTCTCCAGGGCAAGTCAGAGATCTTCATGGCAACCTCTTCAATCAGAAGCCCAGAGTTCTAGGAGGAAAAAGTGGTTTCATGGGCCAGGCCCAGGGTCCCCATGATGTGTGCAGTCTAGTGACCTGGCGCCTTGCATCCCAGCCACTCCAGCTGTGACTAAAAGGAGCCAAGGTATGACTCAGGCTGTGGCTTCAGAGGGTGCAAGCCCAATGCCTCGGCAGCTTCTACATGGTGTTGAGCCTGTGGATTCACAGACGTCAAGAATTGAGGTTTGGGAACCTCTGCCTAGATTTCAGAGGATGTATGGAAATGCCTGGATGTCCAGGAAGAAGTTTGCTGCAGGGGAAGGGCTCTCATGGAGAACCTCTGCTAGGGCAGTGTGGAAGGGAAATACGGAGTTGAAGACACCCCATAGAGTCCCTACTGGGGCACCACCTAGTGGAGCTGTGAGAAGAGGGTCACTGTCTTCCGGACCCCAGAATGGTAGATCCACTGAAAGCTTACACCATGTGCCTGGAAAAGCCACAGTCACTCAATGCCAGTCCATGAAAGCAGCCAGGAAGGAGGTTGTACCCTTCAAAGCCACAGGGATGGAGCTGCCCAAGACCACGGGAACCCACTTCTTGCATTAGCGTGACCTGGATGTAAGACATGGAGTCAAAGGAGATCATTTTGGAGCTTTAAAATTTGACTGCCCTGTTTGATTTCAAGCTTTCATGGAGCTTGTAGCCCCTTTGTTTTGGCCAATTTCTCCCATTTGGAACAACTGTACTTACCCAATGCCTATACCCCCACTGTATCTAGGAAGTAACTAACTTGCTTTTGATTTGGACAGACTCATAGGTGGAGGGGACTTACCTTGTCTCAGATGAGACTTTGGACTGTGGACTTTTGAGTTAATGCTGGAATGAGTTAAGACTTTGGGAGACTGTTGTGAAGGCATGATTGATTTTGAAACATGAGGACATGAGATTTGGGAGGGGCCAGGGGTGGAGTGACATGGTTTGGCTCTGTCCCCACCCAAACCTCACCTTGAATTCCCACATGTTGTGGGAAGGACCTACTGGGAAGTAGTTGAATCATGGTAGCAGGTCTTTCCCATGCTGTTCCCATGATTGTGAACAAGTCTCATGAGATCTGATGGTTTTAAACATGGGAGTTTTACTACACAAGCTCTCTCTCTCCCTTTGCCTGTTGCCATCCACATAAGATGTGACTTGCTCCTTTTTGCCTTCTGCCATGATTGTGAGGCCTCCCCAGCCATGTGGAACTGTAATTCCAATAAACCTCTTTCTTTTGTAAATTGCCCAGTCTTGGGTATGTCTTTATCAGCAGCATGAAAATGGACTAATACAGGCGTTGAGTAATCCCACCTAATTATTCAGTTTGTTGATTATCTAAGACATTCTCATTTCTTCATTTTTTCTACTGTCTACATTTTTACCATTTTAGTAAATGAAAAATTAAAATTTCCTAATATCTAACATGAGACTTAGAATTTTTGAATTTCAGTAATTTGTGTACCAATCAAGATTCAATTCTCCTTGAATAGATATTTAAAATGTAGATAATTTCAAAATATTTGAATATTTTGTCATTCCAAACCTAAGACCTTCAGGGGTATGAGGAGGAAAACATTTATTGTCATTTTTAAAAGTGAACTAGGTGTCCTATTTATTGATGCTGTTAAGCTAAAATATTTCTTTCTTTAAGATGGTTTTCTTCTTGATAATTTGCACAATACATTATCCAACCACTCAACTTTATCCACATATGTGTTATTGTTTCTGGATGTTGTTATATGAAATATCTGCTTCAAAGACTATTTAAAATTCAGTGAAAAAAAATCTAAAAAATTTCTCCTTTGCCATTTAGCACTTCACTGAAATAATAGGGATACACAGCATTTCAATAAAAATGAGGAATTTTTTACACTTATATTTAATCATATATCTTAAATCTCTTCTCGTATCTTGAATCAGTTCTTTCTTATAGCTAGAGCTATTTGAGTACTGCTGCTCTGTTAGGCAGCATTTTTTCCAGGCTTCCTTTTTCAGTTGCTTTCCAAAGGTGCAAAAAAAATCCTGTCACAACAGAGAAGAAGAGCTTATAAAGATGCTTTAAAAACCTTATCACCAGGAAACAGTGCATAGTGTATTGTATAATATAGTGTCTTAAAATACTTCTGCTTACCTCCTCATTGATGCTGCTACAATATTTACATAACACTGCTAAGTAATTCTTCATTATGTAGGTTATTTATCCTTTCTTTTGGAGACTGTCTTCCCAACACACTTAATATTATCGAATTGAGTCATTGTTTTTATTTCTACCTACTGTTTAGCTGCAGTGAATCTTTTCTCAGTTCTGGGACTGCATTGGTGGGTCAGGATTCATGTTTACTACTCCTTGGGGTAAGAAATGAAGAGTAGGAGGAGAACTGTGGCAGGACAGAGTCTGGCTAGCCATCAATACAGGTTGTTTATGTCTTCAAGATGGGTTATTTCAGAACTAGAAAAAATAAAAAAAAAAGAAAAACTAAAATAAGGGAGCTGTTTTGGTTCAGAGGAATGGATGTCCTGGGAGAAAAAAGTAAAAGTAGAAACTAATATTTCAGAAAATACTTCAGCAGAAAGACATTTTTAGTGCAAGATATCTCACAGGCTAGGAAAAATTATTTGATGTATTAAATATTTTCAAGATTTCTGTGTTGAATACATTTTTAAACCCTAGGCTAGATGTTTTTGTTAACATTTTATGTTAAAGAATTGATTCAAATAAGAAAAAAAAAAACAAAACTATCTTTCTGTATAACGGAGGAGCACTTCAAGGCAAACAAACATGTAGCACACTTTACCTAGTTTCAACCTGAAGATCAATTGAGATGAACAGGGTCTTTGATTTCCCTCTTTAACACTTCAACACTGTCAAGTCAGATTTTCCATTTATCTTCTTGTATGGGTCTACCATTATAACTCGGACCCTCAAGCTGAGATCACCTAGCTTCCAACAAAGTTGTCAGCCCCACTCCACAAATAAGTCACCTCATCAAACAACAACCAACACTGTCGTGGCTCATACCCACACCCTAATCTCCTGGAGCTTAAACATACTGTTTCTCAAATACATCCCTCTTCCAGCAGCTAGGAAAATGAAACCTAGAGGTCACTTCCAAGCTATAATTTTCCATATGATTTGCCCAAGAAATCCCAAGGGAAAACATTTACAGTTATAGAGTTGCTGAGCTGCCTTAGATTTGCTAGAAAGAAAAAAAATCCTGGGTAACGTTTTTTGGGAGGGGTGTGTGTGTGTGTGTGTGTGAGTGTGTGTGTGTGTGTGTGTGTGTTTTCCTCAGCTGAAACAGAAAGCAACTAAAATTTTAGAGGTTCTATAAACCTGTAGATTTTTCTTTATGTACTAAACTTGTCTCTGTATATATAAAGTAGCCATACACCTTTTCTCTCACCAAGTAAAACAATAAAATTAGGAATCATTCTGTCAAATAAATGCAGTAATCCTTCCAAAACTAAACTTATCCTGTTATTTCACGAGTAAATTAGACCTATTAATATATCTAAATAGCTAAAAAGAGTTATGAACTAAGTAAAGCTTTGAATATATCTTGCTGGAGTATAAAATCCTCTCTTCTTTCTTATAAAAGTAATAAACCCATATTTATTGACTAACAAGTAGAAAACTGACACTAAACTATGGGCTTTTGCAAAGCTGACTCTCCACGACACTATTAGTTGGATTTTATCATCCCTTTATACTGAAGAGAAAAACAGCCTCGCAGAGAGCAGATGGCTTCCCAAGGTCGTTCCACCCATAAATGAGCTCGGATTCAGTCCTAACTCCAGCCCCAGTGTTATTTCCACTACTTGATGCTATGACTCTTCATTTGAAAATTTAATCATAAAGAATACTACATCATTAATCTACAAACATGTTTTCGTTCTACTCTGTAAAACTTGCTGAGTACAAAATGCTGTCCTCTGTTAAATTGCATAACCTTGGGCAGAGCTAGGGTAAAGTTTGATCTATAGAAAAAGGTCTGATTAAAAACCTAAATCAAAATATAGAACTAAGAATATGAAAAGTAAAAGTACATTTTCAAGCTCATGGTAAATGGTGTTTTCAGCAAGAATGTTTTTAGATGATTTTTGATGGGTATTTTTCAAATTACTTATTACAATAAAAATACTTGATTATTCTTAGTAACTGTACATAAGCATATTTTAAACCATTTGAAAGGATGAACATGTTTTAAAATTCTTAATGCTAATTTCTGCCCGATGTAGAGGACTTATAACAGATGTATTAAGTACACTTGATGAACTTCCCAAGGATGAAACAATGAGTTCTTTCTTTAATGCTGAGTTTTAACTCTCACACAACATTAGTTTAAAAGTATATTAGTGAGATTTTTAAAAATCTAGAAGGCTTAATGTATTTGTGATTTTATTTGTTGTCCATATCTACGAGTATGTTGTCTCATATAAAACTGTATTACTATAGATAAGAAGTCATTTTTATGATCCTGAAGATAGCAGTATACATAATACTAAGTGTGTTTAGTAGGTGTTTAGTAAGTGTATTTAGTAGGTGCTGTATAATAATGTTGACTTAGTTCCACAATTTCTATGTAATATCTTAGTTTAACTTCTGGACCACAGAATGGCATGGCATTAGTGCTGTTTGGCAATAGGATAACTGTATGGCTACCACTCTGTTAAAAGTATAACTAATGACAACTAATATTTCAGAGGTGCAGCTGTCTCATGTAGAGCTTCATAGTTTATGTGATTTAAAGAGTAATAGAAATAAATAAAATAAATTTTATTCTTTCTCTTTTTCCCAGTTGGCTTTTGTTGGCATTTTCTCTGCGTTCAGCAACTTACCATTGTTTACAAAGAAAGATGAAGATAAGATAAATAAAGAGAAGGCGCCAAAAAGGCAAATTACTTATAGATTTAAAAAGAAAACAGGGCTAGTCATTTCTCTATCAATCACTTTAATCACCAGGGAGATTATTTAATTATTACCCCCTCTTATTTTTCTCATTCTCCTAACTCAATTATTGGCTACCTTAGCCTATCCAAGTTTCAGCCTTCTGAACACATTGTTTTTTCACTTATTTTTAGGTTGGAAATCCTCTTCAGCATTTTTCTATGCAAGCAACTTTGTTCAGATAGAGTCTGTACTCTCCATAATCCCCCAAAATAGCTTTTGTGTGTATAAATTGCTTTATATAGCTTAATATTCTTACCAATACATGAGCTCATTTGATGCTCCAAGTTCAGAAAAATATTTAGAAATTTTATGTAACTTACACAAGTGACATTCTTTTAACCACAGTACTGACTCCAGGACTATCTTCCAATGGGGAAGAGGAACCCTGGTAGAAACATATGTACTGATATATACAGAAAAATAAAGAAAACTAAATTCGTGGGAACTGTGGGAAGACAAAAAGAAACAAATGTGCAAACGGCTTGGAATTAAGAAACATCTCTAAGGCTAAAAGCTGACTTCTGGGAAAAAAGTTTCTGCAGTAATTTGAAGGCCGTCCTACTCTCATGAATGAATCAATATCCAAATTTTCTGAGCATTGACTTCCTACCTGTATAATGGAAATAACAGTTGATATATCTAAGTCCTCTTCAGTATGTCTACGTTTCTCTTCGTCTCCCTGACACTGCTGAACAATAGGGAATTCTATATAGTTTGTCAATCTCATTCCTATCACATAAATAATGTTCTATACCATTTGGAACTTCCTAATTGCACTCCATTGGATAATAAGCCAAATCCAGTTCTATTTTATAACTATAACAAAAATCTGCATTATTGAGAAAATTACATAAACATAGAAAAAAAATCACAAATTTGTTTTAACTTTTAATATAGCAAAACAAATCTGAGGTTATTTCCACAGAGAATATGATTTTTTCTTCTTGCTAAATTAAGAACAATCAGGATAGAGACATTCAGTAATAAACTTTTTATATTGAAATTAATATTTTGATGATAAAGATGTCTCTCTCTCTCTCTCCCTTTCTCCCCCTCCTTCCCTCCCTCCCAATTTTTTCACAACAACACAGAAGCATAGAATTAAACTGATCATAATTTACATTTCAGGGTACAGTGGTGCCTACCTATAATCCCAGCTACTTGGGAGGCTGAGGCTGAGGCACCTGAACACAAGAGTTCCAGGCAGTAGTAAGCTACAATCCACACCACTGTACTCCAGCCTAGATGACAGAGCAAGATCTAATTTCTAATAAACAAACAAACAAACAAACACACAAAAATTTTTTAAATGCACATTTCCCAGCTACAACCATCACTGGGCCATGAGAGGGATAAAAAGTAGTTGAATTAATCTGTAAAAGAGAACATGCACAAAAAGAGAAGAAAAGCATGTAACCAAAAATAAATATTTAAAAGTGACTAAGAATATAAGAATTACTTTTAAAAGACCAATAATCATAATGCAGTGAGGCTTACCAAAAATGCTAAAGATAGGGAAAATAGAATTTTGAAGTTACGATCAGAGAAAAAAAAACAGGTTACTTCAGAGTTACATTTTTTGTAACATATGGCAAAGAAAAAGCCATACTACTCAACTATTACTTTATTTTCATCTTTACTGTCCAGGATAGCAGAAATAATGTTGGTAAAAGGAAACTGTGAGATTATAAGAAAGCAAATCTTTCCCAAAATTACTTCATATTTTTTTGTTCCTGATGAACTATATATACTCAGGTTACAAAAAGAAGTTTCAAATAAAATTTCTGTACCATTGAATTATTTCTTGAGAAATTATAAGTAACAATAAAGACAACCAAAATGTTGAAGAAGGGAAAAATATTTCTTTTCAACTTAAAAGTCAAAGAATTCTATAATATACTGGAGAATTTGAAATTATTTCATAAAAGATTTATAACTATTTGAAATGTAGTTTATGACCAATTGGAAACAAATGATCAATAGGAATTAACATGGGTTTGTTAAATGCAAATAATGCATGTTTATTTTATGCCTTTGTTGGCAGACTTCGCCCATTTTTACGTCAGGTGATTTCTAGACATATAACTCAATTTATGCAAATCACCGGATATACTCTTAGGTGATATACTCATGGCCAAAAAACAAATGATGAAATCCTACTATAAAGCTCAAGTGGTTTAAATGGTTGTGCTAAAAATATATTATAAATATTACAATCCCGAAAGATATTTCTAGTGGAACAGAGTTTTGTCTTGTGCTGTGTTCTGATGAAATTTATCTAGGAAAAATATTGTACAAGACTTGCTTAACCAGAAGAAACAGAATGGTAAGTGGTGCCCATAAGAGTGTAGCCCAAACACCGAGTATAATTTACCAAAAGGTCCAGTTGTTATGCTAAAATTATGTGTGTGCTTGTGCTGAGGTCACAGTTCCCAAGGGCTGCTCTCAATCAACTACTGAGCCTAGCAGGGATACTGAGGTAAGCCTATTCCTTGGAGATGTGGGACTCCTCTGACAAGTGACTTTGTCTCAAGGGCTTTCTGATGGCCTTGCTAAAACTTCCTTCTAATCCTGTCTGGGCAGGTGTAGATCTCCAATCAAGTCTAAGGTAAAACCAACTCAATTTGCCACTGAGGGCAGGCATGTAAATCACTGGCTTACACATCATGTTTGGCTATGAAGAAAATCAGGGTTGGAGCTTTGATTCTGGGTTTCAGAGTTTGATGTAATTCTTAGCTCTGCTCAATGGGAAATGAAAATAATAATATAAAGTGTACCTTCCTTAGAATTGAAGGGCATCAATAGATCCAAATGGGAAAGACAAAACTAGGAAATTGATGGAGATTTCAAAATGTTTGAGGTAATGTTAATCTAAAAGCAGTTTCTCCAAAGAACTACAGTCTGTAGGCACAACACAGTAGAAACAACAAAGAAATAGTTAAGTACTTCTTCCAAGAAAACACAGGGACCTGGGCACAGTAGCTCACACCTGTAACCCCAACACTTTGGGAGGTCAAGGCAGAAGGATTGCTTGAGCCCAGGAATTCAAGACCAACCTGGGAAACATAATGAGACCCTGTCTTTACAAGGAAAAAAAAAGCTAGGTGTGGTAGCATGTGCCTGTAGTCCCAGCTACTTGGGAGGCTGAGGCAGGAGGATCACTTAAGCCTAGGAGGAAGAGGCTGCAGTGAGCTATGGTTGTACCACTGTACTCCAGCTGGGGTGACAGAGTAAGACACTGTCTCTATAGAAAATAAAAATTTAAAACAAGGAAACACAGGAATGTCCAAACACAAACACATACCATTGAATTCAAGAAAAAAGCCTTCCTTTGTTTGTTTAGGAAATCTCCTTAAGTTTCTCCTCTATTTCCCTCCTGCTCAGAGCTTAGAGGAGAGTAGCTCCTTCTAGCCCTGGTTGCCCTTTTGGTGTAGGTTCATGGTGGCCCACCACCTGGACTGTAGAGGTATTTATCTTTTCATTTTTAAAATTAACTTTAAAGAGTTTGATTTTTCCCTACTTATACCTTTAGGAGAGACTAAAAGATGTTTCATTTTCTCATGCACAGGCCTGAACTGCCAGCTCTCCAGATGTATATGGATAGTCCTGAATGCAGTTTAGGTTCTCAGGCTGGGAGTCAGATAATACAATGAAAGAGATATTCAAAGAACTGCTTAGCAGGCATTTGAAGATGCTACACTGGAACTCAGGAAAACTGTGTTTATGGGTAGAGATTTATTAAGAATCATCTGCATTAAAAGAATAACCACAGAATCAGAGGAGACATATTTAATGAGGAAGGTAGTGTAGGGAGATTTATCAAAGAACCAAGACTGAGTCTTAGAAAATGCCTATGTGGATTGGGTTTGAAAATCTAACATGGGCCTTCATAAAGCTCAGATCTTAATTCTTTCCACAGGTCTCTGCTAGCTTGTTCTCCATTATCTTCTCACTGTGCAGCAGCTCTCACAGACTTAGCCTTCTCCACTATCATTCCGTCTCTTGGGGTTTTGTTCTCAATTTTTTTTTTATAGAAATAGGATCTTGCTGTGTTGCCCAGGCTGCAGTAGTGTGATCACAGCTCACTGCAACCTCTAGCTCCTGTGCTTAAGCAATTCTTCCACATCTACCTCCCCAGTAGAAGGGACTATAGGAATGCACCTCCATGCCTGGCTTCTATGCTCATTTTCCTTACTTCTTTTGAAAGTAAGTATATGGGCTCTTTATATTTTCTTTTCAGGCTTTTACTGGTGGCAACTATGGTAAATCACAGAAATACACACAACTATACACTTGCACGAATGCATACAATGGACATCAAAATAAAAAGAATAAGAAACTCTAGCCATTAAATGCAGTTTTAAAAAATCTCTAATTCAACAGATGGGATAAATGGATGCCTTACTACTTTCATTTAGCCCTAGGCTTTCATTCTTCCTGGAGATAAGAGCCTATCACATCTTTTTGGCCTTCTTCATTTCCTTCACTTCTCTATAGCAGATGCCATTTGAGAAGTCCGCTTATCAGCCAGCATAGTATTTTTCGAACCCTCTGTACATGACCCACATTAAGAAACATTGTATATCATTTCCCAGTAAACACATAGCTGAATGTGGGTATATGAGTTTGAAATAATTCCTATTGTTGCTGAAGCAAATGATATTATTTTTTATTCTATTTCTTCATTTTGTTTTTTGTTTTTGGTCAGTACAATATGTTGTATCTTACGAATAAAAAAATCATTTCTCATAGTACTGGAGGCTGAGGAGTCCAAGATCAATTGACTGCAGACTCTGTGTCTAGTGAGGGTCCGCTTTCTGGTTTATAGATGGCACCTTCTTGCTGTGTCCTCATATGGTGAAAGGAGCAAGGCAGCTCTCTGGAGCCTCTTTCATAAGAACACTAATCCACTCATGACAGCTGTGGGCTTATTATCTTACCAAAGGTGTCACCTGCTTATAGCATCACCATGGTGATTGGGTTTCCACATATGAATTTGGTGGGGGGACACAAACATACAGACCATAGCGCCATCCCATCTAAAACCCAAACTTCTATAATGAGCACTTCTTATTCCTCTTCAGCACTTGTTTTTCCTTAGCAGTTATCGCTCTCTAAATCTGTATATTTAAGATATCTCTCTTATTTACTATGTGTTTGTCTCTTCAGGAACATACATGCTAAGAGGACAGGTATAAAGAACAAGAGTGTTTTTGTGGGGGAAAGAAAACTTACAAGCAGAATAATAGCAAAGCAAATATTTTTCACATGCTCTTATTACACCACAAGTGTGGCTAGGCCAGGTAAGGCTGGACTGCATGGTCTAAAGCAGGCATGAGGCAGAGAGGACTCCTACCCATGTAACGCTCCACACCTTTATAGGGACAAGGAGAAAAAAACAATTTTATATGTTAACTAGGGAAACTTCTGTGCAAGAAACTAGACTTCTAACTTTCTCTTAAAAACTGTGAGGAGTAATTGAAGATTTTAAGAAGGAAAAAGACATGAGCAGACTTGCCTTTTACAAAGCATGCTTTATTATAGTGTGTAGAAATTGCCCAGAATAGCTAGTACTAGCAGTTCCTCTTGTCACTCTCTCTACCTTCTGAGAAATTGGCTATGGCCCTCTCTAGGTTAAGGAATCTGACTGGTCAAGACCTCAATAAATCTTAGGTAGTTCAGGAGAACACTTGACTTCTTTGGCTGTAAAGAATATGGGCTTGAGCGATGCCCTATACAGCCATTATATTCAAGGCAGGGATAACAAGGATAACAATATGATGATTTTTTTCTACTTTATTCCATTTTTTAAATTGTCGTAGACAAAAACTCCTTTTCACCTTGTAACTCTAAATGTTTGTTAGCTGATATTATTTGATTTGCTTTTTATAAGATTGTAATAATATATTATTTGTTTCTATAAGGAATCTAAAATATGAAAGCATAAACTTTCTTTGTTTCTATAAATTGGGAATTTTATTAAAATCTTAGAATTCTAAAATCTTCATTTCTAGGTAAGCACTATTAAATAGAGATACAATGTGAGACACAAATACATATGTAATTTAAAATATTCTTGCAGTACATTAAGAAAAATAAAAAGAAACATGAAATTTATTTAATACTATATTTCATGCACAGTAGTATATATAAAATAGTACCATTTCAACATATAATCAATATAAATATTAAATTAGATATTTTGCATTTTTTATTTTAAGTCTTCAAAATCTAGTATATGTTTTTCACTTGCAACACATCTCATTTCAGAATAGCCACACCTCAAGTGCTCAATACACTCACATGGTTGGTGGTTACCATATTGGGTAACATAATTCTAGATAGTTATCAAGCGAAAAACACTGAAAAAACAAGGGCAGAGAATGAATGTTTACTGAGTACTGTACCTACTTCCAGACAGATTGCACTAGCAATTTTGTACTGATTAAAAATTTAATCCTCATAAAAACATGTGAGGTAGTCCTTAATATTCTCATATTTCAGATTTCAGATTTTAAAAATTGCTACTTAGACGATTAAGAAACTTGTCAAAGTCATCCAGCTAATAAGTCTATCTGGCTCCAAGGTATCTTTTTGAAGCCCTCTTTTCTACTTCAAATCAGGTGTCTTTACTATGTTTGTCATTATTAATAAGCTTAAACTATGATAAATATTACAAAATTCCTAAATTATTAACTAGGAAATTATTACCTAGGGAAAAGGTAAACAGGCTTCTTTTCTTTAGTGGTTTGAAAGAGATGCACATACTATCATTCTGTTATTAAAAATGTAATTTTGGATACACTGATTTATAAATTTTATATAAATCATAAATGCAGGATCTCTAAAATGATATCTTAATCTGGTCCTTGTCAGTTTCTGTCCCTTATCAACCCAGTCTCTTTACAAACTGTGAATGTCTTGGTCTTGGTTGTGAAGGGCATGTGAATAGGACATTGTCAGGGTCTGACATGACTGAAGATAATATGTTTGTTCTGATTTGCTGTGCATGAAAAATATTAATCCCACAACATGTAAACCTATATTTATAAGCCATTACAAATTGATGTTCTGCATATTTTGGTCACAGCTAATTCTGACATGGTTGAATGTGAAATTGGCCATGTAGTATTATGAAGATAAAAAAGAAATTATTGCATGTATTTTGCTATTTGGATTTGATATATACGACTAATCATAGAGTTTTCTATTTTGATAACCTGCTGTTGAGAACAAAGCAGTGTTTAAAGGCTCATGAAATGTTTTATACACTATCTGATTGAAAAACAAGAAAACAATCTCTTTAAACACTAGGGAAAAGTATAAAATTCCGGATACTATAATTGTGAAAGAATAGATTATAGGAAAGAAGCTATTTTTGAGGTAGAGAGTGATATGATTCTATAGTAAAATAGAAACACAATGCAGGTGAAGGTAATTTCTTAAAAATAATTATCAAATAAGCAAAAGGTTCAAAAGTTTTATCTATCTACATTTGCAGCAAAACTGAAATGCGACATGTCAAATTACATAGGAAATTAAAATAAATAAAAACCAAACAGGAAGACTTTTATTTTTGATAGCTTAGTAAATCTCTAATAAAAGATTTATATACTCTTACTGATAATCTAAAGTTAACTGTTTCTTGATAAAACTACTGGTTATCTTTACTTTGATTTCTTTTACTATTTATAAAACTTTGATTATTTAAATATTTTTGATATATTGAGACTAACTTATCTGTAAACAGCACAATTCATTGATAAGAATTCAGGATTCAGTTTGAAGACCTGGATGTGAGATAATTTTGGGATGTATACTGGTCTTTGTCATAAATATGAGACAATAGAGAAGCTGTCATAACTAAATGTTCATTTTGTATAAAATCTGTAATTTTTCAAGTCAAATCTTAAGCTGAACTCAATGAAGAGATGAAAGTGTTAACTTTAGTACAACCACATTTTCTAAGTTTAAAATAGTTACTTAATGGAAAGTAATTACATAAGAACAATGACAGTGTTTCTATAAATTTTTAAATTATTGGTATGTATATCATAGTAGCCTCAACATCAACATTTAATTAATTTCTTTATTTAATTTGGCTTACCTTTAGAAGAGGTCTGAATTCACATAGAAAATTAGTTTCTAAATGTAATAGTTTTGAATGACATGCTTTGCAATCTCATGACACACTTTAATTTAACTGATCCACAAGCATGAAAGAGGATTTAGAGAAAACTATTATTTCAAAGTTGAATTCTTACAAGTTATAATATAATAGTTGTTAAAGGCATAAGGTTTGAAGACTGAACGACCTGCACCTACAGCTCTGCCTCCCCCATTTAATTGCTATTTGACCTTGACTTCTTTAAACCGTTTACTTGAGATGTAAATTAGTAATGTTAATTATATCTACCTCATAGGATATTGAGTAATATTTACAAATACCATTTAACACATGAATTCGCTTACAGTATGGCATATAAATATAGCTGTGTTTATTTTGAAAAAGCATGGATAACGGATTGAAACTTAAATCTTCATAGTAAAATATTCATTTGTGTTATATTTTAAAATTTGGAGAACTTATGCTGATTTTTAATGAATTATTTTCTAACAATTTTAAACCAAATTTCTTTTTCTGTTTGTGCCAAGTGATTTGCAAAGTAATGTTTCCTTATATCACATATCATATAAAAATAAGCAAATAGGGAAATCTAAACTATTTTTTCTCGTCCAGTTGAATTGTAAAGATTTCACATATGTCAGTCCATAAACTAATTGTCAAATAACTTGTATGCACATTCTTCTCTTAGCTTCATTTTCAGACAATGTACTAATTGTATTTTTGTAGTTGCCTGCTAATCTAATTTAATTGTTACAATATAATGGAATGTCATTTAATAAGTGCATTTTCAGCATCAGATTCAAATTGTGTTTGCATAAATTTTCGATAACATTAAGCTGTTTCATTTATTCTGAAAGAATTTGAAAGCCTATTTTTATGCTCACTTTGTTTTGTTTCATGATGTAGTAACTTGGCAGAGATTGTAAAACTCTTTTTCAAAATTTCACTGCATAAACACATCAAGGATTTGAGTAATTTTTATTGCCATAAAAATGATCCCAACAAAAATAACTTGTCTTTATCTTTCTTGCCATATTTTGTCTTTAAATTTCTAGTGATTTTGTAGAATTTCTGGCAAAATATTTTACTCTATGTTTTTATTAATGCAGATAACATCAACTGAATAACCTTATTAACATAATACAACATCTTACATCATCTTAAACCAGATCAATCTTATCACAAGATTCTTTCCATGTTTTTCATATTTTACCAATAATTTTAGTTTTAAGAATAATTTTAAACATTTGAAAAACGTAATCTTTATAAATATGAACGTTATGTAAGAATATAAAGCCTAAAATACCACTATCATAGAAAACATAGAAGCATCCAAAATTTAAAAGAAATGCTAAAACTATTTTAATACTCTGTGTATTGGTCTTTATTGTCCTGAGAAACAGAACTAATAGAACGTATATACATAGACAGAGAAAGAGGTTTATTATAAAGAATTGGCCCAATTATAGAGACTGAGAAGTCCCTAGATCTGCTGGGTAAGTCACTAAACTAGAGATCCAGGACAGCCAATGGTGTAGTTCCAGTCTGAAGTCTGACAGATTTGAGACCGAAGAACAGCTGATGTTTCAGTTTAAGTCAGACCATCAACCGATTGACCCAGGCCCACCCTCAAAGGGAGAGCGATCTGCTTTATTCATTCTACCAATTTAAATGTTAATCCCATCCAAAAACACCCTCACAGACACACCAGAATAGTGTTTGGCCAAATATATGAGTATCCTGTGGCTTAGTCAAGTGGACACATAAAATTAACCATTGTACCATGTTATACACAGAATTTGTTATAACATGACTTGCCAATCCTTAACAAAATCTTACTCTATAATTTCAACCTCCACCTTTAGATATGCCTGAACTTGCCTAGCATTAAATTCATTGCAAAACTATACACAATGCTATGATAGCATTCTTCCTTTCTCAGCTTATAATTTTCGTATATGAGGGTTTGAATATTTTTGATAACAGTACAGCATTACATTAAAGTACAATGACTTATTAAGAAGTCGTACATATATATGTTGAGATGACAGGACCAGATTTTTTTGATATATGCCAAAAATGTGAAAATTTTATTCAGATGTCACTTATAACCACCTAAATAGGTATTAAAATGGCCTCTTCCTAGTCCATATTCTTAGCCTCTCTTCAGCATGATAAAATAGTCATATCATACAGTGCTGAACTTCTGAAATTTCAGTTATGCACACTTTGAACAAAAATAAAAAGAAAAAAATACAAAAGTAATCAGGTAATTTATGTGCTATTCCAGTCATTAAACATGTACTCCAAAATGAACACAAGATGGGAGACCTGAATCCACCATCAGCTCAGTAGGTCTCTCAGAGTGTGAGCTACTTACTCACTGAATACGAGTGCAGTTTTGAACACGTTGTCTTTCACATTCAACGTGGCCCCTATATAAAATTCAGCTATGCCGTACAGGACTCAAAGGAAAGGGAGAAGGGAAGGTAAGAAAGGAGGAAAGAAGAGAAAAAAAGAGAGAGAAAAGGAAGATCTATTTCACTTTGGGGAAGGAAAAGAAAACTTGTGTTGAATTTTTATTTTAAAAAACAAATGTGTGTCAGTATGAAATCTGACCCCTTTCTGATAGATTTTGTAAAATAGTTTTGAATTTATACCATTTTTAACATACCATAAATTAAAATTTTAACTCAGGAATAAAATGGAAATTCACTCAAATTATTAACTATACTCTTTATTAAACAACTTCCTTAGCCTCAACAATTATACTCTCACTTAAACCTTATTGTTCCTTCTTATGTCTGCCTCACTGGTTCCTTATGATAAAAGTAAAGGCATTTTTAGCTCCCCTCTTCCTCCTGCCTTTACTTTCTCTGGCTTGTTCCACTAATGAATTCTTATTGTAGAACAGAACCATCATTTAGTTTCTGAATTAAGTCCAGCCAAGGGAAGAATTCTTCCAGAAGCAAAATTCCATCATTGAAGTAGATTTGAAATTGTCATACTTCCTAGTAATATAATCAAGTGGTCCAGTCACCAATGTTAAGATACCGTGTTTCTCTCCCAAATTTCCTTGTACTAGATTCATTAATTTGGGACTTAGGGAAAAACTGCTGGTGCTTATGTCACTTAGAAGTCTCTATTCTCTCTGTTCTCTCCTATATAGACCCTATCCACAGGACTGAGTTTCTGCATTGACTTCCCAGTCTTGTTGAGTGAGAGAGGCTGACTTGTTGGCCTATGCTGCTAAACACCATCAGCTTCTTTAAGTTTTATCAAATAGTGAAGCTGAGGAACTGACAAAGTGGGTAATGACAGGGACAGAAGTCTGGTAACAGGTCCAGTGGATCTGGGTGTACAGAATTATGGGAGATAAAACTAAAAGAAATGAAGGATGGAAAAACTTTAAAGAAACTCATTTTGCAAGAATTTAGCCTTTCAGGCACTTTTACTTTCATAACTACTATCCAATATTAGACTGAACTTTAATAGTAACTTTTACAATTTATGGCATGCTCTGATTTTTATTCAGAAAAGCACACACATTTTTGTGTTTGAAAATGTCAAAGAATCACTATGAAATTAGTTCTAATCGGATCCTTGCCATTAGTGAAGTGTGAATTCAGCAGCATTCAGAGGAAATGGCTTTAGGAACATAAAAGTTAATCTATCATGCTAAAAGATCATTGAAAACACTATTTTATAAGCCAAATTGATGGCAGCTATATTAACCAAAATACATTTGCAAAGGAAATTTTTAAGAACTATATCTTTATTTCCATTAGATGAAAGTATGTGCATGTCTCCACTCATATATAAGCAGTTAAAATTATAGGATATTTTATAGTTGGAAAGGACTTAATTATGAAGTCCAACGCTTTCGTTTTATAGATGAAGGTACTGAGGCCTAGCAAAAGCAGACTAAATAACACATCTAATACCTAGTTAGTGGCAATCCCAACTCCAAGCTCTTTTCCAGTGCTATTTCATTTCTACAACAATCTATTGAACACCTTCTCTGTGTACTGGATCAATGATAAATGGAAAGACCCAGTCTCAGCCTTGGGTTGTCACACTTCCCTTAATATTTAAGTGAGCCAGCTTTCCTATTCTGTATATGTTTAAAAACATAGCCTTCTTTCTCACTTGTTGACTTCTCCGGAGAGTCATGGTTTCCCTACTGGCCTTTTGCTCCACTTTCCTTGATATATTCTTACAATGTTTCATTTTTTGTGACCAAGTTACCCTAAAAGGGAATACAAATAATTTATCTCAGATTTCCCAAAGTACCCAGAAATATAAGATCTTCATATTTAACTGAGTTTTCTAAAAATAATAATAACAATAATGGTATAGTGAATGGACATTAAATCAGAGCTATAGCCTTTAGGATTTTTGGTTGTATGTGGTAGAAAAATAAATCTCTAACTACACAAAATCATTCATTCAACAAAGTTATTGGTCCAAGAATTGGGAAATTCACAGTGAAAAAAATACTCAGAAACTTCTGCTGTCACACAGTTGCATTTTTCTTTGGGGAGATAGATAATGAACAAGTCAATAAATACAAATATGTAGTGATCACAGAAGGGCATAAGATATAGTTTATCTTTTAGTTAGGGGAGTAAAGAAAAACTTCATGGAGAAGGTGCATTTAAAGAGAAATTTGAAGAAATTGTAGAAGTAAGTTATATAGACATTTGAAAGATGGGAGTTCTAAGCAGAGGAAACAGCACTGTCTCAGAACATGCTGGAAAAGTGTTGACTGGATTAAGCCTAGACTACTTTTAAACTAATTGCTATGTAGAGTATTATGAGATCACCTGATCGTTTAGACTAATTTGCTATCACTGTTGGAGAAGGAAAGAAGGTTCATCTCATCTAAACCAAATGGTTGCCACATAATCAGGGAAGAGGGGAAGGGATATTGTAATGATAGACACAAGGTCCAATATAAAGGCATGGAAAGGTCATGGGAAAGATGGCTGAATAGGAACAGCTCCAGTCTGCAGCTCCCAGCGAGATCAAAGCAGAGGGTGGATGATTTCTGTATTTCCAACTGAGGTACCCAGTTCATCTCATCGGGACTGGTTAGACAGTGGGTACCACCCACAAAGGATGAGCAAGAAGCAGGGTAGGGAGTCATCTCACCGGGGAAGCACAAGGAGTCGAGGAACTCCCTCCCCTAGCCAAGGGAAGCCATGAGGGACTGCGCCATGAGCAACAGTGCACTGTGGCCCAGATACCACGCTTTTCCCACAGTCTTCACAAGCCACACACCACGAGATTCCCTTGGGTGCTTATACGCGGGCCCTGGGTTTCAAGCACAAAACTGAGCGGCCATTGGGCAGACACTGAGCTAGCTGCAGGAGTTTTTTTCATACCCCAGTGGTGCCTGGAATGCCAGTGAGACAAAACCATTCACTTGCCTGGAAGAAGGGCTGAAGCCAGGGAGCCCAGTGGTCTAGTTCAGCGGATCCTACCCACATGTAGCCCAGCAAGCTAAGATCCACTGGCTTGAAATTCTCACTGCCAGCTCAGCCAGTCTGAAGTCAACCTGGGATGCTCGAGTTTGGTGCAGGGAGGGGCATCCACCATTACTGAGGCTTGAGTAGGCAGTTTTCCCCTTATACTGTAAACAAAGCCGTCAGGAATTTCAAACAGGGCAGAGGCCACCGCAGTTCGGCAAAGCCAGACTGCCTGTCTAGATTCCTCCTCTCCAGGCAGGGCATCTCTGAAAAAAAGGCAGCAGATCAGGGACTTATAGATAAAACTCCCATCTTCCTGGGACAGAGCACCTGGGGGAAGAGGTGGCTTTGGGCTCAGCTTCAGCAGACTTAAATGTTCCTGCCTGCTGACTCTGAAGAGAGCGGAAAATCTCCCAGCACAGCCTCCAGCTCTGCTAAGGGACAGACTGCCTCCTCAAGTTGGTCCCTGAACCCCATGCCTCCTGCCTGGGAGATGCCTCCCAGCAGGGGTCGACAGACCCCTCAGACAGGAGAGCACTGGCTGGCATCTGGCGGGTGCCCCTCTGGGACGAAGCTTCTAGAGGAAGGAACAGGAAGCAATCTTTGCTGTTTTGCAGCCTCCACTGGTGATACCCAGGCAAACAGGGTCTGGAGTGGACCTTCAGCAAATTCTAGCAGACCTGCAGCAGAGGGGTCTGACTGCTAGAAGGAAAACTAACAAACAGAAAGGAATAGTATCAACATCAACAAAAAAGAACATCCACCCAGAAACCCCATCCAAAGGTCATGAACATCAAAGACGAAAGGTAGATAAATCCATAAAGATGTGGAAAAACCAGCGGAAAAAGGCTGAAAATTCCAAAAACCAGACTGCCTCTTATCCAAAGGATCACAACTCCTCACCACAAGGGAACAAACTGGACAGGGAACGAGTTTGACAAATTCACAGAAGTAGGTTTCAGAAGGTGGGTAACAACAAACTCCTCTAAGCTAAAGAAGCATATTCTCACCCAATGAAAGGAAGCTAAGAACCTTGATAAAAGGTTAGAGGAATTGATAACTAGAATAATCAGTTTCGAGAAGAACACAAGTTATCTGATAGAGCTGAAAAACACAGCACGAGAACTTCGTGAAGCATACACAAGTATCAATAGCCAAATTGATCAAGTGGAAAAATGGATATCAGACATTGAAGAACAATTTAATGAAATAAAGTGTGAAGACAAGCTTGGAGAAAAAAGAATAAAAAGGGACGAACAAAGCAGCCAAAAAAATATGGGACTACGTGAAAAAACCAAGCCTATGTTTGATTGGTGTACCTGAAAATGATGGGGAGAATGGAACCAAGTTGGAAAACACTCTTCAGGATATTATCCAGGAGGACTTCCCCAACCTAGCAAGACAGGCCAACATTCAAAATCAGGAAATACAGAGGACACCACAAAAATAATCCTTGAGAAGAGCAACCCAAACACACATAATCATCAGATACACCAAGGTTGAAATGAAGGAAAAAATGTTAAGGGCAGTCAGAGAGAAAGGTCAGGTTACCCACAAAGGGAAGACCATCAGACTAACAGTGGATCTCTCTGGAGAAACCCTACAAGCTAGATGAGAGTAGGGGCCTATATTCAGCACTCTTAAGAAGAGAATTTTCAACCCAGAATTTAATATACACCCAAACTAAGCTTCATAAGCAAAGGAGAAATAAAATCCTTTACAGTCAAGCAAATGCTGAGAAATTTTGTCACCACGAGGCCTGCCTTACAAGAGCTCCTGAAGGAAGCACTAAATATGGAAAGGAAAAACCAGCACCAGTCACTGCAAAAACGTACCAAATTGTAAAGACCATTGACGCCATGAAGAAACTGCATCAAAGAGTGGGCAAAATAACCAGCTAGCATCATAACAACAGGATTAAATTAACAAATAACAATATGGACCTTAAAAATAAATGGGCTAAATGCCCCAGTTAAAAGATACAGACTGACAAATTGGATAGTCAGGACCCATCAGTGTGTTGTATTCAGGAGACCCATCTCCTGTGCAAAGACACAAATAGGCACAAAATAAAGGGATGGAGGAAGATCTACCAAGCAAGTAGAAAGTGGAAAAAAAAAAAAAAAGCAGAGATTGCAATCCTAGTGTCTGATAAAATATACTTTAAACCAACAAAGATAAAAAAAAGACAAAGAAAGGTATTACAAAAGGGGAAAGGGATCAACACAACAAGAAGAGCTAACTATCCTAAATATATATGCACCCAATACAGAAACACCCAGATTCATAAAGCAATTTCTTAGAGACCTACAAAGAGACTTGGACTCCCACACAGTAATAGTGGGAGACTGTAACACCCCACTGTCAATATTAGACAGATCAATGAGACAAAAAATTAACAAAGATATTCAGGACTTGAGCTCAGCTCTGGACCAAGCAGACCTAATAGACATTTATAGAACTTTCCATCCCAAATCCACAGAATATACTTTCTTCTCAGTGCCACATCAGACTTATTCTAAAATTGACCACATGATTGGAAGTAAAACACTCCTCAGAAAATGCAAAAGAATGGAAATCATAGCAAGCAGTCTATCAGACCACAATGCAATCAAATTAGAACTCAGGATTAATAAACTCACTAAAAACTACACAACTACGTGGAAACTGAACAACCTGCTACTGAATGACTACTGGGTAAATAACGAAATTAAGGCAGAAAGAAATAAGTTCTTTGAAACCAAGGAGAACAAAGATGCAAATACCAGAATCTCTGTGACACAGCTAAAGCAATGTTTAGAGGTAAATTTATAGCACTAAATGCCCACAGGAGAAAGCTGGAAAGATCTTTGAAACCAATGAGAACAAAGACCCAACATACCAGAATCTCTGGGACACAGCTAAAACAATGTTTAGATTTATCGCACTAAATGTCCACAGGGGAAAGCAGGAAAGATCTAAAATCAGCACCCTAACATCACAATGAAAAGAACTAGAGAAGCAAGAGCAAACAAATTCAAAAGCTAGCAGAAGACAAGAAATAACCAAGATCAGAGCAGAACTGAAGGAGCTACAGACACAAAAAAAACCCTTGAAAAAATCAATGAATTCAGAAGCTAGTTTTTTGAAAAAAATCAGCAAAATAGATAGATCGCTTGCCAGACTAAGAAAAAAGAAAAGAGAGAAGAATCAAATACACACAATAAAAAATGATGAAGGGGATATCACCACTGATCCCACAGAAATAAAAATTACCATCATGGAATACTACAAACAACCCTACACAAATAAATTTTAAAAACCTAGAAGAAACGGATAAATTCCTGGACATATACATCCTCCCAAGACTAAACCAGGAAGAAGTTGAATCCCTGAACAGAGGGATTCAAGTTCTGAAATTGAGGCAGTAATTAATAGCCAACCAACCAAAAAAAAAAAGCCCAGAACCAGAGAGATTCACAGCCAAATTCTACCAGAGGTACAAAAAGGAACTGATACCATTCCTTCTGAAACTATTCCAAACAATAGAAAAAGAGGCACTCCTCCCTAACTCATTTTATGAAGCCAGCATCATCGTGATACCAAAATCTGGCAGAGATACAACAAAAAAAGAAAATTTCAGGCCAATATCCCTGATGAACATCAATGTGAAGAGTCTCAATAAAATACTGGCAAACAGAATCCAGCAGCACATCAAAAAACTTATCCATTGCAATCAAGTCAGCTTCATCCATGGGATGCAAGGCTGGTTCAATATATGCAAATAAATAAATGTAATCCATCACATAAACAGAACCAATGACAAAAACCACATGGTTATCTCAATAGATGTAGAAAAGGTCTTCCATAAAATTCAACACACCCTCATTCTAAAAACTCTCAATAAACTTGGTATCGATGGAACGTATCTTAAAATAATAAGGCTATTTATGACAAATCCACAGCCAATATCATACTGAATGGGAAAAAACTGGAAAGATCCTCTTTGAAAACCAGCACAAGACAAGGATGTCCTCTCTCACCACTCCTATTCAACACAGTATTGAAAGTTCTGGCCAGGGCAAACAGGCAGAAGAAAGCAATAAAGGATATTCAGATAGGAAGAGAGGAAGTTAAATTGTCTCTGTTTGCAGATGACATGACTGTATATTTAGAAAACCCCATCATCTCAGCCCAAAATCTCCTTAAGCTGATAAGCAACTTCAGCAAAGTCTCAGGATACAAAATCAATGTGCAAAAATCACAAGCATCCCTATACGCCAATAATAGACAGAGAGACAAATCATGGGTGAACTCTCATTCACAATTGCTGTAAAGAGAATAAAATACCGAGGAATACAACTTGAAGGACATCTTCAAGAAGAAGTATAAACCACTGCTTAAGAAAATAAGAGAGAACACAAACAAATGGAAAAACATTCCATGCTCACGGATAGGGAGAATCGATATCGTGAAACTGGCCATACTGCCCAAAGTAATTTATAGATTCAGTGCTATCCCCATCAAGCTACCATTGACTTTTTTCACAGAATTAGAAAAAAAAAACTACTTTAAATTTCATATGGAACCAAAAAAGAGCCCATATAGCCAAGACAATCCTAAGCAAAAATAACAAAGCTGGAGGCATCATGCTACCTCACTTCAAACTATACTACAAGGCTACAGTAACCAAAACAGCAGGGTACCAGTACCAAAACAGATACATAGACCAATGGAACAGAACAGAGGCCTCAGAAATAATGCCACGCATCTACAACCATCTGATCTTTGACAACCCTGACACAAACAAGCAATGGAGAAAAGATTCCCTATTTAATAAATGGTGTTGAGAAAACTGGCTAGCCATATGCAGAAAACTGCAACTGGACCCCTTCCTTCCACCTTACAAAGTAATTAACTCAAGATGGATTAAAGACTTAAACATAAAACTTAAAACCATAAAATCCCCCCTAGAAGAAAACCTAGGCAATACAATTCAAGACATAGGCATGGACAAAGACTTCATGACTGAAACAACAAAAGCAATGGCAACAAAAGCCAAAGTTGACAAATGGGATCTAATTACACTAAAGAGTTTCGGTGCAGCAAAAGAAACTATCATCAGGTTCGGTGCAGGCAACCTACAGAATGGGGGAAAATTTTTACAATCTGTCCATCTGACAAAGGGCTAATATTCAGAATCTACAAAGAACTTAAACGAATTTACAAGAAAAATATAACCAACCCCATCAAAAAGCATGCAAAGGGTATGAGCAAACACTTCTCAAAAGAAGATATTTATGCAGCCAACAAACATATAAAAAAAAAAAAAACTCATCATCACTGGTCATTAGAGAAATGTAGACCAAAACCACAATGAGATACCATCTCGTGCCAATTAGAATGGTGATTATTAAAAAGTCAGGAAATAACAGATGCTGGAGAGGATGTGGAGAAATAGAAATGCTATTACACTGTTGGTGGGAGTGTAAATTAGTTCAACCATTGTGGAAGACAGTGTGGTGATTCCTCAAGGATCTAGATCCAGAAATACCATCTGACCTAGCAATCACATTACTGGGTATATACCCAAAAGATTATGAATCATTCTACTATAAAGACACATGCACACATATGTTTATTGCAGCACTGTTCACAATAGTAAACACTTGGAACCAACCCAAATGATCATCAGTGATAGACTGGATAATTAAAATGTGGCACATATACACCATGGAATACTAAGCAGTCATACAAAATAATGAGTTCATGTCCTTTGCAGGGACATGGATGGAGCTGGAAACCATCATTCTCAGCAAACTAACGCAGGAACAGAAAACCAAACACTGCATGCTCTCACTCATAAGTGGAAGCTGAACAATGAGAACACATGGACACAGGGAAGCGAATATCACACACCAGGGTCCTGTCAGGAGGTGGGGTATAGGGGAGGGATAGCACTAGGAGAAATACCTAATGTAGATGATGGGTTGATTGGTGCAACAAACCACCATAGCACATGCTTACCTATTTAACAAACCTGCACGTTCTGCACGTGTATCCTAGAACTTAATGCATAATTTAAAAAATAAATGCATGGAAAAATGGAAAAGCAAATGACTTAAAATTAAATACTGGATGCAACTTCTTTTTTTTTTTTTTTTTTTTTTTTTTTTGATAGAGGGTCTCACTCTATCACCCAGCCTGGGGTGCAGTGACACAATTTCAATGATCTTTTAGTATGATAGATTAACTTTTATGTTTCTTACTGCAGTCTCTATCACCTGGGCTCAACTGATCGTCCCACCTCAGTCTCCAGAGTAGCTGGGACTACAGGTTTGTGCCATGACACCCGGCCAATTTTTTTCACATTTTTTTGTAGAGATGTGGTTTTGCCATGTTGCCCGGGCTGGTCTCAAACTCCTGGGCTCAAGCAAACCTTCTACCTTGGCCTCCCAAAATATTGGGATTACAGGTGTGAGCCACTGCACCCAACCTGGATGCAACTATTCTCACAAGCTTTTGGCAATTCCTGTCTGGGAAATCTTCACTGACTGGTTTTACTACGAAGATTCCCCAACCGAAAAGTATTTCCACATTGCATGACTTTCTGTTCCTTAAAACCTTTTTCAAATTTGTTTTTCTTTCTAATTTGCAGACTCCTTAAACCACTTTATCCCATGTTGCCACCAGAAAGTAAAAATTCACATCACTTGTCACTTGATTGTACAGAGAAATGAAATTCAAGTCAGTTGTGCATATATACAAATTCATAAAGGTGGCCCATTAAATGAATAACTGTTCACTCCAGGTTTGAACCTTTTAACTGAATGGAAGAACTTACAGAGTTTTTGAAATTTTTGTTGTTTTTCCTTAAATATGTATCAATATTCATTCTTCCTCTATGAACCTCTGTGACAAGGAAGTATAATGAGTTTTTCTTTTTCTCTTTTTTTTTTTTTTTTTTTTGAGACAGGGTCTCACTCTGTCACCCAGGCTGGAGTACAGTGGCACAAACATAGCTTACTGCAGCCTCAACCTCAATCTCTTGGGCTCAAGTGATTTCCATACCTCAGCCTCCCAAGTAGCTGAGACTACAGGCATGTAACACTATGCCTAGCTAATTTTTTTTTTTTTTTTTTTTTTTTGAGAGGTGAAATCTCACTATGTTGCGCAGGCTGGACTTGAACTGAGCTCTTCCTCTGCCTTCTAAACTGCTGGGATTACAAGTGTGAACCACAGTGCCTGGCTAGAACTATACAAATTTTTTAAAGCAGATATGAATTGTCTTAGAAAACAGGAGCAGCAAGAGAGCCAGAATTATATATAATTATCTGAAATATTTTTGTTTTAAACAGACGTTTTCTCTGTCCTACAATAATTATTCCATGATTTGAGAACCTTAAAGAAGTTCTCAATTTTACAGCATACAGACAGAATGCTATAATAGCTAAGTAGAATGGGCACCTAATTCTGCCAAACATGGCTACAGAACAGTATTATGTTTATCTATAGATAATGCTGAAGCCACTGAAAGCTTCTAAGACACAAAATTATATTTTAGAATAACTCTAAAAGTTATAGATGAGCAGTTAGGAGGATGATGAATAAAACTAGATGCCATGTTGTCAGTTTGAAAGCTAGATCTATAGCCTACTATAAGAGAATAAGAAAATGGCCCAAAGTATTGAAAGAATGGCTAGAAAGTGGCTCCCATTTAAACACATATAATTATCAAGTTGAATTATTATGGTCCTTTTCTAATACTTCCTATAAAACAAACCATAGCAATATGGGGTGACATCTTTGGAAGCATAAAGGTTGAGTGAACAACCTGCTATTTTTGCCACATTCTTTTGCATTTTGTTATTTTGCCAATATCTTTTTCTCTTTTCCCATTAACACCACTTGAATTTTGCTTTGAAGGAAGTGGTCTTCTCCCATTAGGTCCAGTCTAGTTAGGAGATCAATCAAGAGGATTTGCTTCCCTTCATGTTCTTCAATTTAGATCAATAAGATATGTTTTATCTGAAATTTGTGACAGAGCAAGGAGTAAACAAGAAAGAAAAAGAAGACTGAGAGGGTTTGGACCTATTTTATCCCATCAGCAGTACCTGATGAGATTCTTTTTTGTTGCTACCAGGATTCCAAAAGCTGCCCTGAGTTTTATTTTTTAGGTTTTTCTGGTTTCTTTTTAAGTAAGCTATCCTCGTATCTTCTTATATCCTCCAAAAAATTATTTTTTTTCCTACATTGGCTAGGTGAGCTTCTGTTCCTTATAACAAAAGCAACTTAAATAATACAAAAGTATCATAAAAAATGAGCCAAGACATAACAGGATGAAAACCAGACCTCTTAATAATCAAACTAGAGGCTTTTCTACCACGTCATGCTACTTCTAAATATTGAACAAGAGAAAATGTTCTTCAAACATGAGAAACATAATGTCTAATGGAAATGTGTTCTTCTACACTGCAACAATATAAAGAAGGATATAGTAGCAGGTTTAGATCCCATACAATATTGGTAAAGAACAAATTTGATGTTACATATGCTAGGACTTTATGTTAGTATGACCTACCTTAGCCAGGTATGGAAATTATATGAAAATCCTGAACAAATCTAATGCAGTTGTGGGGGTCTAGTAGTGATGGATCATATGCCAAGTTCTTGGGCATCAAAACAGTCTGGGAATTTCTGAGCTCTCACTGTTGCTGAAAAAAAAATCTATTTTGTGGTTTGTGCATGAATTAAAGAATCTTCAGTCAAGACATTAAATTGGAGCTTTTGCAAATAATAAAAAGCCTAGTTAGTTAAAATGTAAAATCATCTTCCAGATTCACTGAGTGTGCAAGAATAAAATTTAATGGAACCGGCAAGCTTCTTTCTGCTTGGTTTGTTTGCCCTCAAGTTTAAGTGATGATCAGACTCTTCGGATTGCAGCTTGATCTCTCTGGCTTCTGGAAGTGAAGGAATTCTTTAATTCATTTTTGCTAAGTAGGAAGCATTGCTTCGTCCACAGTAAAAACCAAGCAGAAATGTGTAATACGGAAGCTATTCAGAAGGAAGAAAGATGAATTCAAAGAGAAACAAACCAACAGACTGAAAAATCCTGAATGCTGACACATATCAGTGGTGAAAACATTGGTAGATTGCCAGAAAATATTTTTGCAGAAGATATTCAAATTTAGAAGAGCTAACTTTAGAACGAGGAAAGGCAGTTAACTAGAGAAAAAAAGCAAAAACAAAAGTGAATAAAAAAATGGAGTTAATTTTAAGAGGAGACATTGATAGTCCTTTTGTTTTAATGACAAAAAATACCAAAAAAAGAGTTAAAATATTTTTATTTGCTGAAGAATTACTGAAAATGAAAATCCATTGTAACTAAGCAACAACACTATGATTTCCCTGATTTAGTATGCTGTCATATAATCAACAAGAGAAAATAAGAATATTGTAAATAAAGTGAAATTTTACTGACCCTGGCCAAACAGATCTGAAAACTATACGCCACATCCTCCATTGATCCATTCTCCAAAGTTCCACTGATGGAGGAAAGACACTAACAGTCTTAGCTGAAAACTGCTTATCTTCACAATTCAGGATGGCAGGACAGCAGATCAATATGTCTAGATGTGTTCTTTAAGTATGCAATTAATTTATTTGAGATATTTTTCATTAGTTGAGTTACAGAATAAATAATTTGACAAGGAGGTTTGAATTAATTGTGAAACACCTGTAACAGAAGAGAGCACTAAAAAGCAATGGAATAATCTAACAGGCCAAAAAAGAGAAGACAAATGAAGCTTCCTTGATGATCAAATAAAAAAACATTTGAATTCCTATATATTGAGTTATTGTGCTCATAGATAACATTATTTTACTTTTTGCTTATCTGGATGACAATCTGTACAATGGTATGTTAGAAATATATCTTGTCAGTCTTTTAAATTTCCTTTTAAAAAAACATTACTTTTATGAGCTATAGAAAGTTACTTTAATAACTAAACTACATAAAAGATAATAGATATATACCATATATTATAGATGCATTCAAAGTACAAGTAAAAGTTTGTATGATTAAATTAGTACATGAAATTAAATTCTACACCAGAGAAGATTAAAAAATGAAAACCTGAATTGGCATGCATTTCTTCCTTTAGACAGTCAGGTCAGCCTTCTTGTGACTTATTTCTAAATGTATTGAAGCTTTGCTTCAACAGAAAATATTTTGAATTTCTGATCTTTCTTCTTAGAGAATTCCTCTATTCCCCAATGATCTCTAAGATTGCTTTATCATAGACATGAATTTCAATGCAATATTTAGTAACTGTCATCATCTGCATAGGCAGATGTCAAGTATCAGGAAAAAAAATGGGATGACTAGAATTAACCATCCCTTCAACTTGTATCTTCTTTTGTGATATTAAATTTCTATAAGATATTGATGACCTATGTATCAAATTTATCTATGCTACATAAGAAAATCAGTTTGTTAGGCAAGCAGGTTCAAAATGGGTTAGTTTCTCTATAAGTTTTATTCTTGTCATAGTGTGGACAGTGACATCTACTTAGAATACTATTATTTTAACATTTGTACCATTTTTAACATAGATGGAAAATGTGTGAAGAAAAGGAGCACAAGTTCCAGACATAATAGAGCTTTTCCCTGTTATAATTAATTAGAATGACTACATCATTTTAATGACTCAAAACTGTATAAAGAAATGCCAGAGACAGTAAGAATTAAAGACATATAAACACCTCAACGCTACCTTCATTTGTGAGCAGTTAGGGCTTGGCTCGATCATGACTTTATTGGTGAGGGGACTTCTCTTCAGGAATACTTTCTGGTCCATAATCATTCGAAACTTTGGATTTACATAGGAAAGCCTTTAAATATAAGGCTTTACCAGAGAAAAGGTATTCATGTATATATCCTATATAAAGATATATGTAGATATGGGAGACATATTTTACATATACACACACACATATCTCCCATATGGATTCCTGGGTGTTGATATTTTGATTACATATATATTTATTTTTTTTGATTTTATATATATACACACACATACATAAAATAAAAAGAACTATGTATATGTAGTTGGCCTTCTGTAGCCATGGGTTCCACATCTGCAATTCAATCAACCATGATGCAAAATCTATGGCTACAGAGGGTTGACTGTAAGGCACTTGAGATTCATGAATTTTGGAATGTTTGAGGGTCTTAGAACCAATCCCCCATGAATAGCCAGGGACAAGTGATGACTGCATCAGCATTGTTAACTCAAAACCCCATGAGAAACAACTTTATCAAATAAATACAGCATGTATCAGATGTTTCCTTTGCATTTAGTACTGTGTGATCCATTCCTTTCCAAAGTTATTAGATCAGCACCTTTCCCCCACCTCCTTCATTAATATTTTCTTCCCATACACTTGTAATACAGTTAGAGTCTCTTGTCCCAATCTGCATTCCATCCTGGGATCCTCTAACCTCCTAGATAATTTTTGAAAATATTTGCATACATTAAGTTTCACTCTTGTACTGTAAAGTTCTGAGTACTATAAGTTTATGGCAAATACGTAACATTATGTACCCATAAGTACAGTATCACACAAGATGATTTCATCCCCTAAAAAAAGTACCCTATTTTTTTTCACCTATTTGACCCTCCTTCCCTTTGACTGAACCCCAGGTAACCACCAAACCTTTTACTGTCTCTATAGGATTGCCCTTTTGCAGAATGTCATATAATTGGAATCAAAGTATGTACATTTTCAGCCTGTCTTTTTACAATTAGCAAACTGCATTTCAAGATGTTCCACATCTTTTCACATCTTGAGAGCTCTTTTATTTTACTACTGAAGAATATTCCAATGTATTGATGTAACACAATTTGTTTATCCATCCACCTATTGAAGTGTATCTTGGTTGCTTCCAGTTTTTGGTAATTATGAATAGTTAGTTTAAAAATTCATATGAATGTGTGTATATAAATACACACATAGTTATGTGCATATAAGAATTCACATCATTTGAGCAAATACCCAGGAGTTCAATTACTGTGTGTAGTAAGACTATGTTTAACTTTGTTTAAAAAATTGAACATTTAAATTAAAATGTATTAAATATTGAAAATATTTTTTAATACTACCAAAATGTCTTTCAAAGTGGCTAGGTTGTTTTGATTTCTCTTTTTTAAAAAGTAATTTCAACTTTTATTTTAGATTCAGGAGGCACATGTGCAGGTTTGTTATATAGGTATACTGCATGACACTGAGGTTTGGGGTACGAATGATCTTATCACCCAGGTAGTAAGCTTAGTACCCAATAGGTAGTTTTTCAACCCTTGCCTCCCTCCATTCCTCCTCCTTCTGGTAGTCCCCAGTGTCTATTGTTGCCAGCTTTATGTCCATTTGTACCCAGTGTTTGACTTCCACTTATAAATGAGAACATGTGGTATTTGTTTTTCTGTTCCTGCATTAATTTGCTTAGGATAATAGTCTCCAGCTGTATCCATGTTGTTGCAAAGGAAATGATTTCATTCCTTTTTCTGGCTGCATAATAGGCCATGGTATATATGGCCCACATTTTCTTTATCCAATCCACCACTGAATGGGCATCTAGGTTAATTCAATATCTTTGCTGTTGTAAATAGTGCTTCAGTGAATATAAAAGTGCATGTGCTTTTGGTAGAACAATTTACATTCCTTTGGGTGTATATGCAGTAATGCGATTGCTGGGTTGAATGTTAGCTCTGTTTTAAGTTCTTTAAGAAATCTTCAAACTGCTTTCTACAGCTTTTGCTGTGTAGAAGCCCTTCAGTTTGCATTCCCACCAACATTGGGTATGTAATGTTTTCTTTCCTCCATAGCCTTGCCAGCACCTGTTCTTGTTTTTGTTTGTTTCTTTGTTTGTTTTGCTTTGCTTTTACTTTTTGAAAATGGCCATTGTGGCTGATGAGAGATAGTATCTCATTGTGGTTTTGACTTGTATTTCTCTGATGACTAGTGATGTTGAGCATTGTTTCATATGTTTGTTGGTCACTTGTATGTCTTGTTGAGAAACGTCCGTCCTGTCCTTTGCTCACTTTTTAATGGGGTTGATTTTAGCCTGTTGAATTATTTAAAGTTCCTTATGGATTCTGGATATTAGACCTTTGTCAGATGCATAGTTCGGAATATTTTCTCTCATTCTGTAGGCTGCCTGGCTACTCTGCTGATAGTTTCTTTTGCTGTGTAGAAGCCCTTCAGTTTAATTAGGTCCCACTAGTTAATTTTCACTTGCTGTTTCTGAGGACTTAGTCATGACTTCCTTGCCAAAGCTAATGTTTAGAATGGTATTTCATTAGTTTTCTTCTAGAATTCTTATAGTTTGAGATCTTATATTTAAATCACAAATTCATCTTGAGTTAATGTTTGTATACAGTAAAAGATAGAGGTCCAGTTTCATTCTTCTCCATGTGGCTAACCAGTTACGCCAGCAACATCTACTAAATAGGGAGTCCTTTCTCCATGGCTTATCTTCGTCAACTTTGTCAAAGATCAGATAGTTGTAGGTATGCAGCTTTATTTCTGGATTTTCTGTTCCATTCCTGAATGCTGTATTGGTCACTATAGCCTTATAGTATAGGTTGAAGTCAGGGTAACAATAAGAATTGTTGCTCTTCATTGTCATCAGAATTGTATTGTCAGTTTGAGGGATTTTAGTCAGTCTAATAGCTATAAAGTGGTGTTGCATTGTTGTTTTAATTTGGAATTCCCTTGTAAGAAATAATTATGCACATCTTTCATATGCTTGCCATGTGTCTATATTCTTTGGTGAGGTGTCTAGATATTTTGCCCACTTTTTTGATGGGTTATATGTTTTCTTACTGTTGAGCTTTAAGATTTTTTTATATTTTGGATACTAGTTCTTTAACTGACATGCAAGACAAAAGAAGCCACAACATAAAGTTCACAGAGATAAGATTCACAAGGCAAAGAAGATCAGAAAATGGATCTGGCTAGGATATAGGGCTAGCAAACAGGGTTCCAAGGGAGAGAATGACAATAATAGAGATTTTTTTCATGTCACTATGTATGACACTTGTTTAAAAATATAAAACTAATAGGGACAAAGGTTAAATTTTAAGTTTAAAAATCTTTCTCTTCAACCATGGATTGAGAAAAGAACATGAAATACACACCAAGGAACATTACAAAGCCATTAAAAAAATGAATTCATGTCCTTTGCAGCAACATGGATGTAACTGAAGGCCATTTTCCTAAGCAAACGAATGCAGGAACAGAAGAACAAATACCACATGTTCTCACTTCCAATGAAAGCTACGCATTGGGTACACATAGATATAAAGATGGCAACAGTAGCCACTGGGGACTACTAGAGGGGGTGGGAGGGATGGTGAGCAAGGGTTGAAAAACTTAGGGAATCTGTTTATTACTTGAGTGATAGCACCATTCATATCCCAAACCTCAGCTTCACACAATATACCCATGTAACAAACCTGCACATGTACCTTCTGAATCTAAAACAAAAGTCAAAATTATTTTTTTTTAAAGTAAAATCTTTCTAATCACTAATTCTATCTTTTTTTTTTTTTTTTTTTTTGAGACAGAGTCTTGCTCTGTCGCCCAGGCTGGAGTGCAGTGGCCGGATCTCAGCTAACTGCAAGCTCTGCCTCCCGGGTTTACGCCATTCTCCTGCCTCAGCCTCCCGAGTAGCTGGGACTACAGGCGCCCACCACCTCGCCCGGCTGGTTTTTCATATTTATTTTAGTAGAGACGGGGTTTCATCGTGTTAGCCAGGATGGTCTTGATCTCCTGACCTCGTGATCCTCCTGTGTCGGCCTCCCGAAGTGCTGGGATTACAGGCTTGAGCCACCGCACCCGGCCTAATTCTACCATTTTGCTATTTTTGTCTAAATTCAAATTTGTTTAGGGGCTGTCATATAAGCACTAAAATGTATGTGGTACATGTAAACTTAGAAACTGAATGTGTAAACTTCATCTAAATCTATAAACCCTATTTCAAAATAAATTTACTTCATATGTAAACAAACAAGTTTTCAATCAAAGTTTAATCAACGTATTATTAAATATTAATGTAAAACTGATATTCCCTCTAATTTATATAACTGCTGATCAAGAAAACCTCTAATTTACTTGTGGTTTCAAACCTCATTTGTCTTCTTCAAGTAACTGGAAAATATTCTGTAGACAAAAATTATAAAAGTCAACTTACGGAGTATAATTTATTTCAACTTAAGAAAGGGCATTTTAAACCAATTAAGCCTAAAATTATGTAGGTTCTTTTTAAAATGTATGCTAACCTTTTTAAAAAAACTTTCAAATACACTTAAATACTCTGATCATATTATGTAGCCAAAAAATGCTAACTTTTATAATATTTAAATATGTCTAATTATTTTTTGACATAAGTATGCCGAGTTTTATGTCTTAGATACAACTACCACTTGAGATAAGGTAACCACATAATTTACCATCCAAAGAAGCACAGTTTTGTGAATAAGTTTGCGTCCTTTGTAGGGACATGGATGCAGCTGGAAACCATCATTCTTAGCAAACTATCACAAGAAGAGAAAACCAAACACCACATGTTCTCACTCATAGGTGGGAACTGAACAATGAGATCACTTGGACTCGGGAAGGGGAACATCACACACTGGGGCCTATCATGGGGAGGGGGGAGGTGGGAGGGATTGCATTGGGGAGTTATACATGATATAAATGATGAATTGATGGGTGCTGACGAGTTGATGAGTGCAGCACACCAACATGGCACAAGTATACACATGTAACAAACCTGCACGTTATGCACATGTACCCTAGAACTTAAAGTATAATAATAAAAAATAATAATAAAAAAAATCAAAATCAAAAAAAAAAAAGTGAATAAAAGAAAACAATAGTGGCCGGGTACGGTGGCTCACACCTGCAATCTCAGCACTCTGGGAGGCCAAGGTGGGTGGATCACGAGGTCAGGAGATTGAGACCATTCTGGCTAACACGGTGAAACCCTGTGTCTACTAAAAATAAAAAACTTAGTCGGGTATGGTGGTGGGTGCCTGTAGTCCCAGCTACTTGGGAGGCTGAAGCGGGAGAATGATGTGAACCCGGGAGGCGGAAATTGTAGTGAGTCCAGATGGCACCACTGCACTCCAGCCTGGGTGACAGAATGAGACTCCATTTCAAAAAAATTAAAAAAAAGAAGACAATAGTAATAATAACGATAATAGAAATCATGAGATAATGGACATAAAGCAGTCTATCCTGGGCAAATCTGCACAAAGGGTTAAACCTAACCTTAATTCAAAAAAGTAAGAGACAAACATTACCAAAAATATCCAAAAGGTTGTGAAATCCCCAGCACCACTGATACAAATATAATAATATTTCTATTATGTATAGTAGATTCTTAATAATTCATTTACCAATGTACAGATCTTCACTTATTTAAAAGAGACAACTTTATCTTACTCTGCTAATAAAGAGTCGGAAACTGAAAATAAGGCAGCCAACTTTTCTTATCTTACAGAACAATTTAGAAATATATTGAAAGTCTTTCAAAGGTTATTCTATTCCAAACTTATCCACCTAATAATTTCCCTGAAAAGTTACCATTAAAAATTATTTAAGATCACATTTCTCAAAGTCTGCTCAAGGCATAACAGATTGTCAAATACTACTGGTTACAGCAGAATCTTAGGAAAATATCCTGTTTTGGAGCTAAGACCTTCTGACACAGACAAGCAAAATGCTTTTCTTTCTATGGAAAGTAAAAGAGATGAATATACCTTAACTCCTTGCTTATTGTTCATAAGAAAGGGCAAGACAAAGTACCTGATTTTAAAAATAGATATGTATCTGCAAGAAGAAAGGAGAAAGAGCAATGTCTAAAAGTTTTCTGCTTAAACCTCCTCTTTTTAGAAATCCTGACTTTGTTTTTTATATTTTTATAAAATTTGGGAGATAGTTTCCCAAATAGATGAAGATGCAAAAAGATAAAGGAGTACTAAGTTTTACAATAAGTGCACAATAACCCGGGGATAGAAAGGTGGGGAATACATTACCAGATGACAGTAAAAAGAGGAAGTAACTGCAGGGGCAATTTACCAAAAACTTTTGCTTAGCAAGGAGATTGCTGGGGAGATGTTTTCGTTAACGACTGCTGCATAATACACCACCTCAAAACTTAGTGGTTCAAAACTATTTTCTTGTTGCTTATGTTTCCGTGGTTTGACCGAGTTCAGATGGTGTGATCTGTGTGATGTCAGCAAGGTGGGATACAATCACCTGGGGGTTTAGCAGGGCTCAAAGTTCAAGATGGCTCATTCACATGGCTTCCAGCTGATGCTGTCTATTGACAAGGGACTCAGCTAGCTTCATGGACCAGAGTGTTCTCTATATGGCCTTTCCATACAGATTTGGCTTTTCCACAGCCTGGTTACCAGATTCTAAGGGGCAGGAAGTACAAGCTACCTGTTGTAGGTTGGATTCTCAGGAATATTCTGCAAAGTTTTATGTACAAGATGTTTATTAGGAATCACCACCCGAGGAAAAAAAGCAGAGCAGGATTAGGCAGAGAGAGAAGTCAAACTGTGATGTAGCTGTTTAACGTGCATGCTTGTCACACATCAGGACAAAATGTTCAGACCTTTATATGCTCCCTTTTTCCTAAGAGTATGATCTCAGGTGAGCCAGGTCTCTACAGCTGAGGTACATGTTAAAGGAGTTCACAACTGAAGGCTCTTTGCTGTCTTCATTCCTCACTGCTGCACAGCAAGTTCTTTCCTAAGGAGGGCATCTGAGCGGCATATTTTGTATCTACCACACTACCAATCCTCTTAAATTCTGGGCCTGTGAGTTCCAAAGCAGCAATTTTACGAGTTTCATAGCCATATGACTGATCAGAGTTAGTGACAAGAGCAGGCTATAGTCTAGGAAAGGGGAGATAAACTCCATCAATTGCTATTAGGACTAACACACATGTATAAGAAGGGGAAGACTTTGGAGAGGCATTCCGGATTCTGCCCTCTGGCAGTAACAATTCTCATACCAAGTACACTCAACATATCCTAAGATCCCCACACATTCCCATTCCATTATGATATCAGTTCATATCCAACACTCCTGCCATCTATTGACAGAGCTAGATGCAGATGCAGGAGACATTTCACATACCTCAGGAGCAATTGTGAACTAAAAAATGAAACAACACCAATAAAATCATTATCTGACCTGTACAATATACAAGACTGGAAAAGGGTCATGGCAGCCACAGTAGGAACCTCCAATCTCAAACAGTGAAACAGGAGTCCCACAGTAGTTATTAGTTCATAGTAATTCTGAGATCAAGCAGGACTTGTCACCATTTTCTTTGTTTCAAGGGACAGAAAATATTTCTTTATTAGGGTCAATTTCTGCTACATAAGAGTGGTTCCCCATAGCTGTGCCTTCTGAGTCATCCTTCTCTTTCCATAAGAAATGGAATGTGTTTGTAGTTAAATCATGTTCTCATAGGAGATTAATAACACATGAGGTCTTATTTCAATTTGAACTACTTCTGTCTCTTTTAGTCCAAGTTGTTAAAATTTCTTTAAAAATTTTTAACCTCCTGTCTATACTGTTATTTTAAAACAGACTCTTCAGGACACACTCCTCTCTACCTTGGCCTTAGAATCAGGGTTCTATGGCGACAATACCTTTACATTCTTAAAAATCCCTTTTGTGATTAAGAGGCACTCCCTTAAGATTGTGAGAAACTCTATTGTCTAGGTGAGGGGTCAAAGAAGGCAAGTCCTTAAGATTATTTAAAAGCCCTATTATGTATATGACAGAGTCTAAGGGATAATCCCTTTGTCTTTCTGAGGACTGTACAAAGGGTCTTCCAATCATCTGATCTTCACTTTCACTCTGAGGCTGTTTTTCTGGTACCACTCTGAATCTGATCTTTGTCTCCAGGTTTTTATTCATTCTGAAAATCTTTTGTGGGATGAAGGGGTTAGAAAAAAGAATAATTTATGTGTCAACCTACAAATCCTGGTTCAAATGTGTTTCTTCTAGATGAGAGGTGGGTAGACTTCAGCCCACAGATAAAATGCAGACTGTCACCTGCTTTGGTCAACAAAGTTTTATTGGAACACAGCCATACCCATCCATTTACACATTGTCTAGATTTATTTTATGCTATAACTACAGACTTGAGTAGTTGCTAGAGACACCATACAGCTTGAAAAGCCTGAAATATTTGCTATCTGGTCCAATACAGAAGACGTTTGCAGACCCATACTCTAGACACTAGTTGAAAACTGAACCAAGCCGGGCGCGGTGGCTCAAGCCTGTAATCCCAGCACTTTGGGAGGCCGAGACGGGTGGATCACGAGGTCAGGAGATCAAGACCATCCTGGCTAACACGGTGAAACCCCATCTCTACTAAAAAAAAATACAAAAAACTAGCCGGGCGAGGTGGTGGGCGCCTGTAGTCCCAGCTAGTCGGGAGGCTGAGGCAGGAGAATGGCGTGAACCCGAGAGGCAGAGTTGGCAGTGAGCTGAGATCCGGCCACTGCACTCCAGCCTGGGCGGCAGAGCAAGACTCCGTCTCAAAAAAAAAAAAAAAAGAAAACTGAACAGTTCCTTCTTTAGTTTATTTTACCCTATTAATGATCATAGATAACTAAAAGAAACCAGTTGGCACTTTCAACATTCTGTGTAGAAATCTCATTAGCCAAATACAGAGGTTCATTAGATATATTTTCTATCTTTTATATTGCTGCAAGTTAAAGCATTGTTAAACTTTCTGCCACTCCATAATAGGGCAGAACAGAGTCACCTCTCCTTCAAGTTACAATAACAATTTCCTTGCTATCTTATAGCTGCTATTAACTGTTTCTTTGAGGCTCCTTTGGCTGATAGCCACTGACTGGTCCCAAAGTCAATGTCACATATTTTAGGTTTTTGTTACAGCAGTGCCCTACTTATAGTTATCAATTTCTGTTATAGTTACCTATTGCTGCAAAAAAATCCCCAAACTTAATGGCTTAAAATAACAATTGGTTTATTGTCTATCATGACTTAAGGTTAACTTAGCTCAGATGGCATCTTTTACTCCACATGTCAGCTGGGGCTACAATCATCTGGAGATTCAATTGACCTGAAATGCTTAATATGTATGCTTTAGTTATTAATTGCTGTACAATATATTACTCCAGAACTTGGCAGCTTGAGAATACAAAAATTTATTATCTCGCAGATTTTGTGGATCCAGAATCCAAGAGAAGCTTAACTGGGTGGTTCTGTCTCAGGGTCTCTCCTATGGTTGAGTCAAGTTATCAGCTAAATTTGCAGTCATTTGAAGTAAGATAGACTCATTTCATGTATTTGTAGGTGGGCCTCAGTTCCTCATCAGATAGACCTCTCCATAGGCCACCTGAGCATTCTCAGAACGTAACAGCTGGCTTCTCCCAGAGGGAGTGATCTGAGAGAGGGCTACCAAGATGGAAACCACAGTGCATTTGATAATGTAATCTTGAAAGTGACAATCATCACCTCTGTGGTATTCAAACAAACTAACACTGACACAGTGTGGAAGAGAAATACACAGGGATGTGAATACCAGGAAGCAGTCTTTATTGGATCCCATATTGGAAGGTGGCTACCAAAATTACCCACTCATGGGGTTGTCAGTGCTTAATATACCTAGGATGCTTCTGTTCTCATCTTTGTGATTCCTCCATCTGCCTTGGGCTTCTCACAGCATGGAGGCTGAGTTCTAGGAAGCAGCAAGTAGAATCAAAAGTTTTGACTATCTCTAACAGTTAAAAAGATGGTTTTTATAATCAGTCCCTTCCTTTTTGGTCTGACCAGTTACAAGTACAGAAGTCCTTCAGAATCCTGCAAATTTAACTCTATATGGTTCAAAAGCTGGGAATTACACAAGCCTGGTAGACTACTCAAATTGCCATTCCTAGCTGAGAAGAGTTTAGGACATATATATAATGCTCTTGGTATGAATGCCCTAGACGTTTATGTTACTCAGAAGGAGCAAACAGCTACGTTGTGTACTTTTTCTTTATGATCTGCTTTGGGTTCAGATTCACATTCTAACTTCCTGTTAGCAAATCCTACTCAGTCTTCCAGTTTACCTAATCCTAATCTACTTCTCTTTTCTAGAAACATACCTATACCCGTGGGTTTGACTGAGGTATAATTTGAACTCAGATGAACTTCTTTGACTTTAAATTTGGCCATTTTTTAGATACCACTACTAGAGTGCTTTCAGCGGTCACATTACTCTCCATGGATAGCATTGTTAACTCAGCTCCTACTTGATACTGTCATGCTTCAGATGCTGTGTTCACCCACCTTGGAGTCAGACCTCAAACCCCTCTTTTATTCAGGCCTGA
Organism: Colobus angolensis palliatus; assembly: GCF_000951035.1. Taxonomy (NCBI): domain Eukaryota; kingdom Metazoa; phylum Chordata; class Mammalia; order Primates; family Cercopithecidae; genus Colobus; species Colobus angolensis. Next base: position 1,272,287 of record NW_012122709.1, read on the forward strand.
CTTAATCGCCTGTCTTTAACGACCTGCCTTTGAGGAAAGCACTGTACTCAATCCTGCTCATTTAAAAAAATGGAAAACCGTTAATTTAGGTGTGCTGTTGGCAGGGACCATATTTTTTTCACAACTCTTTGAAAAACTAATGTTGTATGGAGACTTACCTGTAATCTCCAAAAGTTAACGCCAAAAGCCAGCAGCATGGCATTTGACATTTGGTGCTAACATCCTAAGCAAGGTTATATTTTTTTTTCTCTGTTCAAAACACTCTTCCTATGGATTTGTATGCCCCTGGCATTTTTTTTCATCATGTAAAAAGCACTATGAAAGTGTTTTCAGAGTTTGGTATACGTTTGAACTTTCAGCTTTCAAAAATCTATCTAATTACTATCATTTTTTATCTCTTCCATTAAGCTAAATGTTTCATATCATCACTCAGAACCAACCCAATAATGATCTAGATTGCCAATTCTCCCATTACTCATTCAAGAACACTCATTAGTCAGAAGCTATGGTGTATTTTTAATATATTATTTCCAATAGTAGTATCATATTTTCATACAGAATATGGTACTATTTCAGATGCAAGGTGTTTTGTAAATATTATTCTTCAAATATACTGGTACTTCATAAACCTAAAAATGTAAATGGAGCTAATAAAACATTGCCCAACTTCTCACAAAAATCATCCAAAGCAAAATTAGGATATCACTGATTTCATCTCCATCTGTGACCCTGAACAACAAAATCAAACTTTTCTTAAGGAATTATATAGGCTACTCCACGAAATATTATTCAACCTATTTTATGGGCTGCTCTTTGTCAGGATTATTGTTGATGGATTTAAAAATAGTTTTATCTGTGAAAGATGGAATACACAGAGAAGAATACATAAAACATGTAAGGACAAGTTGTGGTGTATTACCATGAACAAAGACATATCCATTATTTGGGTTAAGAAATAAAATGCTGCTGTTAAAAGCCCTCTATTTCTTGAGTACATTTCTCTTTCTTCTCCACTATACAGAGATAGTGGAGAAGAGAACATCACGATCCTGAATTTCATATTAATCATTTCTTAGGTTTTCTTTATATTTTTACAACCTATGCATGGATTCTTATAATTTCCATCAACTCTTCACACTTTGCATTTAACATAAATTGCACTATTCTGACTTGCTTCTTACATTCAATAATATACTGAGAGATTCGTCTTTGTTGATGCATTTGGCTATGTTTCATTAATTTTCTCTGCTCTACAGGATTCTGTTGTATGAATATATTAGAGTTTATTCTTTTATACTTCATGGATATTCCATTTGTTCCTTTTATTTCTGTTTCACTTCACTCAGTAATGCTAGAGCAGTGGGAATGGGCTTGGACAACCTCCACAATCTTAGTGGTTAAAACATCAAAGGTTTATTTGTTGCTCTTGTTATGTTTTCATCTTAGATAGAGGGTTGAGTAGGGACAGTCTCTCCTTCACATCATCCTCCCTAAGAATATGCTGCCAGTCACCCCAAAAAGTGGGGAAACACCTCCTTAATCACTCATTGCTCTTAAAGTCTCCCACTTGAAAAGTATAGAGGTTACATAGCCACATTTAACTTTAAGGGGGTGGTAAACATTTTAGTGTAAGCCCAGAAAAGAGGAAGAAGAAATATCTGTGAATAGCCTGAACGTCTACTATGAACTATTTTCTTTTTTAAATTAATTTTAACTTTTATTATAGATTAAAGGGTACATGTACATGTTTGCTATATGGATAAACTGCATAATTCTGAGTCTTGGTGTTCCAACCATTCTATCATACAGGCAGTAAACATAGTACGTAACAGGGAGTCCTTCAGCCCACATCTGCTCCCTTCCTACCTCCCTCTGCTGTTTTGTAGTCCCCAGTGTCTACTGCTTTCATCTTTATGTTCAGGTACATTCAATGTTTAGCTCCCACTTACAAGTGAGAACGTATGATATTTGGTTTTTCGTTCCTGCATGAATTTGCCTAGGATAATGGCCTTCAGCTCCATTCGTGTTGCAGCAAAGGACATGATTTCATTCCTGTTTATGGTGGTATAGTATTGCGTGGTGTATATGTACCACATATTCTTTCTCCAATCCACTGTTGATGGGCATTTGGGTTTATTCCATGTCTTTGTTATGGTGAATACAGCTGCAACAAACATTTGAGTATATGTGACTTTTTGATAGAATGAATTATTTTCCTTTGATTATATACCCATTAGATTGTTGGGTTGAATGGTAGTTCTATTTTATTAATAAGTTATTTGAGAAATCTCCAAAATGCTTTCCACAGTGACTGAACTAGTTTGCATTCCCTTCAACGGTGTATAAGCATTCCCTTTTCTCCTCAGCCTCACCAACACGTTGTTTGTTGAATTTTTAGTAATTTTTAATAATCCAATTGGTGATATGGTATCTCATTGTGGTTTTGATTTGCATTTATCTGATGATTAGTGATATTCAGCATTTCTTCATATATTCGTTGGCTGCTTACATGTCTCCTTCTGCAAAGTGTCTGTTTATGTCCTTTCCCCATTTTTTAACTGGATTTTTTGTTTTTTTTGCTTGTTGATTTGTTTAATTTTCTTGTAGATTCTGGATATTAGACATTTGTCAGATGCATAGCTTGGGCATATTTTCTGCCATTCTGTAGATTGTCTGTTTTACTCTGTTGGTAGTTTCTTTTGCTGTGCAGATGTTCTTCAGTTTAATTAGGTCCCACTTGTTTATTTTTTGTTTTTGTTGTAATTCCTTTTGGGACTTAGCCATAAATTATTTGCCCAAGCCTATGTTCAGAACAGTATTTTCCTAGATTTTCTTCTCGGATTTTTACAGTTTGCAGTCTTATTTTAAATCTTTGACTCATCTTGAGTTAACTTTCATATATGACAAGAGGTAGGCGTCCAGTCTCATTCTGCATATAGCTAAACAGTTATCCCAGAACCATTTATTAAATATGGAGTCCTTTCCCCATTGCTGATTTATGTAGATTTTTTCCAAAGATCAGATTATGGTAAGTGCACAGGTTTATTTCTGGGTTCTTTATTCTGTTCCCCTGGTTTATGCGTCTCTTTTTATACCAGTGTAGTGCTGTTTTGATTTACTGTTGCCGCATAGTATAGTTTGAAGTCAGGCAATGTGATGCATCTGGCTTTGTTGTTATTGTTGTTGATTAGAATTGCTTTGACTATTTGAGCTCTTTTTTGGTTTCAAATGAATTTTAGAATAGATTTTTTTTAATTCCATGAAAAATGACATTGGTATTTTGATAAGGATAGTGTTGAATCTACAAATTGCTTTGGGCAATATAGTCATTTTGACTCTCTTAATTATTCCAATTCATGAGCATGGGATATTTTTCCATTTATTTGTGTTGTCTCTGATTTCTTTCAACAGTATTCTGTAGTTCTCCTTATAAAGATCATTTATCTCTTTTGTCAGATGAATTCCTAGGTATTTCATTTTCTTTGTGGCTACTGTAAATGGGATTGTGTTCTTGATTTGGCCCTCAACTAGAACATTATTGGCACATAAAAATGTGAAAGATTTTTGTACATTTTTTGTATCCTGAACCTTCACTTATCAGTTCCAGGAATCTTTTTGGCAGAGACTTTTGGGTTTTCTAATTCTACAATCATATCTTTGAAAAAGAGAGAGAGAGGTTGACCCCTACTTTTCCTACTTAGATGTATTTTATTACTTTCTATTGCCTGATTGCTCTGGCTAAGACTTTCAGTTCTATGTTCAACAGGAGTGGTGAGAATGGGTATCTTTGTCTTGTCCCAGTTCTCAAACGGAATGGTTCCAGCTTTTGCCCATTCAGTATGATGTTGGCTGTGGGTTTGTCATAGTTGGCTCTTACTATTTTGAGGTATGTTCCTTCAATGCCTAATCTGTTGAGGGTTTTTGTCATGAAGGGATGTTACATTTTATTAAAGGCTTTTTCTGTATCTACTGTATCACTGTGGTGCCTAGGCTGGTTTCAAACTCCTGGCCTCAATTGATCTTTGTATGGTTTTTCTTTTGGGTTCTGCTTATGTGGTATATCACATTGACTGATTTGTGAATATGTTGAACCAACCTTGCATTCCAGAAATAAAGCCTACTTGATCCTAGTGAATTAGCTTTTTGATATGCTGCTAGACTCAGTTTGTTAGTATTTTGTTCAGGCTTTTTGCATCTATGTTCTTCAGGCTTTTTGCATCTATGTTCTTCAGGGATATCGGCCTTATACACCCACCAGGGAGGATAAGAGTACCATTGCTTCATATCTTGACAAATCTGTTATTATCAGAAATTTATATTGCTTTAATCTGATAGATATGAACTCTCTTACTACGACTTAAATTTAATTTTCCTGATTAATAATAAGGTTGAACATCTTTCCATATTATATGTAGTAATTTCACTACTTGAAAAATATTTGAAAACTTCATTCTGTTTCATCTATAAAAGTATAGCACCTGTCTGAAAATAGTTGCTCATTCTATATGGACTATTAAACAACATACTAAAGGGTACTGTAACTATTAATTTAGCAAAAATGGGTACATTTAATTTGAAGATATTGAGAAACACTGATCTAAAAATAGTAAAATAAGGGCTACACATTATGATATAGCTGGCTTCACTGTAAACTTTGCATATTTGATACTTCCCAAGTAGTTTGCATCTGTCTAAATTACAGTGAATGTATACCTGAAAGCTTCTGAATTCTTACATATTAAGGATGCAATTAATAGGTCATTAAAAAGTAGTAGGGATTCATTTAACAAATATTTTTCAGATATATATTCTGGCCATGTATTATGTTGAAAAATGAAATGAAATGATGACCTAGCCAGATATAAGCTCTAGTATCTTGGATTTTATAATCTATTAGTGGTAATACATTTAAATGTCTAGCATGTTTTCTGTGGAAGCACTCTTAATCTATCTGAACTGTATTTACTGGCCAGACCAATGTGCATTTTTGAGGACACTTTTATCAGAATTAAGATGCAAGAAAGAAGCAACGTTGTAAAATACCATAAGGTAAAATTTTGCACATCTGGTTGGGAACATTTCAATATTTTTCATGATCTCTAGCATCTCCACCAAATTCTCAAAACAAAATAAAACAGAACAATGAAACTCAGAAAATTAAATGTCTATGCCAATTAGTCTACCCCAGAGGCTGGATAATATGTGTTATGAAATCAAATAAAAGATATTTTGGTGATCTCAGCATTTTGGGAGGCCCAGAAGGATCAACTGAGGCCAGGAGTTTGAAACCAGCCTGGGCACCACAGTGAGACACCACCTCTATAAAAAAAAAAAAAAAAAGAAAGAAAGAAAGAAAGAAAGAAAAGAAAAATACATTAACCAGGTATGGTGGTATGCCTGTGGTCCCCACTACCTGGAAAGCTGAAGTGAGAGGACCACTTGAGCCCAAGAATTCGAGGCTCCAGTGAGCCATGACTACTGTACCATTGCTCCAATCAGCCAGAGTGACAGAGCAAAAACTTTTCTCTAAAAAAATAATAAAAAAGATATTTTGCAATTTTTAGGTGATGCAACTCCAGAAAGCTTGGAATCTCTACTCTAAGGTAGAGATTTTTATTTTCTTGTCCTACAGCAGCTGCCATGGACAAAACATATTATTTTCTACCCTACCATTCACCTGAGACTTCATGGTGGAAAGAGTACAAGTATACATCAAGATAATTTCCTGCTTCAATAGTTCCACATATCTCTTTCAGAATTAAATATATTTTAAGAAGGGTGGGAACAAACAGCAAAGTAATCTCTAGTTTAAGTAAACTGTTTATTAATCTTCTAAGTATTGTCATCTTTGGCTAGTTGGTAATTGAACAATAGTGTTTCAACAACTGTATGTGACTTCCTAGTACTTTGTACAAGAGCCTCTGGAATTCTGCATACATTGGATTTAAATTTTAGAGTTTTGAGTAAAAATACTTTTATCATTTCAAAGTCATGTTAAGAGTGTATGTCATAAACATCATTTTAACATGTTAAAAGCAGGATGTAGTGGCTCACATCTGTAATCCCAGTACTTTGGGAGGCCCAGGCAAGAGGATCACTTGAGGCTCAAAGTTTGAGACCAGTCTGGGCAACATAGTGAGATCCCAGCTCTATAAAATTAAAAGAAAATTAGCTGGGTTTGGTAGTACACCTATAGTTCTAGCTAATTGGGAGGCTGAAGCTGCAATGAGCTATGATAATGATTGCACTCTAGTCTGGGAGCCAGGGAAAGACTTAATCTCTAAGGAAAAAAAAAAAAAAAAGAAAGGTGGCTGATGCCTGTAATCCCAGCACTTTGGGAGGCCAAGACCGGCAGATCATGAGGTCAGGAGATGGAGACCATCCTGGCTAACACGGTGAAACCCCATCTCTACTAAAATACAAAAAAAATTAGCCGGGCGTGGTGGCGGGCACCTGTAGTCCCAGCTACTCAGGAGGCTGAGGCAGGAGAATGGCGTGAACCCGGGAGGCAGAGCTTGCAGTGAGCCGAGATCGTGCCACTGCATTCCAGTCTGGATGACAGAGCAAGACTCTGTCTCAAAAAAAAAAAAAAAAAAAGAAAAGAAGAAGAAAACAAAACAAAACAAAACAAAGAAAGGATTTTATAACTTCTTATTTTCATTGAAAAAGGGGGTTCCACTTAAACCATAACACATCCATCTAATTTCACTTTTATTTTCAGTGTTTGAATGTCTAAATAGCTTCCTTTGTGTTAGGGTGAAATATTTGAAGAATTTTAACTATTAATAATGGTGCTTATTAAATATTCCATTAAATTGGTATTCAAATTTAAATGGAATACTTTCTTCTGTATTTTCTCCACAAAAAATATATAACCCAATGCTTGTCCTTGTCTTTATTTGGACATTATACCAATCAAGGGTGGACATTTACTCACTTCAGAAAGCTTAAAGATCTAAAACTATAAAAATGTACAAATTCCAATAAATATGCTTTTAAAACAGGATGCTAAATTTGGGTGACAAGGAATCCAAAGCCTTTTTTAAAAATCCAGAGGAAAATTTTATTTTCATTCAATATTAACAGTCCTAACAAATGGGATAAACATATTCACTGAAATTGCAGGTAGACAACATAATGAGTGAAGTAACCCATTAGAAGTGTGAGTGGTAGGAATCAGTTCAAGGCCCAGAGCCTATGCCCTGACTAAACAGACAGCTGCTGTTCAGCTTTGGCCAAGCACTGCTACATGTGAATGTGGAATGAGAGTTCCTAGATTATGTGATTTTTCATAAGGGCACTGAAAACAATATTTTTAAACTATAAAATCTACCTATGTTTAAATGTTAGCTCTCAAGATGGAGACAGTGCTGGTAAAATAAAACAAGGCAGCCAGCCTGTAACCTATCAACTGTATAAATCTAACTCCCCCAAAATTGCTTCTACCTCAAAATTGCCTTGGCAAAGCAATTTGGATCAACAGAATGATACATTTTGGCCTCTATGTAATTGATTCTGGCTTTCAATTATTTCAAATAATTTTATTTTATATGTATCACAGGGACATATTAATATTTGTCTGCATTATGAAAGAATATATTCAATATCTAAATCTACATAAATATTCCAGCATTACACATTATGTGTAAGTCACTTAAGTATTTACAAATTTTTTGATAAATATCTATTTCAATACACTTTATTCTTCTTTCATTGACTGCCAATAATATATTAAAATTAATATATTATTGTAAGTATTCTCCCATAAAGTAATAGATTTAAACTTTTCAATTCCTCAGAAAAGAATTAGAGATAAAATTTCCTTGACTTCTTACCCATATTTCATAATATTTTCAAATGACTGTTACAGAAAGTCAGAACTATAAGGATTCTCAAAACGGTTTAATAAACTCCTTTATATTATAGATGCATAAGATCCCAAAAGGTGAAGTGCTTGTCCTATGTCACAGAGATAGTCAACAAAAGGGCTGAGAATGCAAAGAGCATAAAGTTAAGACATAGCATTTAATATTCCAAATTGAGTTATGAAAAGATTGAAATACAGAAAGACCATATTGGAAAATATACTATATAGAGAATGTTAAAATATATACTACTGGTACAGATACAGACATCCCTGAGTGAACTTTACTAGGAGGTCTTTAAAAGGGAGGTCTACCGAAATAACTTTTTAATTTAGGTCTATGAGGTCTGCTGAAATAACTTTGCCCTTATTTTCATTGGATATCTCCTAGTATTTTGGTTATTATTATATATGTTGGTAGAGCAGTTTTCAAGTTGTTAACCTAAAACGAAAGAACTCTAGATGGGCATTGTTTGTGAGCATCTGGGGAATTTCAAAAAGGCCCGTGGTGGTAGACAGAACTAGTGTCCTGAACTTCAGTAGTAATTAAACTCAGAATCTGTCATTCATCTCAGCTTTGCAAATAAGCTGAGAAATTTAGAGATTTCTCATTGACAGAGAAATAGGAATTTACTGGGCAGTTCAATAGAAAAGGGGTTTTAGAAACTGTAAAAGATGAGAACTCTGCTTCTAGCTGTCAGAAGAGCTGACAGGATTCAGACGGGTTCCAGCAGGGAATGATGGCATTTTCTGTCAGAATCACAGAGCTGCTTGAGAGACCAGGACTGGATATTAATGTAGCCAGTGTGAATTTGCTCCACATACTAAGTTGCATGCTTTATGTTCTAAAAAAGACTCAAATCATATTTAGAATTCCCTCTCTTTAGAGTAGAAAAAAATTATACTTTTTGTATTTAATGAAGGGGACTCTTTTCCTCCCTAGAGATATCCAAGGATTTAGTGGAGTTGTAGTCAGTACCTGTTCAGAAATTGAATGTAAGGATAAGGATATGAGCTGGTCTTTACTTAATGGCAATTGTATCTTTACCATTACTCCTTACGCTACATGATGGTGTTATTGAGGCTAGTCTTCTACTATATGTTGGGCACTGGTCTACTGACAGGCTTGTTAACTCCACCATGGTAACAGCACTTGCTGAATATATGCTCAGCCACAAACACCTGTAGCACTGCTCTTTAGTTGCAATGCTAGGACGCTGGTCTTTTCCAGCATGTAGGACTAACTTCACAACCAATTAGTAAAAATAATTCAGACAAAGGATGAGCTAAGTAGGTGAGAGGTAGAAACGAGATCATAGGATCCGGGTGTGATGAAGGGTTGTGCTAACAAAATATGCAATCTTTGGGATTGGTTGAGGGAATACAGGACCATGTCTATGGCTCACATAATTGGTTTAAAGTATAAAAACTATATAGATTGAAACTGGGGTTGAGGAGGGAGAGCTGGAAATAAATTTGCAAATAAAACTGAGAAACTTATTATCTAGATGTGGGGATATCCCAAGTCTATCTCCAGCTAACAAAACTTGGATAGGCATGCTGCCTTGGCATATTTGAAGTAAGAAATAGGAAGCATGCCTTGGTGTTTCATAAACACGTATTAACTAAGCCAATTCATGGATACATTTTAGTTGTTAGTATATAGGGAAGAGATTAAATTTTAATTTTTCTGTGCTTTCCATTTTTTGTTAGTTTCTACCTAATTTCTATTTTAAAAATTCCTATCTTTCCTTAGTTTAAGAGGCAAAATGTTTTGTTAGACCAAAGGCAAGGCATAAGAGAAATGTGAGTTGTTGTGTAGTTTAGTATGGTGGGAGTAACTTTCATTTTGGCTTTGCATTTCAGAAAGAGCTAATAGAGCATGGAGGTGAAAATGTAGAATGGAAAAGTTTGGAACACTTAACATATTTATTCTTTGTCATCCCAGGCTTTTCCCTTATGTAGGGTAGCAGGACTTCTGGGGAACAGAGCATAAAGAAGGCATATAAAACTATATTATCAGAATCCTCCTATGAGTGCCCAAGAATTTTTGGAGGCTCTGGAACATACCATTCATCTAGACATGAATAACTTTATTCAACATAAAAGAGAATCTTACCATCTTTTTGTCATCTTTATTCTCCATTTTTTATCTTCTTCCCCTAATACCAATAAAAACCTTTTCTAAATCTTAATTTAGAAATAGAGTATGCTAAAAGAGCAAAGAAAGAAGAAAATAAAAGAAAAATAAAATAAATAGAGTATGCTAATATTCAAGGCATTAAGAAGTTATAACTACCGTATACTGGACTCTGATACTTTCCATAACTCATAAGAATAGTTAACATTGTACTGGAACAACTGGATTTCCATATGCAAATAAATGAAATGGGATCTCTGCCTAATATCATATACAAAAATTAACTTGAAATAAATCAACGACCTAGCTATAAGATCTAAAATCATAAAACTGTTAGAAAGATACAGGAGTAAATCTTCATAACATTAAATTTGGCAATGGAATCTTAGATGTGATATAAAAAGCAAAACAAAAGAAAAATAAGTAGGACTATTAAAATTAATAACTTTTATATATCAAAGGACATCATCAAGAAAATGAAAAGACATTTAAATTTGGAGAAAATATTTGCAAATCCTGTATCCAACAGGACACTAATATTCAGAACATGTAAAGAATACTCACATCTGAACAACAAAAAGTCAAAAGCCCAATTTAAAAATGGGCAAATAACTTGAATAGATATTTTTCAATGAAAATATACAAGTGGCCAATAAACACATAAACACATTTTAAAATGCTCAACATCATTAGTGACTAAGGAAATAAAAATCAAAATCCATAGACATCCGACTTCACACCTACTACTATAGTTATAAAAACAAAAACAAAACAAAAACAAGTGTTAATGATGGACGGACAGAAATTGGAATTCTTGTACATTGTTGATAGGAATGTAAAATGATGCTGCTTCTGTGTAAAACAGTTTGTTCTTCAAAAAGTTAAACATAGGATTACCATATGACCCAGCAATTCCACTGAGTATGTATATATCCCCCAAAATTGAACATAGGCATTTACAAAGATGTCTGCATACCAATGTTCCCTGTAATATTATTCATAACGGCTAAAGGGTAGAAACAACTCAAGTGTTCATCAACATATATAAACTGTTAAACAAAAACGTGATATTATCTATGATGGAATGTTATTCAGCCATAATGAGAAATGAAGTTCTTACATTTGCTACAACATGGATGAACCTTGCAAACATCATGCTAACTGAAACAAACAAGGCACAAATTTGCAAGTGTTGGATGATTCCACTTGTATGAAATATCTAGAATTGGCAAATTTGTCTGCATGAAGGGAGAATGAGGAGTTATAACTTAAAGGGTAGATATTTTTATTAGAGGTGATAAAAGGTTTTGGAAATAGAAAGTGGTGAAGATTGCATAACATTGTGAATGTAATAATGCCACTGAATTGTACACTTAAAAGTGGTCAAAATGGCAAATTTTATGGTATACATATTTTGTCACAATAAAAAGAGAATACCATAGCTAACATTTAGCAAACATTTAAAATATGTCAAGCTCAGTTATAAGCAAGCACTATTAGGTTAACCCATTTGATCTTCATAACCCTAATACATAATATTAGGATTATGCCTACTGCTATACCAAACAGCCCCCAAAATTTTAGTAGCTTAACATAGTAGATATTCCCCCTCCCCACTTCACATACTAGTCCAATGAAGGCATTTTTGGTCATAGGCAGCTTTCTTTCATATTATGGTTCAGGGACTAGTAGCCTTATTTATTGTTCACTACTTCCAGCTGATTGATGGAAGGGGGAAATATTATGAAGAAGACACAATAATTTCTTTAAAACCATGAGCCTTTAGTAGTCTACAGCAATTCAACTTCCATTCTCTTAGTGAGAAATAGTCATGTGGTCATACCTGAATGTATGGGAAGCTCAGAAACTTCGTGCCTGACCAGGCAGCCATCCTTCATTACACTGTGCAAGGGAAAGTGTAAATTTTGATAGATTGCTTATTTTCTGTAGCAAAGGCAGGTGACATTATTCTGATTTTACAGGTGAATAAACTGAGCCACAAAGGGTGGACAACTTGTCCAAGGTCAAATGGTAGGTAAGAGGACAATACACAAACCCAGGTAATCTGATTTGACGGTGTATACTTAATTACTACACCCTACTACCTCATACCACAAAAGCTTTTCTACAAAATGGTAATGGTATATAATACTGCTTCTCATCTTCATCTTTCTGACATCTTCCTAATTCATCCTTCTTCTTCAAATATGAAATGAGTGAAGAAATAATCTTTCAAGAATTTCCACAAATGCATTACTAATGCATCACGAGGATACGTATTTTATGTTCAATGAAGGCATATTTATTGTATTTATCTGGCCATTCTACAATGATAGAAGAAAGAATACTACATACACATACACACACAAAATGCTTCTGTTTAGCTTTTAATTCCTGTCAAAATATTATTTAAGGAAAAGTATTAATATTTTCTTTAATAAATTATGTGTTTTACATTGGGTGTAACCTTTATAAACATGTTAAGTGCTTGTCCTAAATACTTGTATCACAGTATAATCTCTTTGTAGAGAATAAATAGAGGATTCTGGAAAGATGGTGCAGAGTATTGGGGGGAGTTGCATTTTTTTTACTCAGGTAAAATTCAGATAACATGAAATTAGCCATTAACCTTTTTAAGGTATACCACAATTCATTGGTACTTTTTACATTCACAATGCTGTGTAACTATTACCTCTATCTAGTTCTAAGGCATGTGGATCATTCCAAAAAGACGACTTAAATCCATTAAGCAGTCATTTCCCATATGCCACTTCCCCAAGCCCCTAGAAACAGTCCTTCTGTCTTTATGGATTTATCTATTCTGTATGTTTCATGTTAATGGAATCATGTATTATGTGACCTTTTGAATCTGACTCCACTTAACATAATATTTTTGAGGTTCATTCATGTTGTAGCACGTGTAAGTTCTTAAGTCCTCTTTATGGTTCAATGATTTTGCGCTGGATGACTATCACATTTTGGTTATTCCCTCATGAGTTGATGGAGATTTTGGTTGTTTCCACTGTTGGGCTATTGTAATGCTGTTATATGAATTTATGTAAAAGTATTTGTTTGAAAACCTGCTTTAAATTATTTTGTGTGTATACCTAGGAATGGAACGGCTAAGTCATAGGAGAATTCTGTGTTTAACTTTTTAGGGAACTACCAAAGAGGATGGCTAGAATACACAGGGTAGCAATGTACTGAGAGAAAGGAGCTCCACAAAAAGAAAACTTTAGAAATCTGAACGAGTCCCTTTGAGTCTTCAGCTAAGTACTAATCAGCACATGCAATGGAGAAAAACTACTTAAGGATTAGAGGTGACAGCACCTGGTGCTCACACAGATCAGGAAATTGTTCTTGTTCCCACCACCCACGGTGGAAAACCTCATAATTCATTACGCATCAGCTGTAGTATTCAGAGGATATTCCCTCAGTTATACAGCAAAACTAGCCCATTATTAAGCGGTGATCTGGTCCCACCTAATAAAGCTTAGAAGAACCCAAAATTCCCCAACAACATCCCTTGAGAAAGCTCAAGAATATTTATAGGAACACAAAAACATCCAGCATCTAACAAGATAAAATTCACAACAACTGGTATCTTTTAAAAAAATTACATGCAGAAAAGCAGGACAATTTGATCCATGTTAAAGAGAAAAAGGAAATAGCCAAAATCATACCAGAAATGACACATGGCAGAATCAATAAATAATGATAATTTTTTGTAACTGTCTTCCATGAGCTCAAGAAGGTGGAGGATTTATTGAACATATTAAGTAGATTCTTGGAAGGTATAGAAAAGACCCAAACTTAACTTTTCACATGAAAATTGTATGTTTAATGTTCCTGAGATAGGTATTAAATTTACTTGACCTTTATGAGTGGAAAATTCTAGGTCTAGTGAATACACAAATTTTGATAATTTGACTAGAATTATCAAAATAAAGTCATGGCTGCTGTATTAGTTCATTTTCATACTGCTATACAGAATTGCCTGAGACTGGGTAACTTATAAAGAAAACAGGTTTAGTTGACTCACAGTTCAGCATAGTTGGGGAGGCCTCAAGAAACATACAATCATGCTGGAAGGTGAAGGGGAAGCAAGGCACCTTCTTCACAAGGCAGCAGGAAGGAGAAGTGCTGAGTGAAGGGGAGAAGAGCCCCTCATAAAACCATCAGATCTCGTGAGAACTCACAGTCACAAGAACAGCATAGGAAAAACAGTCCTCATTATTCAATTGCCTCCACCTGGTCTCTCCCTTGACACATGGGGATTATGGGATTGTGGGAATTACAATTCAAGATGACATTTTGGTGGAGACACAAAGGCAACCTGTATCAGTGCCTGTCAAATTCTGGACAAACCCTGAAAGTTTTCTTAAGTACCTGAAAGGAAGTATTTAAGGAGTTAGTTACCAAAGTGACTAGTTCCTCTTTAAAGCTGGAGACTCCAAGCACATTTGGGCCTGCAATTTCTCTCCACTCCCTCTCTATCTTCCTGACACTGTGAGCTTGCTTAGTGCCCACAATTGTGTAGTCCAGTTCCCTTACTATTACTATTACTCTGTTACTATTTATCTACATTAAAAAATAAAAATTAAAAATATGCGTACATATCTATTGGTCCTATTTCTCTGGTTTCTCTAGTTGAAACTTGACTGATGTATACCTAAAACGATTTGAGACATACCAGGCAGTTGCAATATATGTATTTTGTTAGGGGAGAGGTTTGAACAAAATGTAGAGTAACTTTATAAGACCGTCAAGGAAATTTAAATATAGATCAGATATTTGGTGATATTAAGGAGTTTTGTTAATTATTTTCAATCTAATAATAGTATTTTAGTTTTTTTAAAAAAGTATATAATACTTTTGAAGAAAAATGATGTGACAGAATTTGCTTCAAAGTATCCTGAAGTAAGAGTTACACAGGAAACAAGATGGGTCAGTTGATAGTTTTGAATGTGGATATATGGTACCTGGGACTCATTATACTATTTTATATCTTTTTGAATATGTTCCAAATTTTCTATAATGAGAAGGTAAAATGAAAAACTATTTTCTTTTACTAATTTTTCTACAGCTATTACAGAATTAGAACAGCTCAGTTTCTTTTTGTCTCCCTCATTCTATCGTTCAAATAAACACACACATACACACCTCTCTGTATATATACATATGCACATATACATTCACATGTAAATGGTATTTTTTAATAAGTAAGTTCAATTTGCTCTCAATTATATGAAATGATACATGGATAAAATAATAATTTAGAATTACATTATGTAAATTACACACTCACAACTTAGCATGGTTATGACTACATAGGGAAACCAAAAGATTAAATATTAAGGCAAAATCTAGGAGTGATTATGTTTTTCACATCCCAATGGTTTATGGTAACGCATTTTTTTAAATATACAAGGATGCCAATTTGTTATTGTACTTATAAACACAAATAATCTTGTTATAACTTTTTACTATTTGACCTGTAATAAACACTTGAAATAGCAAACTACATTAGAAAGGATCTTGACCAGAGGCATTAAAAGCTTATCAAGAAGTCAAGAAATACTATTGCTTATTTGAGTAGTAGGAAGTAAACAGATAAGAAATCTGAATAATCTATAATGCACACTATTCCCTGATGCCATCTGCGTGTTTCCTATTTATCATTTGAAGCTGTATTTCATTATAACATCTCATTTATTATTTCTTCAATTCACTGCATATTCCTATATACAGTACTTTTTAATGAAGGAGCTATCTTATCAAAATGATCGTTTCCATGTTTCCATGTGAAAAGATACATTAAAAAATTTATATTCTACCGATTCCTATGTCCATTTTTGATCTCTGGCTTTAGCTCTAGCTAAGAACATCATGGAAGGTAGAAGATGTGACGACGTATTAATTTATTACACCACAACGATGGCATAAGAGTGAACTGTGATAAATATTTCTACTATTTATACATAGAGGAATTGCAACATCAGGTAATCTTATGAATCCACAAGATCTTGTGGTTAAAATGGAAAGGTCTACAACAAAAAGTCATAGCTCTTGAGTATTATTAGGGTGACCATATAATAATCTAAGTTAGGACAATTTTGAGAGTATTAACAATTGTTCTGGGACATCTGGCATAAGCCAGGACCATCTGGGGGCAATTGGACTTGGAGTCACTCTAGGTTTTATCAGAATACAGTATATATGGAATACAGCCCAAGTGATTTAAACTTGGTTGACAAAACATATAAATACCAGTGAATTATTGCTTTGTTAGTCTACTTTTGTAGTTATTTTTTAAGAATTTTTTTCTTATCCTTTTATATCTTAATCTCTTTATCTTTCATTGTTTTACTCCAGAAATTTTTCACATCCGAATGGTTTAAAAGATGCAACTATCACATTTTGAATTGTGGTTCCAAGTAAATTTATTTTCAACTGTAGATTTTAATAAGTATTATTGTTTTTAAAATGCAAAAATAAAGACAATAAGTATATTGAATATATTCTTTATATTAATCTTGTTTTCCTTTGTATGTATTTTTCACTGTGCCTAATGGTACATCTTCAAAATGTGTACTGCTAACTCATTTAAAAATACATGGTAAGGTGCATAGTATGTACTTTGGTTTTGATAATATTCTTTGTTAGATTCTACAAATGGTAGAAAAAATACTATTTTTTTTTCAAGAAAAAGAAACTGATATAGCATTTATCAAGTATCCTATTATATAGATGGGAAAATTAAAATTCTCTAAGTTAAGCTACTGTAAGTCACAAAGTTAGTGTGTGGAAGAGTCACAACCAGATCATCAATTCAAGATTCCCTTTTAACTATTTTGAAATAATTTTAGACTTAAAAAGGAATTGCAAATATAGTAGAAATTCTCCTGTACCCTTCACCCAGCTTCCCCTAATGTTTACATAACCATTATACAATTATTATGAAGTAAACTTAGTTCAGATTTATTGCCTTTAAGTCAAGTGTGTAAAGTATGAAATGATATGTTTCATAATATTTAGAAAAAGTGCTAGAAAAATTAATGATCCATTAGAAACCAAGGAAGCATATTCAGTGCCAAAGAATTTAGTATTCTTTCTAATCCTAACATATCTATTAGGATGACATGTTTACAAATGGCATATTAAGATTTGAGGACTTTGAGATGGTAGAGAACACATTTATGTCTCTATATAAATTAGTGTGAGCTTTCATACTTTTATAAGCATATCCACCAATAGAGAATTAATTATTGAGTACAGAAACATAAAAACTTTAATTTTTAACAAGTTAAAATTCAATAAATAATTTTTCTATCAGTGAAATCTTAGAAAATTATTTCTAATCAATATGTATCAATATGTCTATTTAGAGAACTTGTCATAAAAGAATTGGGATAGGTCATGTATGTTTTAGTATATATTGGCTCCTATTTTCTTTGTGCTACATTGAACAGCAACAACGACAACAATAACAACAAAATAAGAATAGTGATTCTTCATGACTTATATCTTAAAAAACTAAAAATTTGTTTGTGAAGAGCCCAGAGAAAACAAATTATTCAGGCTTTTTACACTCAGTGCTTGGTTACAATATTTGAATTATAGAAATTATAAAGCCTTCTTTTTTTAGTACTTTCAGCTTTCTAAATTATTTCATTATCCTTACTATTTGATTCCTAAAAATGCCTTGTATTAACAGTATTCGTATTTTCTTTTTCCCTAAATTTAGGTTGATACTTCTAACGAACTGGTAGAGCCTCACTCATATGTCTGTGCTCTATCATTTTCGTGCCCACTGGACTGATTTTCCATCACCGTGGGGATGTTCTGACACCAGGAGGTGTTAATGCCCCAGCGTTTCCAGTCTGCAGAGCAGACTCCAGTGGCCAGAGAAAGTGCTCAGAAAAAGATGCAGTGCTCGCAGTTGAAGACTGGCCAGCATGAACTGAGTTAAGGCCACTAGGAATAGATCTCAACCAAAGGCTGAAGGGAGATAGTATATATATACCTCAGCTTTCTCACACTTCCAGTGGGATAGTTCTAGGGCTAGTGTTTTAAACTGGCTTCAAGAAAATCACAGTGAGATTAAAAACAATGGCAACTTGCTTGGTAATGTACACTTTTTTTTTTTTTTTGCTTTCCTTCCTTTCCCTGCCTCACTTCCCATGTCCTACTGTTCTTCCTGAAATTATTTCCAAAATACACTACTTGCACTTGAATCTTTAAATCAGGGTCTACTTTTGGTGAGACACAAATTCAGAAAATGTTTTCCCAGGGCATTCAAGAGACATTCAAGTAGTGGGAGTATTTATTTTTTGTATTATGTTTTGAGTAAGTAACAGGATCGATTGTAGAAAAAGCAGGAGCATGGAGACAAAGTGAGTTTAGGGTTATCTGTGGATATCAACTATCTGCCTGTTGTCTTGAAAGCCAATCATTGTTACTGAAAATAGAAAATCTTATGTCTATGTTACTTAGCCTGAAACAGGAAGAAAAAGAACTCTCTCAATAAAAGACAATAAAGACCGGGGATTTTGTTCTTTATCTTAATATCATTTTCTATCATGGTTGCTTATATTTGTAACTAACACAAGTTGTATGGTGTCTTAAGGTGTTATAAATATTATTAAATTATTAGAGCTGAATTGCTTTGTTAATTAAAAAATAAAATTGTATTTCTTTTTGGAGAAGTAAAAGGTCAAATGCTTCTATTATATTTTTAAAAAGTATATTCTAACAGTTTATTTGTAGCATAAAAGGTATATCATACCAAATATTAATAAACTGAGATCTACTATACATTTTTATTTATTCAGTTTTATTAGCTGGTACAAAATGCAGAAAACAAAGGGTAAAATGTTTGTTATGTCCATTTAATCAGAATTATAGAGATATAATAATATAATATAGAGCAATAAGAATGATGTAGAAGTATAATTTAAAAAAAACTAAATATACTAAAAAATGGAAGGTTAATTAGAATGTATTCTCTGATAATCTTCATTGTTCAAATTATTAATAGTTCGTAGCTGACTGATACTTTGATGTCTGACTAGGTCTTGGGATAGTCTCTGTGATTCCTGGCATATCCTACCTAAGTTACCATTCATTATCCCATCCACATTAAAAATTATATCTACCATTTCTGGGCCCCATGGAGTGATAGGTATAACAGTATTTAAACATTAAGTCTGAAGAAAGAAATAAGAGAAAGGTCAAATAAATACTACAAGAACACAGTGTGACTTTTATTTAATAGCATGTATCTGTAAAGCAATTTAACTTATAAGCTCTTTTTCAACTTAACTGATGCATGGCAATGACAAAGATTTTCTAAACTATGTTAGAAATATTTTACTTTTAGAAATTTGTTAAACTAAGGTTTTCCAATTCTAACTTCAGTCTTTCCCCAGTTCAAAATTACATTCTACTGAATACTTGGCTCAAGCTTTAATGTAATATGTTTGAATTATCTGTCCTTCAACTATCTTTGTCCACTGTCGTTTACTATTTTAAAACAAATCTAGTGCTAAATATCAGCCCTTTTGTAATTTTTCATTTAAAAATGTCCTTACATAATTTTATACACTGAACACTTTGTACAACGTCTGGCCTCAGCCTTTTACTATCTTGAATGCCACATACTCATTCCAAACCCTTTTTCCTCATCACAGTTCCATTTGTACCCAATTGTATGTTTAATTCCTCTTTATTTTGGTCATGAAGGCTATATGGTGGTTTCCTATCACATTACACATCAGATGAAAATTTTGGACTTTGGTTAATAGACCTTTTCCAATATGCACTAACTTACCTTCTTTCCTTTTCTTTCAGCTCTCAGCATACCTTCTTCTCTGATAGAGGCAAACGTTTTTTCCGTAGTCCAGAGGAACTTTTAGTCTCAAACTAAACGCTATTCTCTTTCTCATTCAGTGGACTGATACCTCTCATTGCTTAAAAAGCACCAGAAATCCCAATGCTTCCTAGACGATTCTTCCAATAAGGACGCTATGAGGAGCGTTAGTATTCCTTGCTATTGCCTATTTAATCTATCAGGAATTAAATTTTATTCTATTCACTTTGGTTATTGCTTTAGATATGCATATATTCTTTGTTAGAATATCATAATTACAGTGAAGTTCCTTCTTATGCTAGCTTAGTATGAAAGCCATCTTTCTGGTTCAATTGTTGTAGTGGAAAGTATAGGGAACGAATATCTTCATTCTACAAATCTAGTGAATATGTTTATCCTTTTTACAGCTTAGAATACATTACCACAGTCTCTCTCGTTTGACTCCCAAGAATGGTGGAAATTGGTTGGAGTCTCAGTCCCTGTTTTGAGTGGGAGAGAATCCGGAGCTCTAATGTATTGCAACATTTAAGAGAGCAGCCTTTGCAGTCAGGAAGACCTGAGTTTGAAATTACTACAGTGTTTATAGCTGTGTAACTTTGGGTAAATTTCTAATATCTTTAAACCTAAACTATCTCATAAAATGGGTACAGTAATAACTACACGACATACTGCATGTAATTGACACAGCATGCAAAGTGGATTGTTTGCCACGTGGTAAGCACTTAATAAATGGCAACACGTTAAGGGATTTGCCCAAGATACACTTGTAGAACAGCCTACAAGGACAGGAAACCAAGAAAGATTTCAGACTCCGAAGCCCATGCTATTCTACCACCCTGCTTCCTAGAACACTGAGTTAATTAGACTACTAACTTGATGAATGACCTTGAGCAAAATACTTCACCGAGTCAGTTTACTCATCTGTAAAATGAGGGACTTGAATTAGATAATGCCTAATGTCCTTTCAGAGTCTATTCGGTATTGTAGGGTTGACGTTCAGGTCCGTGATATGTCCAAAATCTATATAATCATAAGCTGTGCACATGGCAATGAATTTTATTCCGACACTCGTATTTCGTTCAATATTTAGTTCTGTGTGCACACTCAGCTGTTGCCTGTCTTTAGTCTGCCTACCAGCGCCTTGTGAAGGGAAGACCCACACCTAGCTTTATTTATTTATATCCTGGCTTGTTCCCGAAAGGATTTATGGCGGCGAGTGACACTCTAAGTCCCCTAATGGTGCCACACAGTGCGATTATGAAATCCTCTTTGGATGAAACCATCCCGTAGAAAATCGCCAATGAGTGAGATGCTAACTACTTAGAGTCTTTCACCCAACTCTTAAAAATAAAAACTAATGCACCTGGCTAGAAGTCCTGGAAGCATACAGTGCTGGCTCTCCCTCCAGCTCTGACGCTGTCCCACCCGTTGTCAACGGTCACTCGAATGCCCTTCTTAGACTAGCCAAAACTGTCGCCGCTCCAGTACCAGCTGGACCAAGATCCCACCCCGCCCCTTCGCAGCCCCTCATCACCCAGGCTTCCTGATTGGGAAGGGGCCCGAGAACCTTTCTCACATTTCCATTTTATTGGCTGGCACGGCTGTCAGTAATCTCTCCTTCCCGCCTTCTAGACTAGCGTGTTTCGTGGACCCCTTGGTTTCTGCGACAAGCCGCTTACGTTTGCCTGAGCCGTGTTGCCGGGGACCGGCGACCTTTCACCCCTACCTTCCCACAGGAGCGCCC
>NW_012122709.1:1294310-1313223 GCF_000951035.1 Colobus angolensis palliatus
AACACCAGCAGCGGGAGCGAGCGCAGCGCTAGCGCGGCGCGGGGACCGCCGCGCTCCTTCCCGGCTTCTGCCCTCCTCTGCCGCTCGCTGCTTTTCTCGACATCCACCTCCTTCCCCTCCTCCTGCTCATTCACTCTTTCCCTCACTCTCCCCTCCTCCTCGGCTTCTCCCCGCGCCCCGCCAGCCCTCGCGCTCTCCCACTCCCTCTGCCCGTCCTCCCCGGTCCCCTCCTCCCGCTCATTCACTCGCCCCTCTCCCTTCTCCACTCTCTCCCCCTCTCTCCTTTCTTCTTCTTCTTTCACCCTCCGTCTCTCACACCCCCTCCATTCCCCTGTCTCCTTTCTGACACTGCACTGCAGCTGCTCCTCAGCCCTGCCCCCTCCCCAGTGAGAACAAACCAGCAACATTGCTTTTTTTCTTAAAGAGATTTATATTGATCCGATTAAAAAAAAAAAACCTTAAGAAACCCCAAACGCAAAAAAAAAAAAAAAAAAAAAAAAAAAAAAAAGAAAAAGAAAAGAAAAAGCCAAAACAAAAGGGAGAACCTTCTCCCGGTAGCAGCGGCAGGAACTGCAAACATGATGGCGGCAGCTCCCATCCAGCAGAACGGGACCCACAGTGGGGTTCCCATAGACCTGGACCCGCCGGACTCGCGGAAAAGGCCGCTGGAAGCCCCCCCTGAAGCCGGCAGCACCAAGAGGACCAATACGGGCGGTGGGTATCGCTTCCACCTCCCCGCTGGCCCCATCCCCCGCCGCCCGCCCCTGCCCCGCGCCCCCTCCCCTGCACCTGCCCCGCTCCTAGCTGTCCCCTACACATTTCCATTTCTGTGTTTATCATTCATCAAAATGGCGACCAGTTTTTCGGAATAGACCTATCTTTCCATTTAATCGGTCCAGAGGTTGACCATGTAAATATCCTAGACCTGGGCAAGACGGTCCATTCAGGAGGAGGAGGAGGATGACCCCGGAGTGAGGTGATGGCCGCCCGAAGATGCGCGCTGCGTTTAACAGTCTGATAAAATAAATAAATAAATGGCACTTGGGTAGCGGATTGCGAATGATTGGGGCGCCGGAGAGTTTTTCCTCTCTCCATCCTCTTGCTTTGGGCCACAAGTAGTATGCAAAATCTTGATGAGTGCATGCCCTTACTGCACTTAGATTGTCGGTGCAAATATTTCATTGATTTGTCTTCAGGGGGGTACATACGAGGTTGGGGGTGTCTGGAACGGTGACTTGTTAGTTAACATCCTGCGCTTCCTTGGAAGATGAGTTTTAACGGGACCGATATCGCTTCTTCATTTGCACTGGAGTCATCTTAACAATGCACCCAATGCATCGAAGCAGAGGTGAATTTATCTCCAGCATATGCGTTGTAGACGGATGGGGGTCTTTTGAGTGGCACACCGCAACATTTGGAACATTCATTCACATTAAGAAAGCTGGATTTACCGGGGTGTCTCCTGTATAAGACGTGATCAAGTTGATGGGAATTAAAGTTTGTGGAGTTGGCTTTATTTTCTAAAACATTTCATTTTATTTTTCGTAGTTCTTCGACTCCCTCTCCGTTTTAAAAGTTGTGATTATTTTGGGAAAGGAACATTATCTGTTTTGTCACTTTTAATAGTATTTAATATAAATGACTCCTAAGCTTTTTAGTATTGGCAAAATTCTTCTTAAGGTCCTTTAATTAATGAGCTTAAAGGAGCTCACGGTAGACTAAGAACTGCTAAAGAAATGCACTAGGATTAGTTAGATTTGCCAGTCCACCACACTGAGTTATTTTCTTGTAGTTATTGAAGACTTGGAATACACCCCACAGTTTGAGTGGATTATTTGGTAGGAGAATGGTTGTTTTGCGGACTTTAAGTAGGATATAGGCAATGGCTAATTGTAGTCCTTATGTGTCTGTTAATGACAAATAAATACAGCTCATCACTATTTACAGTCCTGGGCTTTTCTTCTTTTTCAATATGTTAAGTGAAGGTTTGTCATCTTATAAATCTCTGAAGTTTTGTTAAAGGGTCAGTTCATTTTGCCACAGACAGAATTGGAAGATTTCCATGTTTGGAGTAACAACTGGAATTTAGTCACCAGTCTTTACAGTGCTGCAAAATAATAGAATATGTTTATATTTTAATTCCAAGCTTGAAAGTATAAATCCTATAAAATGGGAAACATTTTGTACATATTTGTTTTTCAGTGTAATTGGCTTATTTTCATTCTCAAAACATGTTTAACTTCGTATTTCCTGCAGTTACATACCCAGTGCTTTAGTTGCTGTTTTTCTCTCTTGAGGGTGGAGAGGGGATACAAAGTTTGAAATACTGTGTTAACCGAGTATATTTCTTTGCATTTTTCAGAAGACGGCCAGTATTTTCTAAAGGTTCTCATACCTAGTTATGCTGCTGGATCTATAATTGGGAAGGGAGGACAGACAATTGTTCAGTTGCAAAAAGAAACTGGAGCCACCATCAAGCTGTCTAAGTCCAAAGATTTTTACCCAGGTAGGTGCAATGGTGAAGAGATTGTTTGATGAGCTCCCCACAGGAAAGAAAGACCTACATGTGTTGTATGGTGTCTTGAAAGAATTTTTAAACAATACTGGAGACTTTATTTAGATATTGCTTTATTGGAGTATGTTGTGGAAAAATTTTCAGGTTATTTCTATTGTTGATTATGCCTTTTTCCTATAATTGTTGTACTGTGTATGTGAATTAGACCAGTTGCAAGATGATTCAGGTATTTCTGAATAATTCTTATTAGCAAAAAAATTCAAAAATTTCAAGATAGAAACCTGGACAGCTGGCATCAGGAAATAGGGTTCTTCTGAAGTTTTCAGACATCATTGTAATGACAATTAGCTTAGAGTGAATTCCGAAGAGGGGGGTAGGGAGGCTTCTTAAAGAATGGACCATTTACTTCTGAATCCATTATGTACCTCTTTCTGCTTCATTGCTTTGTTTGTTGGCCTTGGAGTGAAGTAAAGAGGACAAATGTTGCCTCTTCAGATTTTTTAAATATTTCAGTTTTAATGCAATTGATATAAGGAAATTTATTCTGTTATGCAAGAAGTAAAATAATGCTTCAGAATTCATGTTAACTTAAGAGCTAAATTTCATTAAATATGTTGACAGTTAGTGTAGTACAGTAACCTACTGGAATATGGAAAGTTTCCTAGGTGGTATAAATTTTTTGTTTTTTACTTTCAAGTATGCCTTCTTAAGTGTTAAATAGTTCTGCATGTCCATCTTTTTCTTTTTCTTTTTTATATTTTGCTAATCACTATATGTATTTTAGGTTTAAGAGAAAAGTCTCTAATTGAGTAGTACATTTCCTAGATAAAACATTATCAGCTGATTTGCTTTTATTTAAATCTAGCTTTCTGCGATTTTTTTTTAAAGGTTATTTTATCTTTATGGCTATCAAAAACGTTAATTCAGTGCTGAGGGAACCAATATTGCTTTAATTTTTTTCTTCCTGGTGGAAAAGAAAAGCTGATTTGCTTTCAGTGATCTAATTCAGTAAGAGTTCTTTAATACAGCAAAGACATCTGGCATGAATGTAAGCAGAACATTTGGAGGACTTCTTTTTCATAGCCAATCACTTGGTGTTAGAAACAGACCATTATACTGGATAAGAAGGTTTTAGAATGGTTGAAACTATCATTCAGTTTTAGAAATTAAATGTAGTATTTTTTGTAAACATTAAACTTATTAAACTAAAATGTAATATATTAGACACGATGTTCCTCTAAAGTTTGTTTCCTGTGAGTGTAGTTTTGCAGATGGCTGTCCTTGTCTCTGAAACTTCCCTTATGCATTAAGACAGTTTGCTAACGTATTCCCATTCATATATTTAAAAGGTATATTATGATAAAAAATAATCAATATGGAATTGTGAAAACCCTTAATACAAATAAAAGCGCTCAAAAGAGCTTGATTGCAGAATTAATAATGTGATAGTTCTAGGAAAAGAGGTGCAATGGTAAATTAAATTCACTGTCAATAGATGAAAATGAAATAGCTTTTTTGCATTATACATGAGGTGGTATCAGATGTGCAGGGATGTTACAGAAAATTAGTGTTTATCAAGGATATTCCAAATAGTAAATTAAATGCCTTTTCATTTGAATATAGTTTATTTTCAGTGGGTTGGAAAGGGTGCACTGAGAATTAGATCTTTTGTTTTTGGTCCACTTAGTTGTACATTTTTTGCTTACTACATTGAAATTGAGTATTTTATTTATAGTTCTGAGGCATGTTATTTGTATAGAGCAAGAATATCTGTTGGAAAAAAGTGGAAAGCTGGAATGCGTTGAATAAAATTTCGAGTGTGTAGTGACGTAACCTGATCAAATGTGAGTTGAAATGTCGGATAAAAGAAGGCTATACTTTGCCGGTAACAGGTGGAAACCAATCACACAGTGTGGGATCAATGTTAAGGATAAAATAAAGCCTTGTAGTTTATAAGAAGCTTAAAGAATTCTGAACAGTTTGTATTAAAATACAATTTTAACCAGATTATTACCTGTTTGGGCAGATAATCTCTTTGCTTCAGATAGACTTTAATTTTAATAGTCTTTCTCTTCACGCTTGACCACAAGTCTGCAGAATAATTTAAGATCCCGGTATTCTTCAACATAGGCTCTGAGCTCTTTTCAGTTTCTCTTACTCAGATGTACGTAAGGGACACTTACCTTGCACATCTCAGATGAGCTAAACTGTGATCTAATCACTAAGTTATAAAGAATTTCTTATAGGATTAATGAATCATTTGGAATCCCATTTTTGTGTCTTTCATACATATATGAAGTTCTTAAAGCTATATATATATGTATATTTATGAATTTATGACTGTCGTAATCTACTAGAATAAATATGCCGATGCTTATTTCATGAAGCCTTTTTCTGTTTCTTATTTGGTAAGAGAGCATATTTGGGGAAAAGTCTACTTTAGTTGTATAACCTAATGGATTTTCTCAAATTACTCAAGTTTTTAAACAATGTAATTGTGTTTGTAAGGTTTAGTTAAAATACTAGTGTGTTTTCGAAAACTTTCTTCAGGATGTATAACACCGAATACAGACACACTTTGGGGACATTTTAATACATTTTAACTCAAACAATAGGTGCTTTAAAAAAATATAGCCAATATAATTTCCTTGTATGCTTATTTGTTTTTCTTATTTCTTTAGAAAATATCTTAAGCAACCCTGCCTTTATGAGTAATTTTTAAAAAATTATAGTTGAGATGAAGAAAACATTTTTGTACATTAATTTGACAGTTTGTACAGCTGGATATTGCATTGTGTTTTTCAATGTCATGTATTAAATAACAAACTTGAGAAAATTGTGTGATGAGGAATTGTAAAATGTATTCTTCAATTACTGCAATCAGATAAAATGATCTACAAGTAGATCATTTTTGCTGTACTACGTAATCCATTTATCTATTTCAAAATCAAATCTTACAGAGTACTGACTTAATTCTGGTGGTTTAGGAATATACCTTTTTTTCTTACATGATTAGAGCAAGCCAATTTGATTTGCTTATATATCTTTTTATAATTAGTTTATAGCAAGTTACTTTGTAGTAAAAAACAGCTTTCTTGGTTTGAGGAATATATTATTGTATGCCTTTTCAGAATGATGATAGTTTATTTTTATTCTTTTATTTGGCATAAGGATATGTTTAGGTTTTGTTAATAAACATACTGATTTTTATCTGTAGAAATTATTTAATGGATGATTCAGGTAGGTAATCCGAAAAACTTACTGAGTGCATTATTGGTTGGAAATGATAACGGATGTATGCAATAAATATTTTCTTACATTTCTTAGATCTTAGAGCATATCATAGTATACTTATTTTTATTCTATTATATGATATTCATTACATCAGTCAAACAGAATCCTTCATTATAATGTTGGAATCCGTGTCTATTTTACACTGTTTTAGTATTTGTGGTTATAAAACTAGGATCACATTTAATGAAAAATATTTCATTTTATGGTTCCTAATTTAAAATTTTAACTTATTATTTGTACATTCATTATATTTCAATTTTTCTTACTGTCCAAATTGGGTGGTGCTTTTTTAAAAAAACACAAACCATTATATGTTTTTTTAAATCATAAAAAAGCAGAATGTAAGTGAAATTTTTTATAGGGAAGGAAAGACCCAACATTGCTTTTATTTTGAAAAGGGGAAAATATAGTGGCCAAATTAAACTTTAGAACTAGAATTGTATAATTATGATAATTTTTTGCAAATCAGAGGAGATAATAAATTTAAAACATTATTTCTGTTTACATCATTGAAGGAAGAGTATTATGATATTGGTAGTACATATGAATGTGAATCTCTTACAGCTTCTAAAAGTTGCAGTCTGTACTTTGATCTTAGATGCAAAGAATATTGGACATTTATTGGTATATATTTTAAGGCTAAATTTATGATAAATAGAACTGTAACGAGTAGAGAAAATAAAACAATGTAATTTCCAACATTGTTGGGTGGGATTAATAGGATAGTTATCATTACACTAGGTTCTACCTTTGATTTTAGTATCTTCAAAGAGTTGCTAAAGTGTTTTTCCTTGAATCTTAAAGTTGTAATGTTTATTTGACACACTACCTATTGTTAGGGTTACTTTTATGTTTTATCTCTATATCTAGAGTTGAAGGAGAAACATAATCCTTTACTTAAACATTAGTATCTGAAAATTTGCTGTATTTTGGTTTAATTTTTTTAATACTTTATTTTCTTACTTTAAGCAATACAAAATCTTAACATAGGAAGGAACATTACTGGCATAGCACAATCTATATTGACATTACAATTTCCACAAGATACAATTTTATTCTTATCTTGTGTATGCAAATGTTTTGTGGGGTTTTTAGAAAGATAACACTAAAAATTTTAGCTGTACATTTTATTTGATTCCTTTTTGTATCATTTTGATATTGATATAGCAAGTTATAAGACCTCATCAATTTATAGTGTTGGTGTTTTCATGAATCATACACACAATGTCACTTTGAAATTTGCTTTTTGATGCTTTCTGGGCTCTGGAAAAATAGCTCATTTAAAATTTGTGTCATTGTAACGAAATATATCTAACAACATTGTCTTGCAAATGCTTCCCCAAAGGATTTCAGGAATAGTTTAAACATAGTGAACACATTTGGTGATATAGTTCAATACTTATGTATTGAAGATGTTTCATACAGCAAGAGGAAATATTATGTGTCTTGAAAATGCTAAGGAGTATGTGATATTACTAAAAACCTGACCGACAACCATCAATTAAAAAGTTATGTATTTTATAGTTGTATTATTTGGGGTTTTTTTGCTCTGGCTTCCGACAATTAATTTTTAAAAAATATTATTAAATGACACAAATTACATTTATTGACTACATATTATGTCACTTGTTAACTAAATTTCAGCACCTAATAAATATTTTTTACCATAGAATTTTTAACTATAGAGTCTTAGTTGTGTCCAGTTTAGTGGAGCTATATTTTAAAACACAACTTTTTTGAGTAAGTGCTGCTTTTCAAAATAAAACTGGGGGGACGAAGGTGGGAGATTTGTGCTTGATTGCCATCTCATTTCCATCTTTGGATACAGCTTTAGCATAAAGTTAAACAACATCTGCAGAGATCTGACTGACAAACATCTCTCTGGGACTCATCATTGCAGCCTGCAGCAGGTGCATTCAGCTTTGCAGTCTTTTCCAAAAAGAGGTTAGTTTGTTTTAACATTTATCAGTAGACCAGTGGGAACAAGTGACTAGAGAGAAGAGGTTAGTTGTCACTTGTTCAGTACTGGAATACTACAGGTAATTGGACTGGACTGGTGGGAACTGCAACAGTGTATAATCTCACGTTGCACTGCAGCTGCTATGGAGCTTAATTATCCTGACCCTTAGAGACTGAAGTGTCATGGTATAAAACGCAACACGCAAGGAATGAAGTAGTGGTTTTCAATACTTTCTGATACTTGGGTTGATGAAGTTTCCATTTTCCTCATCTTATTCTTTAAAGATATGGCATCAGCTTTCCCATATCTTTAATATGGAAATATTTTCAACTAAATTGATTTTTCATGAATCTGTTAGAATGTACATAAAACAAGGATAGGGTCTTTAGGTATAGAAATAAAAAGAAAATAACCTTAAGTGAGAAGCATTTACATTTCACGATTCCACCAGTACATATTTAAAAAAATGAGTGGAAATAAGTGGAAGTACTTGGTAGTTTTTTTAAAAATATTATCTCAGATTACCATTTATTTTTTATAGGAAGTTAAAAAATGTAATATTTAAGTTGTATCTTTTTAGAATATTGATGGCTTTGGCAAGTAAACTTTGCAGAGTAGTTTGAAGTGTTCCAACAAACAGGACAGGTGTAGCATATTAAAAATATTTTTAAGATTTTGAACTTAATGAGTCCTATTGAAATATTTCCCACATTTAATTACAAGTAAATTGAAATTTAGTCAGAATCTCAAAAACTTAGTCTGTCATTTATTTCTGTTGTTTTTAATTTCTCAATCTGTTTGAAGTATTGACTTTGAGTATGCATCTATGACATATGTGCAAGTTTCTTGTGTGTTCTAATAGTATTCCCAGTGAATATAGATATCACAGTCCTGTTCATTAATCAGCCCTTAAATAGACAATATATTCAAAAGTAAAAATACATTTAAACGAAATCTGGCAAAATCTGTATTATCTCAAAATAATTTGGAATGTAAAAACCATTCGAAGTCTTTGTAAAACAGTTTTATAGCTTTGACTTTTCTACTAACTTTACTAATCTGAATGTTTTGGTATCCACTGAATATAATTTGTTATTTACCAAAGAGTAATTAAGTTTTGAAGTTTTCACAGATTTTTTTTCTAACACTTTTGGAAACTGTGTATTTTTCCTGAAGGAATATTTACCAATATTGGTAATAACTGATTGATACTGAAGATACTACTTGAGAAGAAAATAATTTTTACTTTAATTATGAATAGTTGGTAATTATAGTAGTTAAAAGAAATAAGATTAAAGCTATGCTATCTAGAGGTCAAGAGATTCATTCCAATACTTTAAAACATAAATTATTTTATTCTCTAATCAAAGTTTTTCATTTTTGACATGATTAACTATTTTTAATCAATTCTTATCAATACAAAAATACTTTAAAATTTCACATATCTACTTTTGCTATAATTTTTAACTTTGTTTAATAAGACATTGAATAAGAATAAACATTTTAAGACTACAAGTAAAAAAGAGAATTATTTACACTGACAAACTTTTTGAGATGTTTTCAGTATTTTCCAAGTTTCACACCACTGTATGGATATCCTTTTCTATGACAAATCTTGATCATGAAAACACCTACTATCTGCACTCCATCACTGATATTTTACTGCTTCCTGCAGGGCCTGTCATAGCATTGTTGGCAGGAACAGATGAAAAATGAAATTAATGTCTTGAGGTTTTTAACAACAAAATGATTAAGGTAAGATTATTTGGTCTGGAAAATAAAACATTTTTGTCAATTTTTCAATGAATTTTATTCAATAGGTTATACTGAAAATTAATGTTATATTTTTATTTTTTGTTTCAAGACCTGTTTATGTCATAATGATGTTCAATATATTTCTAATTTCTGATAAACTGTATTGCAAACTCAGTAATTTAAAAATTTTAGATAGTAGTGTTTTTTTTACCTTCCTTGTGAAACTGAGCATACTTTTCAAAGTTCTGTGGAAGAAATTTTCAGTTCATTTTAAAGATGTTTGAGAATAGTTATACTCTCATGGCTCCATAATTTTACTCACAGTATAAGTTTTCAGAGAAGTTTGTTAATTAAATAAGATTTCAAATCTTGCATTTCTTCTAGGATACAATAAATGCTTACTCCCAGTTTACTTAGGTCTAAAAAAATCATTCTGATATTAAAGAAGATTGTCTTCATTTAAATTGTTAGTAATTTGCTGCTCTAGAAAATAGACTGGACTGAAATGAGACTGTATTTTAAGATCTAATCTGGGGGGAAGGGCAGAATAGAACCAATAGTAGTGCATTTCAGTAACACAGAATAGTAGGTAATGGGGTACCTGCTATTTAAAAACAAAAACAAAAACATAGTTTTGTTTCCTTTTTATGTTGCTAAATATTTTAGAAGAACTGTAGCTTTTTAATTTTGGTCATATTAATTCTTGAAATACCTGGTTTTAAAGTGGTTAGTGTTGGAGGCAAGTAAGCTCTTACTGGGAGAGCTCATTCACATACTTAGTCCTTAATTATTCTTTGGATAACCTGTGTTTTTATTTTTCTGCAACTAATATATGATGATTTCTTTAAAAAGTGGTAAAGGTAATTTTTTTTAAAACTTGGTTTCATTCTTTAGTGTTAAGTAGGCCTGGAAGCTTTCTCTTGTTAATTATTCTGCATATGTATCAGATGCTTCCTATAAACTCTGGTGTAGGCAACAATTTGGTAATCATTACTTAGAATTATTACAGTGTATCTTTTCTCCATTCAAGGAGTAAAGGCATACTTTGCTTTACCCTGAGAAGTTTTGCTTTGCTATTTTCTCCTCAGATTTTTGTTTTGCTATTTTCTCCTTAGATTTTTGTTTTAATTTTTTTTATATTGTAGCATCTCTGTTAAAGATTTAGGACAACACTTAGGAATAGCTGAGAGACTTTTTATTTAAAGGATTTGAATAAGTTGTGCAAATAGATCAAAGTGATGAAGTTCAGATGATCTCTTCTAAAACTTTGATTTAACAGTTGAGAAAACCAAGGTACCAAGATATTAAGTGATTTACATAAGGTTTCTCTAATGCCAGTAATTGTCCTGTAGCTTTGAAATGTGTTTTCTGAATTTGTGGTGCAATTGTAGTAGGTACTTCATTCTCTTGTTTTGTTCTACTTTTTTTTCCCCCTCCCTTTTGGATGTGACTCTGAGGAAATAAGTCCTTACCTCCTTTCTCTCCTAGTCTTAAAATGAATATATATATATTTTAAACTGTCACGATGGCCTAGTGGTTATTTTGCCATTATTATTATTATTTTAGTTCATGTGCTACGCTAAGGGAACATAGGCAAGGTGCTCTTTGGTCATTAGCAAATTTCTTTTAGAAATTTAGGATATCATAGGTTATATTTCCTGGAACATGTAGCTTGGTCATTTTCTCTCTTCCCTTAATTATACTGTTTGAAAGTGGCAGTGTTTTTAAGGTGATTAGATTTCTGTAGCGTTGTTATTTTTCTTCATTTGTACTTTTTTTTTCTTGCTTTCACCATTCCTTAGCTATACTTCTAAATTTTAATTTTTGGTTAGAGTATTGACTTTCATTTAAAAAGTAGGCTTTCTAAGTTAAATTTTGTTTTCAAGAATTATTTTAATAATATATGTATTTTCCATGTTTTTATGCCTTTTATAATAACACCCTTAAATATAGCGTATTTGGGTGAGTATTCATAACATTTGCTTTAATATATAAAATGTCATGATTAAAAAATAAGCATGAGGCTAATTGTAAGGCAACATAAGTAGAAATGTAGTTGTATTGTCCAGTAATTATTAATTTGAAAACATCACTGTTTTCTCTTTCTTAGCTATTCATTTCATTAAGTTGGTCTACTTAGTTAATTTGAATTATGATATTATCTTCATTGTGTTATAGGCTTAAGAACTACTTTCTAATACAATCATAAAAGTACTTAGTGTGATTTTGAAGACTTTTCCTTCTACAGTGCCAAATTAAAACAAAAAACAATTTGTGATAGTCTTTACTCACATCAATTGAGTAATTGGATTAAGGTCCACTGATGTGGGGAGTTTATGGCATCCTTCTTACCTGCTGTGTGTTTAACATACAGCCCAATTGTTTAACAGTAGGTGGCACTGGAAATTTACATGAATATGTGAATGAATGACTGAATGAACAGTTTGAGATTTCTTCTGTGAAGTGCTCATGTAATACCAATACAGTGGATATAGAAGGCAGTCCATCTTTAGTGTTTCATTACACTTCTAGTTTACTTCAGTAATGATTTAAGAAATTTAAATGAATGAGAAATGCATAGGAGTGTTACGGTAGGTATTGGCTAGGTACAGTGGAGTATGATGGGAATTTTGTGTTCTGTTTAGCATGCTATGCTGCGTGAAAGAAACTGAAATCCAGTATTGTGGAGAGTATGTTAAAGCCACCTCTGAAATGGAGACTACCTTTAAAATAACTTAAGCAACATGAGTTTAAGATTTAGTTATTAATAAAGTAATTAAAAGTATATATACTACAAGATTTTATAGCTATATCACATTACAGTTTATTTATGGCCACATGGCCATATGTTCAATGAGGAACAAAGACCAATCATGATTTTTCTTGAGTACTAACCATCAAATTAAAGTGACATATTAGAAGTATGCTTACTAAATATTTTATTTGTAATATATTTTAATATCTTCTTTCCCAGCTATAGTGGGGAAGTTAACATGTGACTTTGTTGGGGGTGGTTACATTGTTACATTTAGAAACTGGACAATTTACTTTTCTAAATTGCCAAGAAAAAAGAAAAAAATACCATCTGTATAGTAGAGGGGAACTTATTTGCTTATAGTTTGACCAACTTAAATATGAAGGTATTAGTATATGTTACTTTATTTGAAATCAAAATTTTAGGGAAGTTATTGAGTTTGGGATATTGTGGCATCTTTACATACTTTGTAAATATATGCAATTTAAAGAGATACATGAAATAAGTGTGTTTTTCTTGTATTAATACATTGTTTGATTTTTATCATAATAAACCAGTGAAACATCTAAGATTTAATAGATACACTCTTTCATGCCTTGTGATTAGTCTTCCACATTTTTGTAAATTTTATTTATATTTTCAAAAGTGGTGGAGAACAGTGGGTTAAAATAACCCTATCATAGTGTTTCTTTACTTGTCTGTTTCCCTGTGCCCTGCTTTGTCACAAATTTTAAGTTTTATGAACATGAGTGGGCTTTGTTGGGTTTAGAACTAAGTGTACAATGCCCTGAAATCTTAGATGGATACCAGGTTATAAGTTTGATAACTGTATAATGAAGAATTATATCTAGAAGTTGAAATTATCTCTGTTAGTATCAGGGTCTTGGGAGGAGGGGTTAGACTTCAAAGAAGACTTCAAAAAGAAGTTGACAAGGTTTGGGGGACTGAATTTTAATTTGCTTGTTGAACAAAGGTGGAAGGTCATTTGAAGCGTATATAGACGTAAAGGTATGCAGCAATTCTGTTGTATTCAGGGGTCTAAAAGTAGTTTGGTGTTGATTGGATAAAAGGTGGACATTGCTATTGGTATGGGGGCAGTGGTGGTAGGAGACACTACAGATATCTGTACAGGTAGGAGACAATCTAGTGCCTGTGAAAAACAAGAGAAACCTGGCGGAAAAAATTCATCCTGGGTATATTCATTAGCAAGAATATTTTTTAAAATCTACATCTGCTGTGTCTATAAAATGACTGACAGTGGTACTGTAGTTAAAAAGTATACATTTGTATAAATATAGTGACACTTATAGTCTGGCAGATGGATTGCCCAGTTGTCCAAAAGTATAGTTGAGTATTAGATTGGATTCTGACTTTCTGCTTAGGAAATTGAAATAGGATTTTATAAAGACCTAATTTACTTAGAAAGGAAAAGGCAAAGGGAAAGATGGGGCAACTAGAAATACAGAAAAGAGATGTTAAGAAACGTGAGTTGTGTTTAAGCAGTTATGTGCCAAGTATGGAAGAAAAAAAAGGTGGAGGGCACTTCGTGAATGACAGGTGTCTATGAAGAATGTTTTGCTATATACAGGGAAAATCTTTAACCAATTTGCTTTTGATTCATAGCAATTCAGATCATATACGAGAAAAAAAGTTTCTTGTTTCTTAAATTCATTCAATATGTAGACCTTTCTTGCTTTCTTGGCATATGAAAAGATATACTTATTTTTAATTTGATAAACGAGTGATTTATACAATGTGTGTATGTGAATTTAATGCTGTTCAAACACTAAAGTTAGGTATATTGTCAAAACATTGTTATGCTATGTCAGTGAAAATTAAAACTTACTATTTATTTGTTAGTGGATTCTCTGTTATGTAATTTTTTGCTGAATTTTGGTTGATTGTTGATATAAAGCAGGATTTTTCATCATTTATAAATATTTCACATAAGAATGAATCTTAATTAATACCCTTATCAAGTTGAGATGAATTTTTAAAAGACTGAAAAATATGGTACTGTTTTTTCATTTAGAAAATGAGATTAAAAATCTAACATGCATTTTATACTGATTTGTGCAATTATTGGCTACTTGTGTAAAGAAACATTAAAAAATTGAACAGCTGAAGTGACATTAAGCGACAGATGGGGATTTAAAATAAAAATATTCACCGTGTAATCTTTATTTAAGTGCTATTCATAATTTGGTAATACCAGTTGTATAACTCAAGGTTGAATTCAATATAAAAAAGGAAGCATAAGAAAAGTCCAATTTCTTTAAAATTGATATCTATATTATGGTATGAATTCATGATTTGTTTTTAAAGTGAGAAATAATCTAAGTGTTGCATACTGGCTTTTTTTTTTGCAGGTCAAATTCAATTCTTTTTGAGAAAAATTTTGAAGAAATTTTGAATTATTTCAAAATAGTATTTGAATTTAACTATTTTACTATTTGTGCCTTTAAAATGATATTCCATTTTGTATTTTAGCTTCTGAACTGAAAATTTGAAACCATGGTTTCTTTACAGTAGTATTTTAAACTAATTGTTCTGAAGTGTATACCTGTTTGTTTAAGGAAAGGTATGTTCCCCTCAAAGCTTTATCACACTTTGAGTTATGCTGGTGTATTTGACATCTTGTTTAAAAATTAGAATGTCTCTGCATATGAAAACACAGACTGTGATAATGAGTTAGATATGCCATATGTGGCAGTTTAGGTTGGCATATATCTGAAATGGCATGTTTAATGTACTGTATTACTAGGATTAGTAATTTTACAGTGGAAGGCTGCTACTTTTATGATGTAGTCTCCTGCTGCTGGGCTTATAAGTCTGACGGACTCTTTACTCAAAATCTGTTTTCAACTTCTGTGAAAATCTTTTTACTATTGGAATTACCTACATAAGATCTGCCTGGCTGATTAACTTATTATCTGAAGTTTGTAAAGATTAGTGAGTATTAGAAAACATATATAGTTTGATAGGTTTATAAATGTAAATAATAATTATGTATATTTTGTTAAGGAATAATAATGCTAACATATTCAGTATTGCCAAAAATGGTTTAGTAAAGTACATAATTGAGAATTGTTCACAATATTTGTATTTTTAGAAAAAAGTGCATAGGAAAAGCTTTGAGGTTCTATGGAGTCTTGGCAGTGAAGCCATTAAAAAGTAAACTGCAATAAATAATGTTCTTTTATGACAGAATGCACAAGTTTAAATTCATATTCCAGTTTTCATGGACATAATGTTCATTGTTTATTTTTAAAATTACGCTTTTATCCAAGGTTTTTACTGAAACATCTTCCAGTCAGCAGATTGCATTAAAAATAAGTAGAAACTGCAATGCAATGGGGATAATTTAGATAATTTAAATTTAAGGTATAAGTAATATAAAAAAGAATGTAAACATTTTTGACTAGTTAAAATATGCAGAATAAGTACAGTTTCGGGTTTGGGAAATGTTTCAACTAACAGTTATCTAAATTCAATATCTTTTGCAAACTCTGTGTTTGGAAAAGCCAGACTCTGAATTTCATTATATTTTCATTTAAACTGACTCTATCACAGTTAATAGAAAATGTGATTGTCTTGTTTTTAAACTCTTTAGACTATACAACTAAAAGTTACTTGTTGATCAGTTATGACTTAAAGAGACTTTGCATTTCTATAGGATTTTAATTCTTAAAACATCAATGTAGGCAGAATTTTTTGTCTTCATTTTACAGATGAGGAATATAAGATAGTGAAAGGTAAAATTATTTGTGATATGTCAAGTTAATAATGAACCTGTTTATTTTCTGTTGTGTAACAGCATTCTGTTATTTTTTATTTGCATCAGATTGCTTATAAATTTGAGTTCAGAAATACTGTATTCAAAATGTAGGTAAGATTTATCAAACTGCCACATTAGCCCATCACTGGGAGATAATGATATTTTTGATAGGTTATACATTTTTTTTCCAATGCATATGTAAATCCTACAAACATTTTTGCCATTGAAAGGAAAACAGTAACAACTAAGCAACATGGAAACATACAAAAGTTTTTTTTTCAGCTTACCAGACTTGTGTATATATATAGAACTTTGATATCTTTCTGTTTTCCTGTTGACATTAGATTATTAAGATAGTTTGAAATTGTTTACATGAAATGTAAACTTTGAGATTGCTTACGTGAAATGATTCAGTTGCCTTCGTTTAGCCCTGTGAGATTTTGTCTCACTTTTTAAATTATGTGTAATGTCTACTTTCAAAATTTGTTGAATTATAGATTTAAGATTAGAAAACTCTGTTCAGATCACTATGATATAGTACTCAGTATAGTAAAAAATTGTATGAGGAAAATATGCAATGGATATTATATAGTAGTTTATTAAGCAGTTATCACATCAGTTCAGTACTTCTTAATGCCTTCTGTGGTAGTACGACGAATACAAGACTTCTAGGGAACATGTGGTGTCAGACCAGAGTTTGAATCCCAGCTCTGCCACTTACTAAGTGTCCTGTTTTAATCAGTCATTTAATCTTCTTGGACCTCCAGTTTTTGATCTGCATAATGTGGTATCTGTACCTCTTTCATAATTATAAGTTATTGGTCTAGGTACCAAAAAGGAAAACTGTAAAAGCATGTCACATAATATTTGGCATATAATAAGCATATTATGACCCTATCATTTTTCATCTCCTGTTTATGCTTGTTTCATTTAATAATACTAAACTTATAGCAGAGATTTTAATGTAGAATAAATTACATTAATGTGGCCCCAGAAAGGAAAACATTTATATAAGGATTTTTAAAAATTGAAGTTTTTTTTTCATAATTGTTGTAAAAATACAAGTGATAGAATGCCAAAGCTGTGACCTATCCTCATCCCACACCTTTAAGGTAATTGATATGAATAATTTCTTATATATTTTTAAACATTCTATTTTAAAATAGCAGTTATTGTTTTTAGTGGTAATTATAAGTGATCATCATTTTTATAGATAAAAATGAGTTTTCCACAAACCACCTATGTTGATTAATGCGTTTATGGAGCTTCTAAATACTGTAAGGTGTCTTTCCAGTCTCAGGTTTGTGGATATTTTTGTTGCATAGTCTAAATATGTGTTCTGTGATACCCCTGAAGATATGCAGAGCTTTTTTTGTTTATTTTTTGCCTATATAGCAAAGAAGAAAACTAGGGATGTGAATTTGTAATATTAAAGCACATTATAATAATCTCATGTGAAACATATGGATTTGTTTTGTAACTCACTAAAATTACCTTAATCAGCCTCTGTCTTCATCCTTGTATATTCAAATACAAAACATTAAAAATTATTGATTAGAGTCTTAATTGGAATTCAGCAGGAATAAATCAGATGGCATATAGAGTATTTAATACTGTCTTTCATGATATTTTTCAGGATACTAAGACTTATGAAATTTTTTTCCTACAAGCAAAAATGAAATGAACTTAAATGTTTAACAATATAATAATATAGGTGATAACTCATCAGGCTTATTTTTCAGCTTTTTTTTTTTTTTTTTTTTTTTGCTGTTACTAAGATTTTTTTAGCTGATGCAGTTCAGTGGTGCATACCTTTCATGCCAGCTACTTGGGAGGCTGAAATGGTAGAATTGCTTGCTTGAGCCCAGGAGTTTGGGAATAGCCTGGGCAATATAGTGAGACCCTGTCTCTAAAAATAATTTCGTTTTGCAGTATAATTATTTATGATAAAAAAAGTAAATAAAAGTAATTTAATTTTTTTAAGTTTTAAAATATTGGCTCTGTCAAAGTCTTAAATATTTTAACTCGTGTTCTTGCAACCTCCATAAAGGATCTAAGAAATTTTAGTGGTGTAATTCTAGTAAAGGTATCTTTCAGAGGCCATGGTTTATTCCTTTCCATTCCTTAGCAAGTATTTTCTGTGAGTCATTACAGAAATTACATAATAATTGTTTTTTATTATTAGTTTGTATTTTGTCATAATTATTTTATAAACTTAATGCTGTATTCAGATACCTCATATAGTAAATATTACATACTAAATATTTAAGTTTCATGTAATACTATTGCAAGATTAACTATAAGTATGATTTTGTTTTGCATGACTATGACCTGGAGGACAATAAATTTAATAAGATTATACTGATTCTTAGATTGCTTTGTGGAAAAAAGTCTTTGTATTTGTCATAGTGTAAATTCAGTTTTATATTGAGAAGGGTACACTTTGAATATGTAAGAATACGACGGCTGGGCGCCGTGGCTCACACCTGCAATCCCAGCATTTGGGAGGCCAAGGCAGGCGGATCACGAGGTCAACAGATTGAGACCATCCTGGCCAACATGGCGAAACCCCGTCTCTACTTAAAATACAGAAATTGGCTGAGCATGGTGGCGCATGCCTGTAGTCCGCGCTACTTGAGAGACTGAGGCGGGAGAGTTGCTTGAACCTGGGCCGAGATCACTACACTACACTCCAGTCCGGCGATAGAGTGAGGCTCCGCCTCAAAAAAAAAAAAAAAAAAAAAAAAAAAAAAAAAAAAAAAAAAAAGAATACGACCTGCTATGGAAAAAATAATAATAATAATAATAATAAACTGAGAAACTTTGCTAAAGACCATTTAATTCCAGAATGATTAA
>NW_012122709.1:1313273-1337156 GCF_000951035.1 Colobus angolensis palliatus
AAAATAATAATAATAATAATAATAAACTGAGAAACTTTGCTAAAGACCATTTAATTCCAGAATGATTAATTGTTATAGACCTAATCTTTATGGTAATGGATTTATTCTTACACCTTTAGAATCTGTAGGATGATGACAGTGAAGTCTGATTGGAGTGAGGGTTACATTATATGTTGTCAGCTTATATTTCCTTTGCTGTTTTTTTTTTTTTTTCTCATTTCCTTAGACTTCATTTTTTTCTGTCCATGCTTACTCCCTTGGTGATCCAATCCAGTATCATGGATTTAAATAACCATCTGTTCTTTGATGACTACCAAATGTTTGTGTCCATTCTGGACCTTTCATCTGAACTCTACACTAATGATGCAGCTGCCTGCTTTATATCACTTCTATGTTTGATATGTATGTTAGAATTAAATATGATTTTAAATATTCTGATCTTTCTCTTGACTCCTGCAAATCAATTTCTCTCAGTCTTCTGCATCTTAATTGCAGCTTCGTCTTTTCAGGGTCTGAGGACAGAAATATTTGAGTCATCTTTACCTTCTCTCTTTCTGTTGAACTTCACGTCCAATCTGTCGCGATTCTGATTATATTTAAGATACTTGCCTTAAAGGAAAACCAAATATTCAAGCCAAAAGAAGATAACAGAAACAAAAGTAAATGTTACAAAAAATGCATTCTGCTATGTTTAGGCAGGTAAAGAATTAACCTAAAGATGTGGTTGGCTGTGAATTCAGTATTAAAACTCTTTCTGGTGAGTGACAAAAAGAGTAGCCTGTCCTAGTTACTTGACGGACCAGACTAAGCTCACAAACTTTTACAGTTTCAAAGATAATTCATTGGGAAAGCTAGATTCATGTTTAATTTTGTGTTATAGGGAACCCTGTAGGAAATTTGTATTTAAGAAATATTGGTATCAATATATCCATTATAGTAACATAGTTATTTTTATACCTGGGAGAATTGAGTGTTAAAGAATAAGCATGAATATGTATCATGGAATGTTATTTAACCTTAAAAAAGGAGATACTATACTGACATTTACAACAGTATGAATGCACCTGGAGTATATTGTGCCAAATGAAATAAGCCAGAAACAGATAGATAGGTACTGTGTGTTATTTGTATGTGGAATCTAGAAAAATGTAGAATACCTAGAAATGGAGAATAGAATAGTGGTTACTAGGGTGGGGAGATGAAATGGGAAGAGTAGGTCAAAAGTAGCTACAAACATGCAACTATGTGGGATGAATAAGTCCAGAGATCTAATGTACAATATGAGGATATAGTTAATATTGTGTTATGTACTAAAATGTACTAAGAGAGTAGATTTTACATGCTCTTATCACACAAAAAAAGTGACTACGGAAAATAATAGATAATTTACCTGACTGTAGTAATCATTCCACTATGTATATGCATGCCAAAACATCATGTTTTACACCTTAAGTATATACAATAATAAAAAAAAAGAAGCAAGAGGTGTAAGAAAGTTCTAAATAATACCTATTCATCAGATTATATAAAAATAAAATCTGTCATTGTTAGAAGACACAGTTAGCTTAAAATGTATACTATATCAGGTGGTGTGTGTATACACACACACACACACACACATTGTGGATGATAAAATATATATTGAACCATTTAGAATATTGTGCTAAATCAATAATTCATCTGTTTGAGGATTATACCTTAAGGAAATTATATTCTTAAAAATGTATTATCAAAATGGTTATTGTTGACCTGTAAAATAGTTTGAGATACTGTACATTTATGCCTGTCAACTGGGAGTTTCCTCATTTTAGTGTCTGTAAAAATTATTCTGGTTGATAGAGTTCATTTATCTCTTTTAATTTAAATCTCTTAGGCTTAACTCTGCTATTTAATGTTGTTTTTTTTTTTTCGTTCTGTACTCAATTATTAAAAACATTTATTTTCCACATAAGCAGAAAAAATGAGTTGTTATAGATTTAATATTTGAAATAATTATATAATAACAATTATGACTTTTTTTCTAATCATACATTTTGTCACTGTGTCTTACTGGTAAATGATATTTGATCTCTGTAAATACTCTGCCAGAATAAGACAAAATAAATCTGTAGGCTTGTTGACATATGTGATACAGTAGAGGAGATTTGTTTAATCACTGTTGTGAAAAAGGAAAACTGCAGTAGTTTTGGCTTCCTGGATTATAGGGACAAGAACATGTATATGCTTTTGATTTCATTTTTAACATTAAAATTTAATTATATGGCTCAATATTAAAGCTTAAAATCTGTGGCCTAAAACATTTTATTTTTCGTAGTTATTAATTACATATTTCTTTCTTAAATCATCCCTTAGTGTTCACTTATGGAAGATGATGTGGGTTTGCTAGAAGCATTCTTATGTATTATTTTGGAAATATCTACATTATATTTTCACATAACTGGTAGAGACAGATTTTGTGTAGATTTATCTCACTGCAAAGCCCCTTTTCACCACGTTTTATTATGAAGTGAAAAATTTCTTTGAAAGTACTTTTCCCCAATTTGACTTGTTTATAAAGTTTGTCACATTGGGCTAAATTATGAATTGGCATTTAGTGAGTGTCAAGCAGTTTGAACTTTTATTTATCTTAAATTGAATTACATACATTTTAAAAGGACTTTCTAACTCTGCAGTTATTACATGTTAAAACTTATATTGATGATAAAACTCCTAAACAGTTGTACATGTTTGCAGTTTTAAGATAATAATTATTTACTTATAATTTACTTAGAAGATATCCCACAATATGATTTTTTCAACATAAAAAGACAGTATAGGCTGGACTCAGTGGCTCACGCCTGTAATCCCAACACTTTGGGAGGCTGAGAGGCAGGAGGATTGTGGGAGACCAGGAGTTCGAGACCAGCCTGGGCAACAGAGTGGGACTCCGTCTCTACAAACAAAGAATTTTTAAAGTTAGTGGGCATAGTGGTGTGAGCCTGTATTCCTAGCTACCCTGGAGGCTGTCATAGGATGATCACATGAGCCCACGTGTTAAGGGTGCAGTGAGCGTGATCTCACCGACAGAGCAAGACCCTGTCTCTAAAACAAACAAAAAGGGTGGAAAGAGACAATATGAATGAGCAGTCCATTAACTTAAAACATTAGAAATTATCAAAGTAAGTGTTTTATGATAACACTTTAATTTTAAGCGACCACTCATTTATGCCTTTCTATTTAAAGTGGAAACCTAAAGCTATTTGTTAATAAAATACTGTTTTATGTTAAGATGTCATGGGAGAGAAGGATATATGGGGAAATTAACAGAATGAAATTATTTTAAATTAAGTATGAATGACATTTCCAAGGTAGCAGTGAATGCTTTATAATATACACTAATAATTTCATTATTTTTTCCCAATTTTATGATACTCATTTCTATTTCTGAGAATCTTTAAAATT
The DNA here is from genome assembly GCF_000951035.1 of Colobus angolensis palliatus. Taxonomy (NCBI): domain Eukaryota; kingdom Metazoa; phylum Chordata; class Mammalia; order Primates; family Cercopithecidae; genus Colobus; species Colobus angolensis. Next base: position 1,316,715 of record NW_012122709.1, read on the forward strand.
GTGTGATCTTGGCCGGGCGCGGTGGCTCACACCTATAATCCCAGCACTTTGGGAGGCCGAGGCGGGTGGATCACAAGGTCAGGAGTTCAAGAGCAGCCTGGCCAAGATGATGAAACCCCGTCTCTACTGAAAATGCAAAAATTAGCCAGGCGTGGTGGCAGGTGCCTGTAATCCCAGCTTCTTGGGAGGCTGAGGCAGGAGAATCACTTGAGTCCGGCGGGCAGAGGTTGCAGTGAGCCGAGACTGCACGACTGCACTCCAGCCTGGGTAACAGAGCGAGACTCTGTCTCGAAAAAAAAAAAAAAAAAAGTGTAATCTTTGTTTTCTTGAGCTGTTAGTATTTAAGATAAAATGGAAGATCTGATGTGGCTCAGCCCTATGTCTTTATTATCTTGCACTATGTGTACTTTTGCTCTGGGGTTGCTGTGCATCCCTAGATAAAGACTAAAATCAGGCCAGTTGATTCTGCTACTCAGTCTAACATATCTTTTCAGTTGAGCCACCTCTGTTGCTGTTATCCTTTTATTTCTGATTAGCTTTCCATTTTGTGCCTCTTTAAACTTTTTTCATTTTTTTCAACCCAGAAACTCACCCCAACACATTTGTACTCTGTAAATGTACTTGCCTCACAGTTTATTTAGGTCATCTTTAAGGACCTCCCTCAACTTCCTTTTATACTTCAAATTACAATTTAATTTCACCTTTAATCCTTGTCCACATATATAGAATGAGAATTCTCTATTCTTCTTTTTAGGAATCATTTATCCTATCCCCCATTATCTTTTTCATACTCTTATCTCATTCTTTTGGATCTTTTAAATTTTTTCATTAGATCTTTCTCTTTGGCTTTATAATATATTCAGTTCTTATTTTATACAAAATTACCAAAAACTAAAACCTTTCTTTGATTCTGGTAATAGCTGTGGTCACTTTCTCTCCCTTTTACATACTAACAACATTTTTTGAAAGGGTAGTCTACTGAGTTTCTTTTTTCTCAGCATTTTATTACTCCTGGTTTTCCAACTCTTTCACAGTTCATGGTATCTTTACTAGTTGCTTAATTAACTGAACTATCTTTTTCAGTCATGTAGCCATCATCCTCTTTTAATTTTCTAAAACATTCAATATTAATAACTATTCTTCCTCCATTGGCTTATTTGACATTGTATGATCCAGTTTCTCTCATTGTTTCTCTAACTAACTGTACTGTCTCAAACATTTTTGTGAGTTTCTTTTGTTTCTTGAAATCATCACGTAAATGTTAGGGTTACATTCGATTCTGTCGTTGGCCCCGTAGATCCCTTTAGCTTTAATTACTCCCTTTATGTAGATCATATGTAAGTCATATGTTCAGCTCAAAACTGTTTTGATCTTTTGTTTTATGTACACCTTGTTATATTTAATGTATATCAAAATAAATATGATTGTTTATACCTTACATAAAGTCTTTCTGTAAATTGCCTTACCCTAAAAGTACACATAATATGTTCACATAATTTGGCATGTTACTTCTTCCACAGGTATTCGGTTATGTATCTGTATTAATGTTTTAAACATAGAGACACACACGCACACACCACGATTCGTATATAAGGCTGAGGTTTCAGCAGATGTAATCATCTAGGAAGTCTTTGCTGATCACCTCAATCTGGTTGAGGGACCCTTCCTTTGTTCATGTGACACATCCTATATTTTTAATGCTTCTTGTAATTACAAATCTTTTCTAGCTCGCTAGACTCTAAGTACTACAAAAATGATGAAGACCATGTCACCTTTATTGACATTGTACCCTTAATACTTTTATAGAGTCTTCCACATAGTAGATGCTCAATATATATCTACTGCATATATGAATAACCGGGTAGATAAATAGAATGTTAAAAAATGTATTCTCTTAAATTTATAAACTTGCCTTTCTTTTTGTTTCCTGTTTCAGTTATTGGCACCAGTGATTTTCAAGTTATCCAAACTGGAAAAATTGGTTAATTTTGATCTTTTTCTCTTTTTTATTCTCTGTTTATTCTGTAATTGTTGCCAATTGTTGTGTTTTACTCACAACATGTACCTTGAATTAATCTTCCCCTTTATGTTCTTGATGTTTTCCCAAATATGGGTTGTTTCACTTACAACTGTACTTCGTATATACTCTACCAGAGTAGCAGAGAATAATATTGTGGTGTATTTCATAACATCCCATTCATTTTGATTATTAAACAAAAGCAAGCCTTTAGTATAGGGTAATATGATATATGAATCTCATATCTAATTTAAAGCTCTTCCCCATCTCAGCAATAGTCAGGCTTTGGGGCCTAAGAACTTGAAACTTGGAAGCTGTTGTAGTCTATCCTTTCACCTTCTTTATTTAGATTTAAGTAAGGATGCATAGATTAATTCTAAGATGTCTCTCTCCTCCCCCAGTTCTGATTTTAGGTTTGGGGACCAGATAGAAGGAAATGGGCAAAACTTTCTTTTTACTTAACTAGGCTTGTAATAATATTTTGTTGAGTTTTGATGCCTTCCTCTATGTGACAGTTGTCCGAATGCTAGCTCTCTCATAGGCTGCTTGCTTTACATCTGGGATGGACTCTGCTGAGGTGTCCTGCTGCACAGTTAAAACCTGATGTGAGATACTCTTGGTTAACTCTGTTGTAGGCCCTCTGTTCTAGCCACGTGGGTAGACAGTTTCCTGGGGTTGCTGGAGCCTCCTCACTCTTTTGGACATCTTTTTTTAAGGTAGGCCCATGTGATTCATATCATATGGTGCTAGAGGTAACTGCGTCATTGTCATGTCATGTGTTTTTCGTGTTACTTCTCTTTATTGTTTTTTGTACTCACTTAGGAACAAAGCATCATTAAGTCTGATATCTTATATTAATATAAGCCTGAGTGAAAAGATAGTATCTTCTTTTGAGTACTCTCAATATATAGGAATCATGCTCTTGGCTTGCAGCACCTTAGGGGAGGAATACTTCCAAAAGAGACTGGCTGGCCCCAATTTTTTTTCGGTTCTTTTTAGAACGTGAGTATACTTATTTCCTCCTTGTTCTCTTTTCTGGGTCCTCGTTTCTAAATCCTAGGTAACAGGAAAAGTGTCATTACACATTATATATATATATATATGATCCATATTATTTAATTCAAAATATTTTAATACATATTATTTAACCTGTAAACCTAAATAACACATCACCAATTATGGCTCTTCACCAGTCTTTATAAGTGAAGTCTGTGGGTTGATAGTAAAGAAAGAACAGACTTTATGATTCTTGCAGCTGTGCATATATGTGGACAGTGGGTTAAACCAGAAAAAATACTTTTCTTAGACATATTAATAATATACGAAAGAAACATTTCACAGAATTTAGGAAAATTAAGCAAAGGGAAATGATATCCCTTAAACTTAATAGAGTAAAGGTTGGTTTGGAATACTTTATTGGGGTGAATTATCTGTGTAATGTAAAATTTATGGAAGATTCTGCTTCAGCATATTACAGCAGTGCTTCATGAACTATTAAAAGATAATTCAGGAAATGATTGACCTACCAGAGTAGTTTATGTGTTGTTTTAGGAGCAATTGCCTTCTGCAATTTTTATCTATTGGTTTTAAATATATGCATATATACATGTGTGTTTACATATACATATGTACACACATACACAAATAGACACATACAAATGTGTTATATAGATGCTAGATAGCCCTTTTTGTTTTCTCCTTAATCTTTTCACGTGAGATATTCATATTGACAACTGTGATTTTGCCATTGATGGGTTTTTAATACTATAACCACAGCAGTTGAGGATAGATTACTTTGTTCAGTGAAGTTTTTTTTAAATTTAATAGTTTATATATACGTTTCATTTACTTATTTATTTTCTGAGATGGAGTCTCACTCCGTTGCCCAGGCTGGAGTGCAGTGGTGTGATCATAGCTCACTGCAACTTCCGCCTCCCGGGTTCAAGCTGTTTTCCTGACTCAGCTTCTCGAGTAGCTGGGATGACAGGTGCCCACCACCACCCTGACTAATTTTTATATTTTTAGTAGAGACAGGGTTTCGTCATGTTGGCCAGACCTGACCTCAGGTGATCTGCTCGCTTCTGCCTCCCCAAGTATTGGGATTACAGGCGTGAGCCACTGCATCCGGCCTTAGTATATATTTTTACTTGAGTAAGCAGATGGTTTCCTTCTATTAACTTTTGTAGCATTTACTTTTAGAGACCCCTTAAGGTAAAGAGCCAGAAATTGAAAATACAGAATTATCATCTAGCAAAAGCACCGACCCCTTGTTTAAGTATGCATTGAATCAGAACTTCAAAATTATTTAGCCTTTGTTTTATTTATGATAGTGAAAGTGAAGATAATAATATAAACTAAGGAATAGTATGCTGTTGAAGAAGTAAAGATTTGAAAGAATCTAGCACTGATTCTTTTCAACTAGAAATTTGTTTTGAACTGTGCTCTCAAATTTATAGAAGTTGAAATTGGGTGTGATTATTTGTCAGTAATGGGCCACTGTTGCTTCTTTGATTATGCCACTTTGAAGTTTTTGATAAATTGTATGTATAGATCTAAGGATTACCTGATTGATTACTTTCTGTGGTAAACAGAATTTTCTGGATAAAGAAAGCAAGTAAGATTTCAAGAAACATGTAACTTTAAAAAATTACATTGGGGCCGGGCGCGGTGGCTCAAGCCTGTAATCCCAGCACTTTGGGAGGCCGAGACGGGCGGATCACGAGGTCAGGAGATCGAGACCATCCTGGCTAATACGGTGAAACCCCGTCTCTACTAAAAATACAAAAAACCAGCCGGGCGAGGTGGCGGGCGCCTGTAGTCCCAGCTACTCGGGAGGCTGAGGCAGGAGAATGGCCTAAACCCGGGAGGCGGAGCTTGCAGTGAGCTGAGATCTGGCCACTGCACTCCAGCTCCGGCGACAGAGCAAGACCCCTGTCTCAAAAAAAAAAAAAAAAAAAAAAAAAAAATTACATTGGAAACTTTTCTTAAATGACATATCATTCACACTACTTCTTTGTTTTTGTTAATATTTTAATGGTCTGGTTTGTTGTCAAGAAATATTTAATAAGCCACACAAATGTATACTGTAAATCAGATTGTTAAATAATTCAGATTTGCTGCTCCTATTTAATCAAAATGTTTGTGTTTTGAGGAGGAAAATGGGAAATAAATGAATTAAAATATGATATTCTGTATTCAAAATACAAGATTCATTAATTTCAGTTATATTTTTTATATCTAGAAGTGCTGTTTGACCCTTTCTCGGATTTTTTCTACTGTAAATGTTCAAACCTCTTATGAAATGTATTAAGAATACTTATTTTAAAATATTCCATCTGACAGTTCTGCTCTGTGTTGTTTCTGCTGGTTCTCACTCTTGCCACCTTGCTTCCTTGTGTGTTTGGTGAATGTTTGCTGTTAAGTTTTCTTAGCAGTTTACCTGAGGGAATTTTTTGAATCCTGGGTTAAAGGTGGTTTCCTTCAGAGTGACTTGGCTTTGCATTTAGTTGTCATTTATAGTTGGGAACAATTTGAAACTAAATTCTTGGCTTGAGATTATTTTAATTCATGCTGAAAATCTGCTTGAAGGCAAACTTGTGGTTATGAGTTCCCAGATAATGTTTTCCTGCCTTCTAAGTGTATGTGAGGAATTGTCAGAGGATCAGGGCATGTTTTACTCTTACAATGACAGCATAGCTGGTTGAAGTTAATATTTATTGGGGATTCTCATCAGGCTGCCCACCTGGAACAGGAAGGTCAATAGACAAAAGATCAGATTACCTTGGTTTATCAAATGCCTTCAAGGTAAATGTCCCCTTACAAGCTCTAGTTACTCTTCCAGGTTCCTGCATTTATTTAGGTTTATTAGTTTGTGGTCAGCTAACAGATGCCATTGAAGAATGTGTTTTAAATATTTTTCTCTGACATAGTTTAGTTGTTTCAGGCAGGAGAATTGACTGGGTTTCCTTGCGTATACTGTCAAACATAAAAGCATGTTAGGGTTTTTTGTGTGTTTACAAAATTTTCTTATTTCCCCCAGCTATCCTGGAAATATATACATCTATTATAACCATTTCAGAAACAGGTAAGCTGACCAAAATCATGCAGCTGGTGAAAAGGTTGATCTGTACTCAAGTCCATCTGACTCCAGAGTCCATGCTGTACATTGTATAGCACTGCCTCTATGGGGTTTACATTCTTCACTCATAAATACTTGAGTTCCAGGGTAGTGTTCATTTTGTATATGAATGATTGTGTATATAAAGAAATGGAATTCTAAGTTACTACCTGATAGGAATTTTGAGAAAGAAGATCAAGTAACAGTTACTACATTGTAAAGAGTAGTTAACAATATGTGTTAAAAACCTACTGTAAAACATTTTCTGTTTTACCTAAGTCTCTCTTATTATCTTAATATATTGGCCTACCTTTTTCCAAGATCCCAGCAGTCCCAAGATTCCCTTTTCATTGTTACCTTTTCCTTGATTTTATCGTTTATCAGTTCTATTAGTATTTTTGTTTGTTTGGGAGGTATCACACAGTAAATATCAAGAAACTCTTCAGATGTTATATACAGACAGAAATGACCATAATATTGGGTAAGCTTTATAAAGTTACAGTAGTTCAGAGAGCTTTGTTGATAACCAAATGGAAAAACTATTTTTTAAAAGCATAACTAGTTTATCTTGAGCAAGAAAAAAGTTGCTTAAAATGTTATCAGATCGTTAGCATATTGAGATGACTATTTCAGATTTATTATATTTGAGAAAATGAAAAGTTAATGAAGCAGAAGACTAGAAATGAAACAGGTGCAGAAGAATAATCATATAAAAAATGGAGGTGATATTTTTGTTCTCCAGATTGGGTTACTCTAACCACTGGCAAACTATTTAAATCAAGTAAGACAGTTGGGTCCAGTGACTCATGCCTATAATTCCAGCAATTTGAGAGGTTGAGGCAGGAGGACTGCTTGAGTCCAGGAGTTCGAGACCAGCCTGGGTAACATAGCAAGACCTTGCCTCTACAAAAAATACACAGAATTATTTGGATGTGGTGACGCATGCTGGTAGTCCCAGCTACTTGGGAGGCTGAGGTAGGGGGATCAATTGAGCCCAGGAGATCGAGGCTGCATTGAGCCGAGATTGTGCCACTGCATGCCAGCTTGGGTGACAGGGCAAAACCCTGTCTCAAAAAAAAAAAAAAGAAAGAAAAATTAAACAAGACACTTAAATATAGGATAATACATATAACAGAAACTAAATTTTTCTGAAGGCAGTTTTTATGAATTACAATTAAATTTCATTATACTCTACATTATTTTTATAGGATTTAAAAATTTAAACCCAAAGTATATGCTTTAATATATTGGTTTTTGGATTATAATTTAGCATCATTTTGTACAGTTTTTAGGGAAAGGTGAGTTTGATTGAAGGCAAGTGTTTTTATAGGAAATGAAAGTTTTTTTCTTCCGTTTTTATGTGCTCATCCTATGTAAAAAGTATTTCTAAGTAGTTTTGAAGATATTAACTGTATTCCCAGCTTCTAGCTTTTTGCAGGGGTGGGGGAGAAAAATGCAATGTTTATCTAAGGATTGATTTCTTAAGGAAGATTTTAAAAAGTAGCATTTAGCTTTTTTAAAAAATGGGTAAATGCATTTATTTCTGCTGTGTTCTAACATAGTAACATGTTTTCCTTATTATGATGACTTCCTTTTTTCCACAATTTTTATTGATGACAGAAACTGCCATTGTCAACAAGAAATGCCAAGTGAGAAAGAAGATTATGGTGGGTTCTGTTTCTTAGCATCTGTTATTTTACTTTTAGTTTCACAATTTTGGCCATATTATGGGATTTATCGCCTTATTAGTTGAGAGGTAGGCTAATAGTTGATAAGGAAGATGTAGTGAAATAATAATAATGATAATAATAATGGTTAACTAATGAACATTTACTATTTGCAAAGCCATATTCAACACACCATGTATTATATGTTAGTCTTTTCAAAAACTTTATGAAGAAGGATCTATTCTTAACTGAAGCACAAAAAGTTAAATCACTTTCCAAAGTACTCACTTATAATCATTGGAGCCAAACTAGTATATATGTATATAAATATACTCTGTGTATGGTTGATTTTTAGTGGTACATATTATTTTGATGACAAATTAAAACTGGAATTTGAAGTTAGTGATAAGATAGTTTTGTTAATAGCCTTAAACAAGTATGATAGTTCCTTAGAAATTGTGACTGGTGTTATGTATGATGTCTTTTAGTACCTTAAACAGTGCTTGAACTCTTTCATCATTGCATTTCTAAGATTTTGCTAAACTGTTTTGTTATGCATTCCCTATGACATTTTATAGTCTTTTATTTTACAGCAACTCTGAAGGAATATTTCATCATTCATATAATTTTAGCATCCAAATTATATTTTCATCCCTTTGTTTACCATGAAACATACTTTTGCCTATCTTTCAATTGCATCACATTCTCTGTCTCCTCATTTAAATACCCTTAAAACGAACATAGATTGCTTTTCTAAATCATTATATGTTTTTCTATATGAAAGCCTATTTTGTAACGTATTTATTTAAGAACGCCATTCAGTTTGCATTCTCTTGCTTTTTTTCTTTTGTCACATTTTCAGCACTAATCAAGGATTAAAGAAGATTAAAAAGAAAACTAATAAATGAGAGAATGTGGTGGTACTGGTGTTAGCTTATCCATTTGTTGGTGATTTGCTTGTATTTTATGGAATTAGTTTGATTCCACACAGTATCATTTAGTCTATAGTATGGCACAGTGCTCATGGCTAGATTGCAAAAATAAGTGAAACTTGGTCCACCTTTTTCTTGTCTGTCAAGTTGCTTGCCACTTTTTGGCTATCATATCACACCGAATTTTTGGTCTTTTTACGTGGAAGCCAAGAAATGACAGACTGGATACACACAAAAAATGAAAAATGGTGAAAGAAACAAAAAGAAAGAGAGTGGTGAACTGTAGAAGTAGGGAATACACTGGAACAGCAGTGGGTACAAGAGAACAGAAAAGAGTCAGCTGAGGGACAAGAAAGAATGCCTTTGTGACTTTGAAGGATGAGATGGACGATTAACAGACCTCTAGGCACTGTGAGATACCAGAAATCCATTAAGTCATAGGATAGTTCCACAGGTCTCTTTTGGGGGCTGATGATAACTCAAATACCTACGTAGATTACAAAAAGGGTAACATTTTGTCCTTACAAAAGTGCACGAGTATAAAAGTACAGTGAGTGTAGATAGGAAGTGAAGTGAAGCAGCTATTGTGTTTTTCTTTCTGAAACAAAGACCAGCTACAGAAGTGAATTCTCTCAGTATGGTCTTTTTCAAATTTACAGGACTCCTGTTGACTTCAATAGCTCTTAAGTTTTATTTTGTACTCTCTACACCTGTAGCTACTTTCCCACACAGTGTCATTACTGCTCATCACGGTGATGAACCAGATTCATCAAGATATGTTTGAATTGTATTCATTACATTTTAAGAAGTTAGGTATATGTGTGATACATTTTAGAAAGATTTCCATAAATGTATTTAAAATTTGGGTAGAGTACTTACAGGTTGAATTGTATCTGTTTATCTCATAGAAACACTAAACCAGACTTACCAGTTGGACATATTTTTACAAATAAAAAAGTCCTTAACCATATTGTTTATATATTATATAGTAAAATAAGGTTGGTTATTGCCAATTTCAAAGGCTTTAAAGTGAGGCAGAACTGGGTTTGAATTTCTGTCTTGTCTCTTGCAAACTCTGTGAATTTTGTGTAAGTTCCTTGATCTTTCTGTTTTACAATCTCCTGATCTAAAAATGGATATGTTAATTTGTCTATCGCAAGGAGCAGTAACTGGTGATGGTGTATATAAAACCTTTAGCGGTACTGTATAATATTTAAAAACTCAGTCTCTGGAGCCAAACCTGCTCCTGAAGTTTGAATCCTTTTTCTGCCACTTAGTATCCACATGAATTCCAGCAAGCTACTTAACCTGTGCTTCCATTTTTTCATGTGTAAAGTAGGAATAATAACTGTACCCACCTCATGGGATTGTTGTGATTATTGAATTAATAAATATGTATAAAGCAATTGGAATAGTGCCTGATGCATTGTAAGTGCTATTATGCTGTTAGCTACCATTAGCTACCAGTTCATCAAATCTGAAGTACCATGGTTTGTAAGATACACAATTTTTATGAAACGGTGAAGTTATGTACGTCAGGCCCTATGAGGTCCTGAAGTGTTTTCCAAATAATTAAAGACAATATGTTGTGTCAATAGGTTTATAATACATATAGTAGAGCAAAAGAGTAAGGACCATGGGTTCTGGAACTAAATTGCCAGGGTTAAAATTTCCGCACCCACTTAATTAACTTGTCTTCTGTACCTTGATTTTCTCATCTGTAAAATGATGAAAATAATAGTGCATACTTCACAGAGTTGAAGTTTATATGTAAGACTAGAACACACTAGTTCAGATACAACCTGAAAACCACTGGATGAAGGCTTTTTTAGGTTTAAAGTTATTTGAGTTTTTGGATATAAACAGAATAACGCTCTGAAAAAGCTCATAAAGCCCATACTTGGGCTTATGCTGGAGCTTATGCTGTTTCTTCAGTGCTAGATCCTCTATTTCCTGAATCTCATGCTTGCTTTTCTTTTCTTAATCCTTTATTTTATAGAAATGTATTTTTCAGATGCATCCTAATAAAGGAGTCATAGAAGCTTGCATACTTGAATATGTCCTCATTCTCACATTTAATTGAATATAAGCTTATGTATATAATTGTAGGCTGAAAATAATTTTGCCTCAGAATTATGAAGGCATTCTGTTCTGTTCTCTCATTTTACTATTCTGTATCACTGATCACAGGGCTATGCTGATCTGGATTTGTCTTCTGATTTTCTTATTTTCATTCTCTTTTTTCATTTAAAAATTTTAAAATTGTAGTTATTCACAGACTTACTAAACTTTTTCTTTCATTGAATGTTTCATTTCAGTTATTTTCATTTTCTACAAGTTCTTACTGTTTCTCTGATTTTTTGCTTCCCACGCCCCCATTATTACTTTTTTCTTTTAATGTGATGTATTGTTCTTATTTTGTGGTTGTAACCATCAATTTGAATGTCTGTGAAGATGTCAATTGTTTTGCCTTAAGGTTGCTTCTGCTCTTTGTATTGTATTTCCTCTGAGTTACCTTCCTTCCTTCCTTCCTTCCTTCCTTCCTTCCTTCCTTCCTTCCTTCCTTCCTTCCTTCCTTCCTTCCTTCTTTCCTTCTTCCTTCCTTCCCTCCTTCCCTCCTTCCTTCCTTCTTTCTTTTGGTTTTAGTCTCTTGTGTTGGAGACTTTTTGTCAAAGCTTTGGCTTAACGTGGTGCCACATATTTGGTTGAAAGCTGTGTGTCTGGTAGCAAGACTTGTTGCTTAGATAGCTTCATTAGTGTGATCACGGAAAAAGCTGGGGATTCTGTATGATGGTAACTATATGTCTGTTATCTGAGTTCTTAAACTTTCACTACTGAATTTTCATATATTCTTTCTGCATGATATATATCTGCCTGCCAACATTTAGGAACCACTTCAGTCCAATTTAACCTTGTCCCTTGATTCCTTTCTGTTTTGCCTGGTAGTTGTAGTTCAGGAACATTTCTGGGTCAAGCTATCGAATATTCTGAACTTCCAGCGAGAAAAGGGAATATGCAAAGTAGGGTAGTAAACCTATATGCTAAAATTTTCTCTATGTAGATTTTTAGAGTTTCCCTCAGTATTCAGTGCTAATGTTATCACTATCTTTCTGGAGTTTCATTAGGCACATTATTTTGCTGTTGATATTCATTTTCTGTTACCTAGTTTTCAGCTGCCTCTCAGTGCAGAGTGTGTTCCTAGTTAGTCTGCTTCAGTTTTTCCTTTTCCAAAATGATGTTGAATTTCTTGTTTGCTGTTGTTTCCCTCACCCTTCTCCTTGCCTTTCTGATTTTATACTATTTTGCCATTTTAGTGATGTTTCAGAAGGGAGTGGAGTTTAATATGTGTTCTCATCTGCCATACTTAGTAGCAAAAACAAGAGCTAGCTAGCATTTGTGGAGCGCCTTACTATATGCTAGACTTTTTTTTAAGTGCTTTTGTATAGATTTTCATTTGACACTCAAACCAATCCCATTAGACGTATACTACTATTTTCTTTATTATACAAATGAGGAAGCAGAACAAGTAACTCACCAATTTCACAGGGCTAGTAAGTGATAGAAGGATTTGAATCCAGGTACTGCTTGTGGAAGCTGAGGTCTTGATACTTTTACTTTATTAATATGGACCAGAAGCCTACAATACATACTTCAGACATCTAGAGCTACTTAAATTAATATGATACCTTAAAAATGACTTCTAATAAGGCAAGTGACTAGATTTTCATATAACCAAAATAAAAACCTAGCAGCTTATAAATATGCAGCATATACAAATACATGGAAATTATAACTTATGGAGTGAAGAGTAATTTTTCTGGTAACAGAACAAAACTTTAATATAAACAATTATCACTTAACACCATTCTCCTAAATATTTTTTTAAAAGAATTGGCATTTACTGACTCAACTAGGACATAGTGTTCTAACACACTAGGATTGATTAAAATCAGAAAACTAATACGTTTTAGTTGATCTTTTTAGAATTTTTTTTGTTTAAAAATTTGAGAGTAGGAGAAATATAGTATTTGTTTGGAAGTATTAAACATTATAAGTAGACAAAACTTTTATTTATTTAAGAAACATTCTAGCCAAATACTTGAAATTCAAAATATAAACTTGGTTATAATTTGTGTTCATTTCACCAGCTAAAAAAAAACTCTGTTCAATATAATTTTTTTTATAAGTCACCTCTATTTTGTGTAATTTTTCTATTCTCTTTCTTTAGTATAGATAGAAACCTATTGCCTTCCTGCTGAGGGTATAATTTCTGAATCTAGACGATGTGCTGTCAGCACAGTGAAGCAGGAAATTATTCTCCTGTGTCAGCTGCTGCTGGTAAAGAATAAAGAAGGTTTGTGGTAGGATGCATTTCTGTTATCTCTACTCACGAATCTTATATGACATGCAAATAGATTTCAAAATTAAGAGAGTTCAAAGTCTTTAGTAAAAAAAGGTAAAAAAATTCCAAGCGTATTTTAAAATGTTAATGCTTTTTGTGTTTCAGTGTTAGTAGTCCTCAAACTTATTCAGCTTATTCAAGTAATAGAGCAGGGGTCCCCAACCCTGCTCTGGTCTGGTCTGTGGCCTGTTAAAAACTGGGCCACACAGCAGGGGGTGAGCTGTGGGGCCAGCAAGCATTACCACCTGAGCTCCACCTCCTGTCAGATCAGCAGTGGCATTAGATTCTCACAGGACGGAAACCCTATCGTGAACTGAGCATGCAAAGGATCTAGGTTACTTGCTCCTTATGAGAATCTAATTAATGCCCAATGTTCTGAGGTAGAACAGTTTCATCCCGAAACTATACCCCACCCTGCACCGTGTTGTCTTCTGCTGTAATAGATCATTTGGAAATTATATTCTTCGGGACACTGGACGTGTTAGTATATTAAATTTAACACTGGTTGAAGCAACAGCAGTAATAATAATAATAGTTATATGAAATTTACTGTGAGCCACAGATGGTTAAAATGACACGCTTTTCATATATCAGCTGAATTAGTTCACACAATAAATCTATGAGGAAAAGATGGCACAAAGATGAATTTGCCCACATTGTGTGGGTGTATTCCTTTATATATGTGAATGAGTATGTCTGGTATGTATATATGTTTATGTGTGTAAGTATATATATTTCTAATATCTATACAATTAGAGTCAGGGATGAAATTTCCTTATATTCCATCCCCAAAGTCTGTGCTTACAGCTACCACGTTAGGCAAATAGAATTTTATACATAATCTGATAGATTCTGTTATAGTATACTCAACTGGTGCGAGTTATCAAATATTGAAAATTAGATAAAATCTCAAAATGAGGCAATTTTATCCCTTAAGCTAATTTTTCTACTAATTGAGGAAGACTGCTGTTACTTGATTTTTATCCCCAAAAGCCTCAGGAAATTATAGAACACCACTTTGACAGTTTCTTTGTGTGACATAGACAGAAAGCAAATTTATGTTTTCTTATTCAATAAAACCTTCATTTTACTAAATTTATACAATCACTGATTTCAGTAACACATTTCCACAACTTTGTGGCAGATCAAACTATAATCTTTTTCCTTTGAGAAAATTATTTAAAGACATGCATTATTAAATATGACAAATCATGTTATAGACATTTTTAAAGAGTACTAAAAAATTCATGTACCTTTCAGACATCCTTAAAGTAGGGAGATAGTCTTAGAGTCATGATATAAGTATGGTATATGATCTGTCTTAAAACATTATATTTTAATTGATATATAGTAGATGTACATATTTTCAGTATATAATTTATGTACATGTTTATAAATTATACAAAATGTATTAAATTACAATAATTTATTACAATAATTTAATGCATACAATTTAATATATTACAATAATTTAATACATTTTGTATAATTTGTAAAGTTCGTATCAGTGTAATCAGGATTTCCATCTCCTTAAATATTTGTCTTTATGCTAGAAATATTTAAACTGTTCTTTTGTAACTAGTTTGAAATATACAAAAGGTTATTAAAGTCACTGTACTGATCTATCAACCACTATCAAACTGTATATTTGTACCCATTAATCAACCACTTTTTATCCCCCTACTCAACCCTTCCCAGCCTCTGATAACCAGTCTACTCTCTGTCTTCCTGAGATCCACTGTTTTAGCGCTCTCACTCATATGTGCTCATAACATGCATTATTTGTTTTTTTTCTGTGCTTGGCCTATTTCACTTACCATCATGACTACCAGTTCCATCCATGTTGCTGCAAATGACAGGATTTCATTCTTTGTTATTGTTGAATAAACTTCCACGTATATGTGGTTTAGAATCTATCTTGAATATCATTCATTGATATTTGGATTTGTAAATGTGAACAACAATTAATAATAAGAGGATCTCATATAAAAAAACTGTCTACATCATTTTAGAATGGCATTAACCTTTACTGTTAGCCCATTTTAAAAAATGGTGGTTAAATAACATTCCCAGAGTTGTACTAACCAGTATTCGATAAACGATGACAGTAAGAATAAATTCCACATTTGTTAGATTCCAAAAGGGACTTTAATGATACTCTTTAATGTGGCTACCAGTATATTTTATATTTGTCTAAAATTGATTGCTATTTCTTTTTTTAGGAAAGGTGCATTATAGCCACAGAAACGACAAAGGAAAATTAAATAGGAACGTTATATACAGTAGTGATTATACCAGGAGTATGGAGGAATCTACATACTTCAGAGAAATAATTGCTACCTTTTTTTTTTAACTTGGAAAACTGCTTCTTTCTTGTTGAAAATTTATCTCAAAGTTAGTATAAAATTGTCTTCTCCCTATAAGTTTTCTTTTGCATCCAAGTGAGGTGCATGGTATGTAGGCAAGGAGGGGAAATTATCCTTGTGTTCTTCTAATCAAAAGTGTTCTGTTTTACTTTGCTCAAATAATATTACCTTATTCCATCCTAATATAATTATGTAGGCTGGAGAATTTTAGAATGATGTAAGTACAGTTTGAATATTTTTAAAGATATAATCTTACATATCAATATTGTTATGTCCAAGGCATTATCTGGCTTTCTGAAATGAAAATAGCATTTTGTTAAATGTTGCAAAATGGCCTATCTAAACCATTTTTAAAAACAACCTTCCTATATAGAAATTATACTTTTATTGAGTTTTATATCATAGTTTGTCATAGAGTATGTCATGGATTATTGACTATGACTGAAAAAACAATATTTTTGCACTTAAATTTTTTTTAAATTTATTTCTATTTCCATGTAATTATCCTAAATCCTTTGCTTCCTGACCCTCTTAGTAGAAGAACTACTTTTCTTTAATTAATGGACTATTTTTTAGAGCGGTTTTAAGTTTACAGAAAAAATTTAGCAGAAAGTCTAAAGTGTTGCCATATATTTCTTTTTGCCCCAACTCCCTCTGCTCCTCAATTATTAACAATGTAGTATTAACCACTTTGTTTAGCCATCCACCTGTGTTGAAGGACATCTTTGCTTCCAAGTTTGGACAATTAGTGTGGGACAGTTGTTACAATTGATGAGCCAAAATGGAGATACTCTTATTAACTGAAGTCTATAATGTATCTTGGGATTCACTCATGTTGTACATTTTTGTATCTTTTTACATATATATAATGACACGGACCCATGTCATTATATATTTGTAAAAAGAAAACCTCCCTGTTTTCTACCTGTCCATTCCCCCTTTTTTTCCCTCCAAGGCACCCTTGGTAACCACTGTCATTTACTGTCTCTATAGTTTTGCCTTTTCCAGATCATTGTTTAGTTGGAATCATACAGTAGGCAGCCTTTTTAGATTGACCTTTTTTTTTTTTTTTCATTTAAGGTTTAAGGTTCCTCTTTGTCTTTTTATGGCATGTTGGCTCATGTCTTTCAATCATGAGATAATATTCCATTGTATGGATGTATCACCATTTTTTTAATCCATCCACCTGTATTGTAGGACATCTTTGCTTCTATGTTTGAACAGTCATTAATAAAGCTGCTATAAACTTTTGTGTGCAGGTTTTCTTGTAGGCATATGTTTTTGATTCATTTTTGTAAATACCAAGGAGCATGATTGCTGTATGGTACGTTAAAAGTATGCTTAGTTTTGTAAGAAACAGTTAAACTGTCTTTCAAAATGGCTGTAGTAGGTCGAGCATGGTGGCTCATGTCTGTAATCCCAGCAATTTGGGAGGCAGAGGTGGGCAGATAGCTTGAGCTCAGGAGTCCAGGACTAGCCTGGGCATCTTGGCAAAACCCTGTCTCTACAGAAAATACAAAAAGAAAAACAAAAAAATTAGCCAGTCATGGTAGCATGTGCCTGTAGTACCCACTACTTGGGAGGCTGAGGTGGGAGGATCGCTTGTGACCGGGCGGGATGTCGAGGCTACAGTGAGCAGCCTGCACTCAAGCCTGGGCAACAAGGAGAGACTGTCACAAAAATCAAAATGGCTCTACTATTTTGCATTCCCACCAATAATTTCCTTCTGTTGTTCCACAACCTCATCAGCATATGGTGATGTCAGCATTTTGGATTTTAGCCATTCTAATAGGTGTGTAATGGTATCTTATTGTTTTAATTTTCAGTTCCCTAAAGATATACTATGTCCCCACAAAATTGATGTGTTAAAGTCCTAAATCCCAGTACCTCAGAATGTGACCTTATTTGGAGATGTAATCAAGTTAAGGAAAAGTTATAGTGGTAAGTATAAATCCATTATGACTGGTATCCTTATAAAAGGAGAAATGTGTACAGAGATGGCATGCAGAGAGAATGTCATGGGAACATGGACTGCCATCTACAAGCCAAGGAGAGAGGCCTGGAAAGATACATCCTCAAAAGAAATCACCCCTGACAACACCTTATTGTCCCTTATAACCTCCAGTACTTAAGCCACCCAGTTTGTAGTGCTTTGTTATGACAGTCCTAATATACATAAGATATTGAGCATCTTTTCGTATGCTTTTTTGACATCATTTTATCTATTTAGTGAGGTGTCTTTTCAGATCTTTTGTTCGTGTTTTCTAATTGTTGAATTGTGACTGCTTTTTTGATATTTTGGATACTAGTACTTTATGAGGTATGTGTTTTCCCCTATCTGTGGCTTATCTTTTCATTCTCTTAATAGTGTTTTCCACAGAGCAGAAGTTTTAATTTTAATGAAGTCCAGCTGATCAATTTTGTTCTTACATGGATCTGCTTTTGGTGTTGTATCTAAAACATCATTGTCAAGCACAAGGTCACCCTGATTTTATCCTGTGTTATCTTCTGGGAGTTGTATAGTTTTATCTTTGGTGTATTTTGGGTTAATTTTTGTGAAAGGTTTATGATTTGTATTTAGATTAGTTTTTTTTTTTAATTTTATTTTTTGGTATATGGATATCCAGTTGTTCCAGCACTATCTGTTGAAACAAACTATCATTGCTCCTTAGTTACCTCCTCTCCTTAGTGAAATTACTTAATTACCTCCTCTCCTTAGTGAAAAATCAGTTGACTATGTTAATATGGGTTTGTTTCTGGGCTTTTTTTATTTCTGTTCCATTGATCAAGTTGTCTGTTATTTTACGAGTACCACCCTGTCTTGTTTTATAAAGTTTTGATTTGGATAGTGTCAGTCTTCTAGCTTTGTTCTTCTCCTTTAATATTCTGGGACTTTTGCTTTTTTGGTATAAATCTTTAGAATCAGTTCATTGGTATCTGCAAAATAACTCACTGGGATTTTGATGGGTATTGCATTGCATCTATAGATCAAGTAGGCAAGATCTGACATCTTAACAACAGTGAGTCTTCCTCTGAGTACATGGAATAGGTCATTTACTTAGATCGTCTTTGATTTCTTTCATTGGAATATTGTGGTTCTTCTGACATAGATCTTGAGCATATTTCATTAGTTTTATATTGAACTTTTTATCCTTTTTTGGTGTTAGAACAACCACTTTTTGCACAATTATAAGAAACATTAACATAGGTCTTAGAACTAGCCCCGATAATTGTGTGATAACAAATTATGGTAGCAGATTATTTATTCCTGGTTGACATAAGTGATAACTGTTGTTGAATTAAATATTACTTATGCTAGAAAAGCTTAGAGGTATTTCATCACAACTTGATTTTTTTCAAGTTATGTAGGTTGATATTATTAAGTAACAGTGAATTAACGTGTTAGTTTGGATGAACTGAGTTTCCATGATTTTTCTTACACTTTTAAATTTACTTGTAACTGATATTTCTTTCTACATCCTGTGAGAAAGTAGAGTAGAAAAAAGGTATAAATTTAGAACTTAGTTTTGTAATTTTGACTCACACTTCATCTTCAGTGTGTTGTACCTCTGAGAAGGAATGACTGATGAAATGATAAAATATGTGTTGAATATACATGTCATAATTCAGGATGATAAGTAATTGTTAAACGAATGAGAATATTACATGAATAGTTATAAACATCAATGTAATAGAATTCTGTTTTCTCAAAAGTGTGACATTTAAAAAGAGACAAGGCCATGCATAATTTAGTCATGTAAAATAGTGATACCTTAATTTATCTAAAAGGAATTGCCTGATTTTTAAGAGAATGCCCATTAAATATTAATTTGACTATTAAATACCTGGAGAGAGCATGATTCCATTTAGTGAAAGATTCTGTTATTAAACTATGAGTCAGAGTAAAATATTCTCTAAAATTGTATTTTAGGTTACTGCATCATGAATATTGAAAGTGTTCCTATAAAACAAGAATCCATCTAAACTCTTTTTTCTTTCTGTTTTAGTCTTTCCTTCTGTAGAGCCTTTTTTATCTACAAGCTTCTAAGTTTGATGTATTATTTAGGAGATATTATGTTTTAGCTTCTGTAAAACCTAGTATTTTCTACAAATGCACAAAATATATTCATGTTATTTAATTGCTTAATATTACTGTTTATAAATAGACAAATATTTCTGTAGCTTTTATACACAAGGAAAATCGCTAAGAAATTATCTACAAAATAGCCATAGTTAGGTAATTGCTGGTTGTTCATAAGAATAATAAATAAGAATATGATAATTTAGGTATTCAGCCTAGTATTCATAGAATGTTTTAGAGAAATGAATAGTCAAAATCACTACCTCGTTGGTACTAACCATTTTATAATACAGTATAAATTGGGTTGGAGAATTAAGTGGGAATGGGAACATGGAGTGGTTTTGTTTTTCTCCAGTGTGACCTTTTTTGTTTACGATTAGTCAAATCATTCTTTTTTGTTTCTTTTACTTGTCTCAAGATGATGTCATAGATTCCTGGGCACTTTAATTTAATCTGACTTTAATGTAGTAAAGTCAGTTTAACTTGAATTTTAACCTCATAGCCAACTTATAACTCAATTTCTCTTCTTTCAGTCAATATGACTTGGACTTTTCTGGGAGATTATAGAGTGTTGGGAGAGGTTGAAGTCTAGTCATTCTCTTTGCTCAATCCAGTGAGTAGAGAATGATCTGTGTATTTTTTTTTTTTTTTCTCTCATATACCTATTTCTCCTCCTGTGTGCTGATGAAGTGAGGGGAAAGGTAGAAAGGGAAAAGACTTTCTTATGTAAGTAGTACCTTTTGTTGTTCCCTTTTTTTCTGTGTCTGCTCCATTGCCTCACACTGACTAGTCCTTCTTTCCTTCCCTTCCCTTCCCTTCCCTTCCCTCCCTCCCTCCCTCCCTCCTTTCCTCCCTCCCTC
>NW_012122709.1:1337206-1360354 GCF_000951035.1 Colobus angolensis palliatus
TTCCTTCCTTCCTTCCTTCCTTCCTTCCTTCCTTCTTTTTCTTCCTTTTCTTTCTTTCTTTTTTTCCACCCAGGCTGGAGTGCAGTGGTACAGTCTTGGCTCAGTGCAGCTTCTGCCTCCCAGTTTGAAGTAATTCACCTGCCTCAGCCTCCTGAGCAGCTGGGATTACAGGTGCACACCACCATGCCCAGCCAGTTTTTTTGTATTTGTAGTAGAGATGGGGTTTCACCATATAGGCCAGGCTGGTTTTGAACCGTGGCCTCAAGTGATGCGCCCACCTCGGCCCTGCAAAGTGCTGGGATTAAAGCTTTGAGCCACCAGGCCCGGCCAAGTCCTCCTATGAGGATAGAAGATGATTACTAGCTCTCTGATGGGGCACATGTACACAACTTTGGTGGGGAGTGTGGGGGTTTTTGGAGTGTCATACCAACCGTTTCTGAATTGTCTTTTTCTACTCTTTCTCCATTTTTACCTCTCCAGTATATTCACAGCCTCTGGCTGCTTGAGTCCCCATCACCTGGAGGCTCAAGTCCAGCTACTTTCACTTCACATTCACTACACTCTCTGCTTTGCAGAGAGGAAATCCAATTATCTGTACCCTGTCTTCCAACTCCATGTTTTTTCTCCCTCTCTTCAAATAGGCACAGAGAAGGGAATTGGGCATGGGATAATAAGCAAGTCTAACACACAAGCAGAGGTCCAACTGAGAGGTGAGATACCAGTCTTCCCTTCTTACCAGTCTTTTAGATGAACTCTCGCTTGATTTGGACTCTCAGCAACAGCACTATTCAGCTACATTAAGTCAGTGAAGCGAACTCTGACGATTGCCTCGTAATGGGGACAGGAGAAGGCACTTCTGGATAAGGAGGAACTAAGGAAGGTAAAGATGTTTAAGTTATGGAGGTGGAGTTGGTTCTCATTTGTTTAAGTCTGTCTTCCAAATATAAAATACTTGATAGATGCCTTTGTTCTTAGCCTTGGGTTCTAATTGCCAGCCCCTGGGCAATGGGGAAAGTGCTACCTGATATCTCATTACATACATTTTACCAGTCTTGCCTAGTAGTTTTATTCCTCCTAGGTACAGTGAAGTTCATTCCACTACAGCTGCTGTTGTAACCCTTTTAAACAGGTTGTATCATTCCCTCAGTCAGAATACTGTAGTGACTTTCTAAAACAGTAAAAGCAAAAAACAAACCCAAAGTCCTTATTTTAAACCTTGGAAGGCCCTAGATGATCTGACAGCAGGTTAAGTTTTTGATCACATGTTCCTATCTCAGAGCTTTGCTATCACTCTGCCATCTGCCTCTGTATGTGGTATTCTAAAACTCCAGAAAGTAGACTCACTTCATTTCATTCTTCATTTAAAAAATACTGCTTCCTTAGTGTTCTCTGAATACACTTAAAATAGTATATTTGTTCTCTTCCGATCACTTGCTTTATTTTTGATTTATACACTAATTTTCATACATTACATTGTATATTTAATAGTTTATTATATCACTTATATTAACATGATTCTCAAGAGGACAGGACATTGACTTCTTTGTTCACCACTTTACCCAGTGCCTAAAATAGTCCTTGACCCATAGGAAACAATGGATTTTTTGTTGTTGAGTGAATAAAGGAATCAATGAATTCTAGCTATTAGATTCAATCTTTAGAAAATATATTTAACTTATCCTTCATTATTTACTCGTCCAGTGTTCCACATAGTATAATTTTATTTTTTATCACTTTTATTATTTCTAACTGTATATTCCCATTATCATCACCCCAGTTGAATCATCCATACCTATAATTCATTTTCTATGCTGTTAGAATTATTTCTTACACAATATTTACTTAAATGCCACTGTTGAGGTTAAACATTCGAAGATTCCTTAACATAATTGGTCCTGTGCCTATTCTCCTTCTCTTCATGGTTCTTAACATGGACTCTATTCCACTCACATCCTTTTCATTGCAGTATTCTGAATGCCAGCTAAACTATGCTTCTCTTTACTTCTGTGCCTTTTTACGTAAAACCTACTGCTATGTATATATTTTTTATTGTGTGAATACATAAATGTAACTTCTATGAGAAGAGTAGAAAACACTCTTTACATTTGAAGTAGTTAAGAACCACCTGTATAGTTGTTGTATGCTATTGTTTTATATGTATTAGCAAGTCTTTTTCCTCACTGAGTATCTTTAGGATTTGTTAAGAATTTACTTGTCATTTTATAAATGAGTATTTAAGTCACCACAATCTTGAGGAGCATACACCGTTTTGTAATACTGTTTTGTAATATTGTGAATTATTTTAAAGGTGAGGATAATCTTTTTCTTTTTGGAGAATATGTATGTATGAATGGTTATTATATCTTTATATCTACAGAAAAATACCTAAAAGGAGTAGAGAAAATGATTCATACAAACGAAAGTATTATGTGCATTACTGTTTAAAAAAATGTGATCCTCTGCTAGATTCTTCAAATTTAGATTTTTTGTTTGTACACTGTTATATAAATAAAAGACTGATAAATGAAATGACATTATTTATATAAAAATTAAAGCAAAATGTTTACTATATCTGACTCTATTCCAAGTAAGTACAGTGTGTGAGAAGGGACCAGTGTGTCTTTTTGAGAAATGCAGACTCCAGAGGTATGTGGCAGGATTCTAAAACTTATACTTAACATTTTTATTTTGAAAATAATGCAGAAATGTATAGTTTGTGATATTGATCTATTTTAGAAGACATGGCTAAATAAAAAATAATATTATGAAATTATGTAGCAGTAAACGAAGGTGGAATCCCATAGTTATTTGAGGTAGCTCTTTTGAACAATTATTTCTATTACTGGTAATAATAGGCCAGGTATTATATCATGTGTCTGATATGCATTATTTCATTTTGTAGTTGGAATATCCATTCAAGTTACTATTATTCATTTTACATAAGAAGAAACAGCTGCTCATTTACACATTTAATTTAGAAGGATTACTTCTTGCTTGTTCAGTTGGGTTTCTTGAGTATAATTTATCAAAGTTTCTTAAACTACATGAGAGGTTACAGAGCCCTTTAAAACCTAACAAAATCTTATGGCCCATTTCCCCTGAAAATGTGTGTATGGACTCACATATTTTTATTTTACTATGCAGTTTCCTAGAATTCCTAGAAATCTTAAATTTCGTTTGTGGACTCTAGATTGGGAATCTCTGTTCTATGTCTTTTAAAATAAAGAGCCACATCACTTAAGGAAAATAATTTACATATTTACACTATGCTTTATTATAGAAAGAATTTAAGAAAGCTGAAAGAAAATTGTCAGCTATCTCTCTAACTCCACTGAGTATATGCCAAAGTAAATAAATTCTATTTAATTAGCAAGTGAGATTCAGAAAAGTTTGACATATGGTATGCTAATGGTCAGGTTTGTTGGACTCAGTCTGTTTCAGAAAGAAACCTAGGTGTGAATATTTTGAATAATGTAAAGTTACCTCTTCAGAGTAGTATATACATAGTAGCTGTGCCTCAAGCTAGGACCTTACAGCCTTTTGATTCAGTGATATTTCTCAGAGAATAATTATTGAATTTGATTTTCTGATTCCATCAAAGATAAATTATGTGGACAGGTTGTTGTAGTAAAAGCAGAATGTGGTAATAATTTTCTGTACTAATGAACTACAGTGATCTTAAACTTGGTTGACTCATTGTTTATATGGGCTAAGGACGAAGACTGTGTTTAGGGTCTATCTTAATTTGATTTTGGAGAAGAAAAGTTATATTTTTATAAGACATCAGTTGAGGACTAATTTCATAAAATTATTTTTAAAATATAAAGTAATTTGGAATTTCAGAATAGCTTTTTAAAAATCCGTTTTAGATATTTTAATGTACTTGTGCTTCAGTTTTGATATCTTACCTATTTTGTTTTTTTCCCCCTTGAATTCTCATCGGAACCAAAAACATTAATTAGCTGAGCAGAATAAAGAATCTTGTTGTATATGTTGGCCTGGTTTTAGGTAAATTTCTGTAGAAGTAATGTTATAAATCAATACAAGTATTTGGGTTTTATTTTTTAACATACACGTATGTTTTAACATTTGGTTTATAGTTATGTTGTGAATTGAGTAAGTGTATTTCTGCCTTTCCTGCAATCATTCTGAGCATTCAATTTTTAAATGAATGATAGCCCATCTGTGTAGGTCTCTTGTGACTGAGTAATGTATTCTGTTTTGCTGTGGCAAAGTTTTCAGACAGCCACTTTGTTCTTATATATTTTCATTTTCTATAGTACTTTTCATCCCTGTATATATGTACAGGAGTCACTTCACCCACCACCGAATTGCAGCCACTTCTGAGGTGGAACGCAGCAACTGTTTAACAGCGCACTTTCCCCTAGGTGCTGACAGCTGCAGAAGAAATTGTACATGATGCTGTACAGAAGGTATTTCTCCACTGTGCCATCTGCAGAGTGAAACTGACTAGGAGTACTACATAGACTGTAAGTTTCTTGTGTACCTGCCCTAGACTGGAAAACCCAATAAGAGAAAATAACAAATAACTGGGAAACATCATCTAAAAATGTATTGAGGTCAGTTAAACTTAGTACTGCTCTCCCTGGCTCTAAATTTTATTTTAAGATCATCTGATTGGTATGAAATTAAATAACAAATAGATGGATGCACTCCTTTTTATTCTAAAAGCAAATGAAACTAAAATGCTTTTATCAATATTCTTCACTTTGAATGGAACTTAATCATATTGTTTTAAAATATTTTTAAGTAACCAAATCAATGTTATAAAATTTCAGAGCCATGTTGTTAAAATAGCAAAAAAAAAAAAAAAAAAAAACTTGTAATTCAACGGAAACGTCTTTATTAGCTTTGCTTCCAGTGTTTTATGTCTTGGTTTTAATACTTTCTTTTGGAGTTTAGCAGCAAAGCCAGTTTATGATGAACTAGTTTTGATTCTTAGGATTGGAAACACCAAATTTGACTTCTTTTTTATTTTTATTTTTAATTTTTCTGAGATGAGGTCTCGCTCTTCCACCCAGTATGGAGTATAGTAATGTGATCATGGCTCACTGCAGCCTCAACCTCCTGGGCTTAAGCGATCTTCCTGCCTCAGCCTCCCAAATATCAAAGATAGCCTCCCAGCTATCAACGTAACTGGATGCTTGCACTATAGGCATGCACTACCACACCTGGCTTTTTCTTTTTTCTTTTTTTTTTCTTTTTAGTTTCTGTAGAGATAGGGTCTCACTGGTTGAGACTAGCCTGATCTCGAACTCCTGGCCTCAAGCAATCCTCCCACCTTGGTCTCCTGAAGTGCTGGGATTATAGGCGTGAGCCACTGTGCTCTTCCCATTTTTTTTTTTTTTTCTTTAACATTTGGGGAAAAAAGCAGGGGAGAGAAGAAACAGTAAATATTTGAACTTCCGCTTAATGTAGTTTTAGTCTCTCCCATTTAATTATTTAATGAGGTTTTCTTTTGTAAAAGCACTTTTATAAGAGTGCTATCTTTTGTAATAGTTTGGTATGTTTATGCCTTATAAAATAGAGAAAATATCATTAGAAACAGCTGTGTCTGTTACACAATATGATACGGTATGTTATATTTATTAATTTAGGGTTTTTTTAGTCAATAGTACGACATTTTATCTCTTTTTTGCTACATTTATAGACTGCTCTATGTAAAAAAAATTAGAATCTCAGACTTCACAGTCTTAATCTTATTAAATATAATGTCATTTGGTTTAGGTAACTTTAAATTATGTGTCATAAGTTAAATTATATTGTGCACATATCTATGTTTATAGATTCTTAGATTCTTAGTCAAAGCAGATA
Source organism: Colobus angolensis palliatus (assembly GCF_000951035.1). Taxonomy (NCBI): domain Eukaryota; kingdom Metazoa; phylum Chordata; class Mammalia; order Primates; family Cercopithecidae; genus Colobus; species Colobus angolensis. Next base: position 1,343,042 of record NW_012122709.1, read on the forward strand.
AAAAATGACGTCATTCCACAGTTTATTTACTTATAAAATGAGTTGGGTAGAAGAAATGATTTTCTAGGGACATTTAAAGTGTTTTCTGTTTAATTCAGGGTTAGTAGTGTATGTATTTAGAATTGTACCTTACCAAGATATTTGGGCTTCAGTGACTTTGTTCTAATTAGAATATTATTTGTGTTAATTAAATGCTGAGTGATAATGTTTTAGAATCAATAGAGGGAGTTGGGTTTCCTACAAAGATTTTCAATTATCTATCTAATTTTGTAGTGTAGATAACTCCACTGTTTTGAAATGTAATTTTTGGAAAATGTAGCACAGTTCTTAATATCTTATTCTTGATGGAAGCATAAAGTGAGTAAGAATAAAAGGCTTTACTTACACTGAGTGGAAATTTACTTAAAGGTTACCAAAAACTCATATTGTAATGAAGCTTACCCCCTTGCGTAGATTTAGTATTTCATTTAATAGTCAAAGCACTAAAGAAGTAAATATCAATACTTAAATATTTACAGTTTACACATAATGTACCTATGTATCTCTAGCCAAGAGAGTATTTTTATCAATATAGGAAATATTTGAATTGCTATAATTGATTCTTTGGCACTTTCTACAGTGTTATTGTAAGTATTACTTAATCCCATTCATTTTATTTACTGAAGTCATCATTATTTGACAGAATAGATTATATGTTTTATATATTAAATTTTGGTTGAAAAGGTACAAACTGTACCTGTTTTGTGTGTCCCAGTATCTATTTTTAAATTATACAAATTATTTCTTATATTTTAGACTTTATGTGGATGATACAAGTTTGGCAACTTACTTGATTCAATATTTAGTCATATGAATCTTGTACTTTATTATACCCATAGTGTATGGGATTTGAAAAAGAATCAGATGGGAACTTTTTATTGAATATACTTCTGTATTATTGAATTTAATGAAAATATACTGTTTGTGTAATCAAAAATAAACTCTTGGTGTTTCAGTTAAATTATTTATTTGGAATGTTTGATTAGAGATTATCACCATTTCATAAAATAGATACCTCTTATCTCTATTGGTGATTTTCAAAGGGCCTTCCTCATGCTTTGAAAGGCCGGAATTGTGGGCAGGATTATTACTTAATTAGTACTCACTTAATAATTTTGGAATTCAGAAATAAATTATAGGTTATGAATAATTAAAGTTTAATGAAATATTTGTTTTCCATCCTTTCTCATTATAATTTTCTATTTGTAATAGGAAAAATGAAACAAATGCATAAGTTATATGAATTTATTTTATTTATTTATTTATTTATTTATTTATTTATTTATTGATTTATTTATTTATTTATTTATTTATTTTGAGATGGAGTCTCGCTCTGTCACCCAGGCTGGAGTGCAATGGCACGATCTCAGCTCACTGCAACTTCCGCCTCCCGGGTTCAAATGATTCTCCTTCCTCAGCCTCCTGAGTAACTGAGACTACAGGTGCATGCCACCACACCTGGCTAATTTTTTGTATTTTTAGTAGAGACGGGGTTTCACCATGTTAGCCAGGATGGTCTCAATCTCCTGATCTCGTGATCTGCCCGCCTCAGCCTCCCAAAGTGCTGGGATTACAGGCATGAGCTACTGCGCCTGGCCAAGTTATATGAATTTTTAAGTACTTATGTATGAATGATATATACTTAGACCTCTTGTGATAACGTCCTGACAACATCTAGCTTTCCATTAGAGGCTTTAAGAAGAGCTACTAGAACTAGCTGAAGAAATAGTGAAATTGGTGAGAAAATAGGAAACTATATAGCAATATATTTTTCATTGCATAATTTATTCAATTTAAACTAATTTTAGAGAACATATATTTTAAAATAGAATTTTAGTCCATAATTTTTAATTCTCAGATGTTCTCAGTTTTACAAAATGCTCTTTTAAATTAGGTATATTTTTTATATCCATCTCAAATAGATTATATTTTAAATTATTTTTCTTATCAGATTTTTCTGAACAAATTTTATTTGTTAGACGAAACACCTTCAAATGTTTTACTGTAAGTAATAGGTAGATGATTTTTCAATGTAGGATTAGGTGGACAATTCTTTTTATCCTAAGTCATCAGTATTTGAGTTACTTCATTTGATAATCAAGCTTTAGTATTTTATACATCGTTTCTTGTTATCCAAAATATAATTTATATTCACAGACTAATATATGGAATTTGAATTTAAATGTTTTAGAATTAAAAAATGAAAAATATTTTTTTCTAAATGATTTCCAATAGATTAGTGGAAATATACTCATATTTTTGCTTTTCTTATTTTATATATCAAATGATTTTTGCTTATTTTTATAAATTTTGCAGTTATTTTTCAATATAAATTGAATTCATTGAAAATTTTAAATGTATAAGTTTGTATAAAAGGCTACTGATGCCAGAAACCTCATTATCTTTATCTTAACTGAATTAAGCATTTATTACTTGAAAATTTTTCTATAATTCTGAAATTTCTATATGTCTTGTGGGTAAATGTGTGTTTGTATATATGTGTATATCATCTTTCTAATGTATTTTCTGAAGTGTGGTCTCGAATCCTGACTGCCACTTTGTAGGTATTAATCAAGTGTAAATTGCTTAACAACTTTAAGGTTGTTTTTTAAATCTGTTAATTGGGAATGATTTCACCTACCTCACAGGGTTGTTGTGAGGAAAAAACAATAAAATATATGTGAAAGAGTGCTTAGCATATGATAGATGTGCAGTGTATGAAAATGAGTGTTACCAAATCTTCAGTGGCCCCCATTGTCCTCGGGATAAAATCCAAATTCTGTGTCATGGTGTTTGTTCTGGCTCGCCCTTATGTCTTCAGCCCAATTTCTTTCCTTGCAAACTGCACATATTGATTTATTGATACTATAGTCTTTATAGTTCCCAGGATTTATCATGCTTTCTTTTGACCTTTATTGGAATGCACCATTCTTTTAAACTGCTCACTTTCCCCCCTTTATCCCTAGGCTACTCTCCTCTGTATAACTCAGCCTCATCTCTCAGGCTTTGCTTTCTATTTCTTCTGCACTAAGATGTCTTCTGTCCCTTCTTCCTCACTTATATATTTTCTTGGATGATCTTTCCATGTGATCCTATGGGCTGTGTTTATTCTTTTCAGCAATTATTGCATGTAACGTAACTGCCTTTGTACTTGTCTGTTTCCTCTACTAGATGTAAACTCGGAGAGGGTGGAGCCTGTCTTATTTGCCATTTTCCTCCACTACTTAAGAGTTTCTGTAACTCAGGAAATATTTGAACATTTTATAAATAGGTGTGTTTCCCCTAAACAAATTCGCGACGTATATAATATGAGTACTATTCCTTAAATAAAGCAATTTGGATTCTATATTTATAAAATGTATTTCTGGTGCCACGATAATCATAACAAAATGATGGCCATATAATTGGTCTCCTTTGCCCACCATTTATCACTCTAACAGGTTTATTAGAAAGACTCAGGGTGCAAGCAAAGTTACTTTATTCTCTCTAGTCACTTTACACACAATTCCATTCTAAATATTATGTTTTCTGCCCCTTGATAAAATGCTGTTTAAGTGTTGTTATTTCCATATCTTCTCTATTCTTGCTTTTCTACTGCTGCTTGCTTTTTTTCTTCTCAATTTTTTTCTTTCATTCTTTCACTCCTTCTTTTCTCACTCTGGCATTTTAAAATAGACTGAATTTTCAAATAATGAAGAAAATGTTTGATAAAGTTTTAAATTCTCCTCCAATGTAAAATGTCTTTTCTACATCAACCTTGCTCAAAGAGGGTTTAAAAACCTGAATAAGGAAGGAAATAGGTTGGTCAGCTAATAGGCTTTTGCATTATTATTATTGTTATTATTACTATTATTATTATTATTATTATTACCTCATCTTTTCCCCCTCCTCACCGTGCATCACCTAGATTTTCTGAAATTTGGGGATTAGAAGTAGGGAAGAACTAATTGGTAGTAAAGGTATGTTGGAAGTCTTAATGGGTTCTTCTCTTGCTTTTCTGGATTCATCAAAGACTTCTAGTATTTGGAGATAACCCAACTATAATTCCTTGATGCAGTTGACACCTTCTTTGTCTGGTTTTGACTACCTTCCTTAGTTTTTGACTTTCTGGTTTATCTCTGTCCTGTTTGTTTTAGAGTTGTCTTGTTTTTTGTTTTTTTTTGTTTTTTTTTCATAGTCCTTTAGATTAACGCTAGTTCCTTTCCTAGGGATTATCTGTCCCTTGGGAAAACATATTTCTTTACTCCACCAACCTACCGAAGTACTGGCCAATTCTAAAATAGTAGCCCAGACTGAGGACAGGAGTCTTTTAATTAGTTACCGGTTCTTGAGTACCCAATTCTGAGTGCATCATTGTGCTACTTCCTTCTCAATCAATCTATAGGCTCCCTTCCCTCAGTATATGTTTATAGTTTTTATTTGAATGGTGAGCTAAAGATAGCCTGAGCAATTTTTGGCCACAGCCTTACCAACTGTTGCCTAGATGATCTGTCACCTCATTTCTAGTACATAGAACTTGTTCTCAACTTTGGATCATTGGCTGAAAGTGAGACAACAAGAAAATTCTCGTTTTAATATCCTGTTACACTAGCATTGTGGCATTGAGGCCATAATAGGAAGCTTGCTTTTCTATGAATGTCCCTCCATTTCTATAATTCCATGCCTTGTCTTATGCTGTTCTGATTTTGGGATGTCTTTTCTACCTTTTCTTTTCTGGGATATTCTACCCAGTCTTCAATGTCCAAGTTAGGTCAAGTCTTTATTAGTCTTGGCAGATAGAATAAATATTTCTCTCTAGTGTGTTCTCATTAATACTTTGTGTCATGTGTTATATTACTTGTAGATATATCTGTCTCTCTGACTAGATTATGAGACAGATTTTGAGACAACCACTGACTTATTTATTGATGAACTCCTTATTGGTTAGCTCCTGTTATGTGTTTAGGACATTATTTGCTTAATTAATGAATCTCTTCTGAACATTCAGATTGAAGTTTGTAAAATTGTTAAGTAATAAATGCTTCTATCTCCTTATTTATTTTTCTCCTTGTTCCAAAAAATGTTTGAGGGAGCAACTGTTACTTTTTATGCCTTTTATCATATTTTTGGCTTTTTGAATTTTTAATTTTTATGGATACCTAATAATTGTACATAAGTATGGGAAATATGTGAAATTTTGATACATTCATAAAATGTATAACGATCAAATCAGGGCAACTGGGACATCTGTCACCTCAAGCACTTATCATTTCTTTGTGTTAGGAGCATTCCAGTTCCACTCTTCTAGTTATTTTGAAATATATGATTATTATTTTTTAACTCAATCATATTTCTTTATTCTTAGGTAAATTTATTTTAGGTTTTAGTTCTGGTTTGGGCTAAATTAATTTTCTCCCATTTCCTCTGACTTCTTTATTTTTCTTTCTCTTTAAACTTCAGTCTCTGTAACTAACTGTGATAAATAAAGATAACTAGATATTCCAAGCAGCTTCAAGTTGCAAGTAAAAATGAATAATTAATTTAATTTAATAACTGTAATGATCTGTCACCTCATTACTTTTTTTTTTTTTTTTTTTTTGGCCATTACAAAATTTTCTGTTTCCTTTTTAAATTCTTCAGGGTTTCAGATTCCATCTTTAGATACAGTCAGAAATGATGAAAAGACAAGTGATTGGTCATAAAAAGGGTTGGTTGTAAAAGAATAATATTGCTATAACAGAAAATTAAATTGTTATATTTATTGGGAGTAAAGTTCTGTTTTCATTCAGACATTATCCTGTTATTTTGAGTGATTACCCTAAATAAGTTGTCTCAATTTGAAATGCAGTACCAAATTTCTGACATTCCTCAAGAGGATAATAATTCAGTCTTTATTACTGAAATTTAGTCAAAAGTGGAATTATTTAATACATATAGTCAGGCAAATTGGTAAAAATTATATAACCAAGAAATCCAAAAATCATTTTAAGTAGAGAAAATTGAAAAATTCTCTCTATTTAAAACTTTTACCTGGAAAGTTCCAGATGAGTACAGATAGTATACTAAGAAAAGAGAATACATTTTGTCCCTTCAAATCACATTACTAAAGGCTGAAAGATGATAAATAAACTTACCATATAATAGCCCAGCGATCTTTTTTCTTCCTTATTTTTATGTTGTTGGAAATATGAAGTTTTTAATAGATATGTTTACCTACTAACTTTCACCAATATGACTGGTGACATTTTAATATTTAATTTTGATAATTTTATCTGTTAGCACTTACTGACTTAGGAATCTTAGTGAATGGACATTCTGACCTTTTCATTAGGTTAAATGATATAGATGGCAGATCTCTGGATCAGCTAAATAAGGTGCCAGATATTATAATATATAATATATATGATTACTTATGTGCAGTCATACTTCTTATAGCAATAACATTTTGTGTTAGTATTTTCATAAGAAGAAACAAACTACAAAATATGGCCAAGTGATTCTCAGTTTTAGGTATCAAGAAACATTGTTTATTCCTGTGATTTTCCCTGCTCCTCCACCCTTTCAATAATTCAAACGTTTTGTTTACACCATCAGTAAAATACATTTTTCTTGTATTTTTCACTTAGTTTAAGGTGAACAGTGATTTAGGATGGAACTTTGAGATTAGGAAAAACAAAATTCTCTTTTTCTGTTTTTGTGAGCATACTCGGGGAAACTAAAATGCAATAGACTTTTTGGCATGCATCTAGTATGTGTCAATTATAAATAGGAAAAGTGATACCTGAAACTATAATTTCCTAAAACATGCCACCTGAAATATATTTCTTTTAAATACTTGTTTTTCCCTTTCTTTCCTTATAAATGGCTCATTCAGTTTTTGAATTGTGATATTGTATAGGACTTTAGAAACCCTCTTTTAGTGGGTCCAGTAAAATGTTAAAAATTAAATAAGTGATTAACTATAAATTTTTTCATATGCCTTGTTCTTTATTTCATATGACTAATACTAGATTGTGTTCCTATACAAAATACCTTACTCATGTTACAGGGAAAGTGCAAATAAGAAAACAGCCATTAATTGATATTTGTTTTTTATGCTTCTCTTTGCAACTCCAACTTCACATTTTCCCACTGTGCTTCAAAGTATGACAGATTCAGCATGCCTGAAAATAAACCCGAATCAGAAGTTCGCTATTCTCTTTCTGCCTTCCAACCCCAATCATTGTTTGCTTATGTCTTCACCATATACTTGTGACTCTCTCCTCTCTTTCTACTTAAGTATCATCCAATTTTTTTTTTCTGGATCCTAATTATTTTGCCTTTAAGATTTGTCTTGAATTGGTATGCTTTATTGTATCTCTGTTGATAAAACTGTGGCTCATTACTTACCACAAGAAGTGATAAGTTTTTAAAAATAGCTTTGTGCACTAGTTTTACCTTTCCATACATTATGTTTCCTTCAGAGTGGAAAGCATGTGTTGTTCACCTTTGTGCTTTCCATGGAGGATATTCTCATAGATCATTTCTGAATTCACTCAACTAATCATGAAGTAGCTGATTCCCGGTATTTAAGTCTTAAAAATATTGAATGGATTGCTGAAAGTCAGATCAGTTCCACAGTTTAAAATTAATCATACATTTTTCCAACTTGATGATACACTTGTTAGTGTTAACACCACCAGGAAAGAACCTTAAATAAATTCTGAATAATTATTAAGAACACTTGGTTTGCTACTAATGTGAAAACAAATTTTACTTACAGTATGCTAAAGCATGCAGGTTTGTAGGCTCTTGCTATAATTTAGATGAACTGAGTTGTCTTTTTGTTTCCATTTTTAAAAATATGGTTACATGCCATTTTGAGGAAATACTTGTGGCAAAAGTCGTCTAATTCAGCAGCTCCCGATCTTTTTGGCACGAGGGATTGGTTTTGTAGAAGACAGTTTTTCCATGTTGGGGGTGGTTTCAGGATGAAACTGCTCCACCTTCAGATCATCAGACGTTAGATTCTCATGGGAAGCACGCAGCCTAGAACTGCCTCACATAGGCAGTTCATAATAGGGTTTGCACTCTTGTGACAATCTAATACCCCAGCTGGTCTGACAGGAGGCAGAGCTCAGGTGGTAATGCCTAATGCTTGCTCACCTGTGGCGCACCTCCTTTGTGTGGTCAGGCTCCTAACAGGTCAGGGAAGGGGTGTGGGGGAAGGGAGGGCGGCTGGTTGGGGACCCTTGATCTGATTGTTTAGGTCTCTTTTTTTACATTAGTCCCTTTGTGGGTTCCTTTAGAGATAAAATACAAATGGGAAACAAGCTTCCTTTGAAATGTTACAGAAGTCTTAAACCCAACTACTAGTCTGACGGTGGATCTGATTTATGCTAGTAAGAGGACACAATGGCCTCCTAAGAAGAGTAACTCTGCAGCAGGCTATTTTTGCTTCTTGTGCTAGAACTTTAGAGATAGCTTTTTTTTTTTTTTCCCTTTGCCTCTTATTATTATAGTCTTTGAAGATAATCACTAGTTTCTGAAAATTTTTATTACGAAAGAACTGTCATATCAGACTGGATTTGAATATATGCTTATCCTTGCTTTTAGAATGTTTAGTTAAATTATTTGAGTTGTCAGTGTTATATAAAAATAAGATAACATTTTAAATACAGTCTCTTAAAAATATTATTTCAGTCTATAACTTTGAATGTTTTGATTAATATAATCCTGTTTTCTTCCCATTTCTCTCCTCTTCTTTTAGTATGTGTGTATATATATCTTTATCTACATATATTATCTATCTGTAAATACATATGCACATATATACATAAGAGCTCTTAATTTCATAAATCCACTTTTTGATTTCTCATGTCTCAGTTATTTTCTTGGAAAAGAACTTTTCAGGTCAGTTTAATTTTATTTTGTGTAATTTAGAAACAAAGTGTGAAGCCTGTGTGTTTTGTTTTCCAGATTTGTCTGTATTTATATTAATGTTGGTGTATGTTGCTTTCATATTATATCTATCACAATTTTTGTGGCATTTAGTGAACTTAATGTAATTTACATTCTGTTATTTGTATAATCTGTTATTCTTATTCATCATTCATTTATTCATTTCATCATTCAGTGTTTATTTAGTAATACTGTGTGCCCGGCACTGTCCTGCACGGTGGGGATACAGAAAGTCTCTATGTTGGTGGAGTTTGTATTCTTGTAAAAGAAGAGAGAGATGTTGTAACACTAATAAATAGGTAATTTTAGAGAGGCATAAAACAGTGTAAGAAATAAGGGCATGGTATAAAATATCTTGGGGGTATATTTTAGCTAGGATAGTGAGAAGGATCATTTGAGTTGAGCTCTAAAGAATGAGGAGAAAGAAAGTCACATTCTAGTCATCAGGAATAGTAAAGAAAAATGTCCTTGGATCAGAATGAGCTTAGCATGCTCAGAGAACAGAAAGAAATGCTGTGTGGGTTGGCTATCCTTGAAAAAGAGAATGTGGCAGGAGTTGGGGAATGTGACAGGATAATGTACGGGCCAGATCAGTAAATCATAGTAAGGAGTTAAAATTTTACCGTAATTACAATTTGAAGACACTATGTAGTTGAATGTTATGAACTGATTAACACTGAGGAAATCAGTTTACCTGCTGTCTGGAAGATGAACAAGGGAAAGGAGTGAGGGGCAAGAGCATTATTGGGGGTTATTGCCATGGTTCCAGCTTGAAATTATGGTGTCTTGGTGTAAGTCTTGTAATAGTAGAAATAGTGAGAGGAACGATGTTTTGGAGGAGCACTATTAGAATTTGTAAATGATTAGAAATGTGGTAATCAAAAGTATCAAACATAATTAAACATTAAATATTCTTTGGAAATATAATTTAATCAACAAACTTTTTCATGGTAAAAATGTAGTCTCATTTTTTAAATTAACACATCTATTTTTGATTATTAGTTTTTTTCTTAGTTTTACTAAAATAAATGACATTATGTCATTTTCTCACCTCTCTGCCATTGAATATAATAATGATTTTAAATGGCTCCAGGTTTGAAAGGTAGAAAATTGTATCTTGCTATTTCACTTTGCTTGCCTTTGATTACTACTTAGATTCAAATTTTAGTGTGTGTATCAACCAACTTTATTTTTTCAGTTGTGGATTATTTCTAGTCTTGATTATTTGGAGATATTGGGTATTTATTATTTGGAAGTCCTTATTAATTTCCTGAGATAATCTAAAAGTTCCAACGTGATTTGGCTCTGAGTCTTTCTGATTCTCTTATGTCAGTTTCCCCCTTCCCTTTATGCTCTAGACAGTCTGGACACTTCTCAACCAAGCAACATTTGTATTGCCTCATAGCTTTTGCACTTGTTCTCCATTTCTGGATCCCTCTTCCTCTACATCTTCACTCATGACTCTGAGTGAAGGTTCATCATTCGTGTTCCAGTTCAAATGCCAGGCCCATAGAGGAGCTATTCCCAATCTCTTAATATAATATCCCTTCTTACATCTTTCACATTCTGTTACATTACTGTCTCTGTTTTGTTTGGTTTGTTCTCCTCTCATAGTCTTTTAGGGTCTTCACAGCACTTATCACTGTCTGAAGTTATTTATTACTTGCTTATTGCCTGTTCTTTCCATTAAGAATGAAAGAAACATGGGGACAGGCATCTAATCTGATTTGTTTACTGCTGTAATATGTGGGGCTATTGTTGGGCATATGGTGGGTAATAAATATAATGGAGTGGATGATATAAGGGTATTTATTAACTATTTCTTGTACTTATGTTCTTTCCCTTTTTGCCGATTGTCTCTCATGTTTGCTTATGGCTTTTTTATATGTAGAATTTTCCACTTTAATAGAATCAAAATAATGAAGCTTTTGAAATTAAAAAAAACTTTCCATTTGAGATCTTCCATTTACCAATATTCTAATTGAAATGTTTTTGAATATAGAGTTATCATTTATTTTTGTGAATTAGGGAAAGTATTTGAAGATAAAAAATAACTCATAAGTTTATTTCTAGTTTGATTACATATTTTATAAAATAGAAATTATATATAATTTTTTTCTTCACTTAATACTTTACCATGTGCATATTTAAATAATATACACTTCCTTTTTCACAAACATGATTTTAAAAATTTTGACACAATATTTCATCTTGCTCATTTGATATATTTATCAATCCCTTATATATTCGTTTCAGTCTTTTTTGCTAATATACGTATAACGCAAGGCATGTTATTGTATTTGTTATTGTGTTCGTTTACAATACTTTCATTATGATAAATTTTTAAACATAAAGTAGTGGATTTCCTGTGTCATTAGGAGCATAATATGCACAGTATTTTAAGACATGGAATATTCATTGCCAAATTATACTCCAGAAAAATTAAATCAGTTTATTCTCCTAGTGGTAGTGTATGTATGTGTGTGTTTATGAAATGTTCTAATTCCCAATACTGTGTGCTTTTAAAAACTTGGCCCATTCCTCTCCATGAATGCTCTCTCCCTCTAAAACTTTCTCAAAAAACTATTAGGATGTTTATCACATGTAAAATTTAACTTTTTTTTTTTTTTTTGAGATGGAGTCTCGCTGTGTTGCCCAGGCTGAAGTGCAGTGGCCAGATCTCAGCTCACTGCAAGCTCCGCCTCCCGGGTTTACGTCATTCTCCTGCCTCAGCGTCCAGAGTAGCTGAGACTACAGGCACCCGCCACCTCACCTGGCTAGTTTTTTGTATTTTTTTAGTAGAGACTGGGTTTCACTGTGTTAGCCAGGATGGTCTCAATCTCCTGACCTCGTGATTCGCCCGTCTCAGCCTCCCAAAGTGCTGGGATTACAGGCTTGAGCCACCGCACCCGGCCTAAAATTTAACATTTTTTACTTAGTAAAGTCTATTATCTTTCACCCCTTTCTTCCCTTTTATATTTTTGCTTAAAATAACTTTTCTTATTGGGAGGTTATGAATATGCTCACTTATAGTTTGATCTTATTTTTTATGTTATATGCCTCTAATTTATATAGAACTTAAGATTTGGAGGGTTTTGAGAGTAGAAGTTCTCACTTTATTTTTTCCAAATAGCGATTTAGTTATGCCAGCTGTATCTTTTAAAATTTTTTTAATTTTTTAACATTTTTATGGCTACATAGTAAGTGTATCTATTTATGGAGTACATGAGATGTTTTGATACAGGCTTGCAATCTGAAAAAAGTCACATCATTGGTAAGGGGGTATCCTTCCCCTCAAGTATTTATCCTTTGAGTTACAAATAATACAATTACGTTTTTAAAGTTATTTTAAAATATACAGTTAAGATATTATTGACTGTAGTAGCCCTATTACACTATCAAATAGTATGTCTTATTCGTTCTTTCTATTTTTTTTTGTACCCATTAAACATCCCTGCCTTCTCCCCAACTGCCTACTGCCCTTCCCAGCCTCTAGTAACCATCCTCTACTGTTTCTGTCCATTGTTCAATAAATTTGATTTTTAGATCCCCCAAATAAGTGAGAACGTGCAGTCTTTGTCTTTCTATGCTTGTCTTATTTCACTTAACATAATGATCTCCAGTTCCAGCTGTGTTATTGTAAATGACTGGATCTCATTCTTTTTATGGCTAAATACTCCATTGTGTATATGTACCTTTTTTTTTTTTTTTTTTGAGTCAGAGTCTCACTCTGTTGCCTGGGCTGGAATGCAGTGGTGTGATCTCAGCTCACTGTAAGCTCTGCCTTCCAAGTTCACACCATTCTCCTGCCTCAGCCTCCTGAGTAGCTGGGACTACAGGCACCCACCACCAGGCCCAGCTATTTTTTTGTATTTTTAGTAGAGACGGGTTTTCACCATGTTAGCCAGGATGGTCTCGATCTCATAACCTCATGATCCACCCACCTCACCCTTCCAAAGTGCTGGGATTACAGGCATGAGCCACCACACCTGGCCTGTGTACCACATTTTCTTTATCCAGTCATCTGTATCTGCTGATAGTAATTTTTGAATAATCATATACTATAATCATGCTACATTTTTTGCTTAATTTTTACATATGCCAGGGGTTTTTGGAAAAGGGCTATTTATTCTAGTCCACTGTTATATTAATCCTTATTTGACTTATTGTTTTTTTTACTCTCTCTTTATTGTAAAGTATCTACTAGAATAATAATTCCCTGGCCCTGTTGTCCTTTATTTTAAAAACTATTCTGGTATATTGTTACATTTCTTTTTCTCTACAAACTTTAAACTATTTTGCCACTTTATCCTTCCTAAATAAACCATTTCTGTTTTTATTTTAGTGAAGTGACATTAAAAGTATTAACTGTTTGCACGAGATATTCTTGCAATATCCAGAATTTCTTATAAGAACTGAGATTTTTTAAAAATTATTTTCTGTCTCAGTAAAGCTTTTTTCTATACAGATATCTGAATATTTCACTTAAGGCAATTACTAGTTGTTTATTTCATATAATATTATTCCTGGTTGTTCTTTTAGTATTTCTTAATTTACATATTTAACTGATTATTGTGCTTCTGTAGTGTATTAGTTTCCTTTGATCACTATAACAATTAACATGAATTTTGTGTTGTAAAATAATGCAGATTTATTCTGTTTCAGTTCTGATGGCCAAAAGTTCAAAATCAGCCTTACCGGGTTAAAATCAAGCCTCAACAGGGCTGGTTCCTTTGGAGGCACCAGGAAAGAATCCCTTTCCTTGTCTTTTCTACCTTTCCTTGACTCTCAGCCCCTTTTAAGAATCACTTCATCCTTTTGCTTTTGTCATCACATTTTCTACTTCTTTTTTTAACTTTCTTGTCTCCCTCTTACAAGGACTCTTGTGATTATATTTAGGGCTCACTCAGACAATCCATGATAATCTCCCCATCAGAAGATCCTTAATTTAAGCACATCTGCAGGTCTCCTTTGCCATATAAGGTGACATTCCCAGGTTCTAGGGATTGGGGTGTGTGTATTATGTGAGTGACCTTTATTTAGCCTGCCACATATAGAATAATTATTACTTTTATACTGTTTTATTTCCATTGATTTTATTGAACGTGAAGTATTGTTGCTTTTAGTTCATCTTCTACCCAGTTATAAAATCTCTATGTGATCATGTTTTTCTTTTTACAGTAGTAATTTTATACCTGTTTCTATTTCATATTTATTGCTTCTTTCAATTTTAATGCAAATGCCAAAAATGTTTTCCTTCATCATATTTTCTATTGTTTTCAGATAGGTATTTTTTCCTAATCATAGAGAAATAATTTGTTTCTTGCTGTTTAACAGTCAGCTTGGACAAACATGTTTAACATACATCTGGGACGTATGTTTTGTTGTATTTATGTACTACCAAATATTGGCCCACACTTACATTTCTGTATTAAGCTGTATTTAACTATAGTATATCAGTTTTTCAATATACAGATGGATTATGTTGCTGATATTTAGTTATGATTTTTAATGTCTTCGCTCATTTGTGTATGGCTGAGTTTGTGTGTGACTTTCTTTTACATTTTGATTATCAGAGTTATACTAGTAATTAATAAAGTGAATTTAAAGACATTCTATTTTTCCTGTATAGACTAGTTTATATTCAGTATTGAATACTTTTTGTAGCATGAAAATTCTCTGTGTATTTATAGTTTGAAATATCACATACAGCAGTCTGAGCACAGAGCTTATTTGAATATATTTATTTGATAGGCCTTTTCATTTCTTGGTTATTTTGAGTGAATTTTGATAATTTACATTGTTCTCAGAGAGTTGTCCACTATATCAAGATTTTACAGGACTATTTGTTGCACACCTGCTATGTATTAAGGATTGTGCTAGGTGCTGTACATGCAAAGATAAGAATTTCCTAGGATTCCTAATCTCAGGAAACATGTAGTGAGAGAAGTTAATTTTCTTAGGGTAGAGACGTAAGAAATATAAAAGAAGAAATTAACGTCTAAACAGAACTTCTGATAACGATTTCCTCATGAATACAGGCGGCATGTACAAAGTCATAAAAAATGGTTGAATACGTGAACAATTGAGACATTTACAAGTAGATCATTACAGCTTGAGTTTAAGTATTGGCCCGGAAGGAGTAATATATAAAGATTAGAAGCTGTATTATGGATTCTTCCTGAATTGGTACCTTTTCCTATAATCATTGATAGACTATTAATAATGTTCATTCTGAGTTTTTCATCAGTATATTCACATTTTTAGAAGATTAGTCTGATGGCAATAGGGAGGGCTTTATTGAAGGAAGTGGGAGTGGTTAATGCTAGAACCGCTTACCCATTGCATTGCCACAAAAATGCGTAAGTGGCTCCTAAGTGAGGACTACAAATAGAGATAGAAATGAAGAAAAGACTATATGTATAAGCAAATGCTAAATAAATAGACCAAAGACTAGTTTACTGATTGGATACGGTAAATGAGGGAGAAGTCAAGACGACTTCTAACTTCCTATCGGCTGTATTAGAACAAAATGTTTCCCTTGTCTTTATTGCAGATGTGATAGCTCTAATTTCCTTTGAAAGGCTTATTATATTCTACATAGACTATATCATTAACATGAAAATGTGAATAGGAATATCAATGTCAGGGTCACATTTTTAGTTAGAAACCAAAGTTATCTGTTATAGACAATATATCTAATAGCTAGGAGAGAAAAAATGGACATTCTGATAAGATTTCTGAACTATATAGCATGGTGATCTAAAAATCATATTTTATTTATGATGTTTTTAGTACATCTTCATTTGGAAAAATGAAATAAAGAATTTTATAGTAAAAGAATTTAGACATATTGTTTGAAGTAGTTTCTCAACAATGTGTTCTGGGTGTCCATAAGTTATGGATATCAAAATTATATCCTCTGCCCTCAAAAGGTACAAAAGTCTTGTAAAACATGTCTTATAAAGGTGATTTTCAAGTATCTGCCCATTACATACATCAGTAATACAAGCTCATGCAACTGCCACCATAGTCAAGCTATGGTATACTTCCATCATGCCAAAAAATTGCATTTTGCCCCTTGCCAGACCATCCTTCCCATCCATCCTCACTTCAACATTCCTTCCTTAACCCCCTCCTCCCATAAGCAATCAGTGATCTGTTTTCTGTCACTATATATTTGACTTTTCCAGAGTGTCATTTATATAGAAGCATACATTATGTAGCCTTGTGTCTAGTTTCTTTTGCTCTGCATAATGTTTTTGAGATTCATCCCTGATTTTGCATGTATAATTTATTCCTTTTTATTGTTGAGTAGTAGTCATTGTCTAGGTATGTGTATACATAGTTTATTTGTCTATTAATGGACCTTAAGTTGTTTCTAGTTCTTGACTATTAGGAATAAAATTTCTATGAATATTTGAGTACAAGTCTTTGTGCAAAGTTATGCTTTCGTTTATCTTGGGTAAATATTTAGGAATGGTGTATCTGGGTCATATGGAATATTCAACTCTGTGAAAAACCACCAGGAGGGGTTGTGTCATTTTACATTCCTGCCACTATTTCATTAGCACTCCAATTAGTCCATCATGTCTCCAGGTCCTTGTCACATGCAGGAAAATGACAACATCCTTACCACTACTGTACTTTGTGATGTCAGTCTTTTTTAAATTTTAGCCATTGCAATTTGTGTAATTGTATCTCATTGTGGTTTTAATTTTTGTTTTCTTAGTGGGTTTTCATGTGCTTTGTGACCATTGCTTTATTTTCTTTTATTAACTCTTCAAACCTTTGGTCATCTCTATTGGATTGTTTTGCTACTAATCAGTTGTAAGAGTTCTTTAAATATTCAAGATACAAGTCCTTTGTAGATATATGTGTTGTGAATATTTTCTCCTGTGTTGTTCTGTGTTGTGGTTTACCTTTTCAGTTATTTGTTTGTGTCCTTCCAAGAGCAGAAATTTTTAATTTTCATGAAGTCCAGTTTGTAAACACTTTTTAAAAACCTTTTTTACTTTTTGTGTATTAAGAAATGCATGCAAATGTCGAATTTTCTCCAGGAGGTTTTGTTTTGTTTTGTTTTGAGACAGAGTTTCGCTCTTGTTGCTCAGACTGGAGTGCAACGGCACAATCTCAGGTCACTGCAACCTCCGCTTCCTGGGTTCAAGCAATTCTCCTGTCTCAGCCTCCCGAGTAGCTAGGATTACAGGCATGTGCCACCACACCCAGCTAATTTTGTATTTGTAGTAGTTACAGGGTTTCTTCATGTTGGTCAGACTGGTCTCGAACTCCTGACCTCAGGTGATCCGCCCACCTCAGCCTCCCAAAGTGCTGGGATTACAGGCTTGAGCCACC
>NW_012122709.1:1360404-1440404 GCF_000951035.1 Colobus angolensis palliatus
GTCTCGAACTCCTGACCTCAGGTGATCCGCCCACCTCAGCCTCCCAAAGTGCTGGGATTACAGGCGTGAGCCACCATGCCCGGCCTCTCCTAGAGGTTTTATAGCTTAATTTTTATGGTTAGATCTGTGGTTCATTTTGAGGTCATGTTACATATTGTGTGAAAACAAGTTTGATCAATAAGTATGCTTAGGGGAATCTAAAATTGCTGTCATCACACATTTGACAGACTCTAAATGAAGAAGGAATAGATGAATTTTTTTCTACTGAAGTTAAAGATAGATTTAGTACTGACTTGTGTATGAAATACTGCTCTAGTTTTTGTACCCATCCAACAAATGAAACATGCCTTGTAAAATAATGGCTTTCCTATTAGTCGTGGGCTTAGGTGGAGACTGATAACATTCTGTATAGAATGAATGTACATATTAATGTCTCTTCACGGTACTTGTCACATACAAAATATTCAGTAAGTATTGTTTTTGGTTTTTAATATTCATTATTGTTAATGTCATTAGTATTGTCATAATGATTATATTTAGGATTCTTGCCTTGAGGAATTTTAGAAAGGATGATATTTAGATAAAATAGGTTTGGTTTCTGTAATGTATTTACTTAATACTTACACATAATATTCATACTTTTTATCTTTTTTTTCTGCCCTCCCAACCCCTCACACACATAAGAAACTTAGTTGTCAGTGGGTTCTAATACAAAAGTGATAGGAAGCAGTCTTTTTAACATCCCTTGAATGATCTCTTTTATTTGCATGGATAATTCCTGAACAATTTTTTGAAAAGTTCAAAAACAGTAGTTGTAGAATAAACAGTGCAAGTAATGTTTTGCCTACGCTTCCAGTCTTTTCCCAGAGATAAGTATAAGATAAGTTTATCTCTTTTCCCAAAGATAAACAAGTAATGTTTTACCTACACTTCCAGTCTTTTCCCAGAGATAAGTAAACAGATCTGATCTGTTTGCTTTCAGATAATTATCTATACATTTATACTGATATATATTTATTTATATATATATGCACTTTTGTAGGTGTATTTTTCTTTGTAAGCCTAAATGAACATATTATACTTGCTTTTTTAATCTTAACAGAATGTTTGATAAATCTTTCCAGGTTGATACTTTCTTCATTCATTTTTACAGCTGTATATTATTTAATAGGATGAATATACCATAACTTACTTATTTTTCAGGCATGCAGCAAGTAGACAAGTGCAAAGTCAAGCCTGACTGACAGAATCAGCTGGTAAAGATAAAATGAACCACTTTTAGATTCAGATAGTTTACTATTTACATAGACAGCAAAAGGAGGGGACGCTAAAAGTATCATGTCTCCAGGTCCTCGTCACATGCAGGAAAATGACAACATGAAAAAAAACAAAAGGCTGCATGACTGAAGTGTGAGTCTTAGGATTCCCCATTGCTAAAGACTCAATTCTAGGGTACAGCTAAATACTTGTATAGTGTGCCGCTATACCCTAAGGGGTTGAAGGGGGTGAGGCAGAAAGCTTCATACCTCATTAGAACCTGGGAGACCATGAGAAACTGCCTTAAGATAGTCTCTCATGCTCTCATTTTCCAGAGGATCATGAACCATTCTGCTAAGATACAGATTAGCTACATTTAAAGCCATTCACTTATGTGGCCTGTAAGTATACATTCACCATTTCTGGAGCATCATGATAAAGCCATTCCCCTACATCTCTAACCCCTGACCTTTCTCATATCAGGTAACAATTCCTCAAAAGCATAATCACTTCAGCTGGGCATGGTGACTCATGCCTGTCATCCCAGCACTTTGGGAGACAGAAGTGGGTGTATCACCTGAGGTCAGGAGTTCAAGACCAGCCTGGCCAACATGATGAAACCCTGTCTCTACTAAAAATACAAAAATTAGCTGGGCATGGTGGTGGGCGCCTGTAATCTCAGCTACTTGGGAGGCTGAGGCAGAAGAAACTCTTGAACCCAGGAAGTGGAAGTTGCAATGAGCCAAGATTGTACCACTGCACTCCAGCCTGGGTGACAGAGACTCTGTATAAAAAGAAAAAAAAAAAAAAAGCATAACCACTTCATCAGATACTATGCTTAATTGTACTTGTAGGTGCTGAGAGCAAATATGCGTCCTAGTAGGGTGATCGGGTGTACTTGTTGGATAGAACTTAGCCAAGTTCCTCATCCAAAGCCAAGCCATTCATGTTGTAAATTGAGATACAGCAAGTGGTGTTGGCAGTCACACATATCTCACTTCAACTGGCCAGCAGGAACTCTAGGACTTCCTAGACTTTTCATCACCAATGGACCAGAGTTTAGAGTGATCAGCTTTAATATGTGAAGAATATACAAAAGAGTTTGTCTTTCCTTAAGTATTCGAAGAAGACCACAAGGCACCAACAATAGTAGGATTAGGCTAAAGGGAATCATAACAGTGTACCGAAAATTAATCTTATGATGTGGCTTGTTCACTCCTGCAATCAGCAGCTTTCCTTAGATTAAGATTCTTCATCAGTCAACAGTTGAGCTGAAAGCAGTAGTCTGGGTAATACTGGTTCGGTGGCTAAGAGCTGAGAAAAAATAATGTTTCTTCTACCCACCCCGGTTGTGCCGATGTCTAAGGTATTCTTTTTTCCACAGCCAGGGTTACTGTCTTTTCCCTCAGCCATGTGTTTATGTCCCTCTTTCACTCTTTTTCTAACCCACCCTCTACCTTACCCATAGTGTATGGCCTGGACTTGGCCCTACGTGGCTTAGCAGTTTCTTCATTATATATAATATGCATTGTACCATCTTGGAACATCTTTTGCTCCTTGAAATGTAGGCCACATCGGAAATACCATAGGAGTTGTGACTTCATATTCATCATCATTATCATGATTATCCCTAACTGCCTGAACCTAGCAAGCATAACAGGACAGTAAAAGAGTCAACAGGTTAGAATCTTCCAACCCCAGTACTTTACTACTTGAAAATTACAGCACCCTAATTTTCCAGGGATACAGTATATGAGGAAGTGGTGTGAGAAAGATTAACCATGTGGTTTTGGTCTTTTATAGCAAGTCTGGGCCTTCTCCCTACCCCTCAAACCTCATAATTAAACATTCTGTTTAGCTCAAAGGGGTCCTTCTGAGGAATTGCTACACTTAGAACCCAGACTGCCTTTCTTAAGTGTGTATGCCTCAGGGAGCCAAGCTGTTTTTAGGCTCTAGTTACCTTTTTTAGTTTCTCCTTTGAGAGTCCATTCTGTCTTTCATTGTACCTCTTGCCTGAAGATGATATGGGATATAAAA
Organism: Colobus angolensis palliatus; assembly: GCF_000951035.1. Classification (NCBI taxonomy): domain Eukaryota; kingdom Metazoa; phylum Chordata; class Mammalia; order Primates; family Cercopithecidae; genus Colobus; species Colobus angolensis. The sequence goes on from NW_012122709.1 coordinate 1,363,699, forward strand.
GATGCAGTGAATGTCACAAATATCTGCTCACTGCTGGGTAGTCTTACTCTAAAGGCCACACTATTGTCTAATTGGGTACATTTGAGAAATCGACATCTGTGAAGTAGTCCGTCTGTCTTTGAATAGTATGGCCTGCTTCTACTGTGTGGATAGAGATGACAATAGACAACCTAGGGAGGTGTCTACTGCTGTCAGTGCCAAGTAATATCCTTAAGATCTATATGGTCTACTTGACAGACATGTCTGGTATGCCTAGCTATTGGCTCCAGAGTTCTCTTTGCTAACTGTGTAGTTGGTAGTCAAGAGCACACATATCTTTGACGTTACGTGTTGGAGAATCACTAAGGTTTGTTTTTTTTTTATTTGTTTTGTTTTGTTTTCGGCCGTATCCTGAATTGGTGATGGATTACCATGCTCTGGGCAATGATGTATTCAGGGAGCTGTGGTCCTTACTAAGGCAGTGCAAGTCAGATCAGCTTAACGATTCTGGTGATGCTCATCCTCAAAGGGTACTTTCCCATGGGCATCAACATAAATCATGAACAGGAAATGTGAGACTTGTTCAACCTGCAACTATAGTGCTCATCTCCATAGAAACTGGAGTGAGGTCATCTAAATTGTCCCACTGCCAGGCTTCAGACCACACAGCTGGCCCATTGACTCCTGGTATCAGTCATTGAAAATATAACAGACTTTGGGGTTGTTTTCCAGGGAAAGCACCATAGCTCATGACTTCACCTAGTGAGCAGAGTTATCTTTTCCATGCACAGTTTTAAACAGTTTTTCTTAGGGCCACACAGCTGCAGTGGTCCATAGCACCTCATTGGACTTTTCCTTAGGTGATTCTTCTGTGAGCCAGACCCAGACATTATCAGGAACCCCAAAGTTCTGAAGTCTCCAAGATGTCCAGGATTCTGGTAGACACTCTTGCATTTGGGATGGCCATATTTTGGGAGTTATTAGCCACTTTTTCATATAGCTGATGTGCCTATGATTTTCTTCAATAACATACATATCACTGGTTTATCGTGCATTTCCAAGACCACATTGCCTTAAAAAGTAGATTTGCCAATAAATTATTTTGGACCACTTGAAGGTAACAGGTACTGTTGAAAAATAGCAACAAATTGTTTTTAGCTCGTAACCCCTTGATTCTAAAGTCAAGGCAAAACTGAAACATGCAATTTACCACCCATTATTAGTGTTTCTTTCAGATAAAATATAGCTAATTATGAAGGAATAAAATGATAATATGGTTCATATGCTGATAAAGTGAGTATGTATTTTTTATTGTCTAACATTAAAATTTAGCAAATCTGTCTTTTAAAAAATATCTACAAGATTTTTGTAAACAGTGCTGAGCTTTTAAATAAATAAAAGTGTATTTTGTCTAGTTTTATAGTTCTCTCCATCTAAAAAGAAAATAGTGCCAAAGAGTTTTTTATTTCCTTCTCTGAAAAATCATAGAGTGTTTATGCAGGTTTCCAAGCAACATCAGCTTTGAAATTATAAGAATGACTGAATACTCAGGAAAGCAACTGATCCAAATTTGTAAGACTTTCAGAATTCAGTAATTGATGAAAAACAGAACCATGTTAGTCATCAATATATTACACCAGTTTGCAGATTTAAAAACATATTCTCATATTTAACATTACTCAAATTTAAGTTACATTTACTTAACATATTTGAGGTGATTTCCTCAATTAATACTGCCAGATGAGTTTAATCTCTTATTTATTAGCATATTGAGAGACTTTCCATTGAGTACATTATAAATTAGCAAGCAGTTCTTTAAAATTGAACTGTTACTTAAATAAGCAACAATAGAAAAACAAAGTAAAAATATATAATATTTCCAATATATAACGGAAGCTAAAACTACCAGGTAGAAAGAATTTTGTCTTATAAGTTAAAGCTATTTAATAACACATTTGATTTTAGAATCTCAAGTAAAAGAATGTGTATTATTGGCCATACTACTATATTTAAAATGATCCCTGACTCCCCTCAAGACAAATATATTATTTTTTTACTTTGTGGGATAGAGAGCAGAAAAAGAGTAGAGATAAAAATACTGGAGAAACAATACAGGAGACATGAAGTGAGAATATCAAGAAACTTATAAAGGGAGAATACTATAATGCCCCCTGAAGAGAGAGCTTTAGGCCAGTGGAATATTAGAGGTTGCCACTTGGCTGTTCATCTACTAATAAATATATGAAATTACTAAAATGGCAGCCCCTCGAATTATGTGGACTTTTTATAAATGGGTGAATATGATTTCTTTTTCAATAAGTTCACAAATAACTTTCAGATATGTAACAGTTACATGAGGTGTGCCATAGTCATTTAGTATAAGTATTATTCACAAAAGTGTTTTTAGTAAGACTGTCACAGGTTATTTTGTGAATCTTATTTGTTTGTTTTTCCTCATTGTAAATAATATAATAGAACATTTGTGTCTTAACATAAGGCAATAAATGACCTTAAGAACCTTCATTTTTATATAGAAAGTGGAGGAAAAGTTGGCAGAGTAATTTGTTGATTATAGATAAAAGCTCTTGTAGGAATTGGCCACATCTGTTTTATTGTTTGCAGTTGAGACGTTCAACACAGAATAAGTTGGCTTGTAATAAAAGTACAATAATTGCTAATGTAAAACAGACAGATGTTTTTCTTATTACATAGCACTGGACAGATGTATTTGGGAAAGAGTTGAAATTTTTAACAAAATTAAGCTGGTCTTAATCCTCAGAATTTGAATGTTTTACTCTGAAATCATGTTTTGTTAAACCATGTAAATATTTTCTCTTTCCCAAGAAAATTTTGTGAAATTATTTTTGTTTTTGGAATTTCTGAACTATAGTTTTGAATACACATGTAACTAATTGCAGTTAATTACATTTTGGGCTGTAGTATTTCTGATAACAAGATGATTACAAAACTACTACCCAAACTGTAATACCCTGTTTTAAAAAAATTGTAATACCCTGCTTTAAAGAATTTTATGTTGTTTTAATACTTTCTGCATATTCAAATTTTTATCTTTTATGAAGTGATTACTTGAGTTATGCCCTTGGAGGCTCTTCTTGACTCTACCATATATGGAAAACCACATTAAAGAGAAAATCTTCACATCATTGACTCCTTCACATTTTGCATGGGAAGAAAAGAGTTCCAAATACAACTTGAAGAACTTACTGAATATTCTGACATTCTTTGTTATTTATCCTCGAAGATGACCTACATATAGACTGCTAGGTCATGTTGGCTACTTTTGATAAGTTGATTGAAGAAATCCCTCTGTATCTCCCTATGATTTGATAGACCTAAAATATGCAGTCATTTTAATGTTGAGTAGAATTCATATTATTATTACTATATAATTAATAATAATATTGAAGCATTAGTGGAACAAGTCATTTGAGCCATTTTTCTAATGGATTACATTGTTCTATGTGAACTGACAAGAAAATTCTTTGTCAACATACACAAATACAAGTAAAGGTCTTCCTGCAGTGTGACTTAGTCATCATTTAAGAAGCCGTTGGCCTTACTCTCCAAAGATATTTGATCCTGCAGGCACCAGGTCCACAAACAGGTTGCCTTCCATGCTGTTCTAGCTAATCAAACTGTTATAGCTAGGTTTTAGAAAACCTCCTTGTTATTTTTGGGGTGATTAGTTGTATCCATACTCAAACACAGGGATTGGTGAACTTTGTTCAGTAAGCCAAATCTGACCACTGCCTGATTTTGCCCAGCCCACAAAGCTAGAAATTGTTTTAAAATCTTCAAGTGGGCTGGGCGCAGTGGCTCATGCCTGTAATCCCAGCACTTTGGGAGGCTGAGGCGGGCAGATCACGAGGTCAGGAGAGCGAGACCATCCTGGCTAGCACAGTGAAACCCCGTCTCTACTAAAAATACAAAAAGAAATTAGCCGGGTGTGGTGGTGAGTGCCTATAGTCCCAGCTACTCAGGAGGCTGAGGCAGGAGAATGGTGTGAACCAGGGAGACGGAGCTTGCAGTGAGTCAAGATCGTACCACTGCACTCCAGCCTGGACGACAGAGCAAGACTCCGTCTCAAAAAAAACAAACAAAAAAAATTCAAGTGGATAGAAAAAAAAAAGAAAAAGAATGATATATCAAGGAATGTGAAAATTATATGCAATTCAAATTTCTGTGCCCATAAATAAAAATGTATTAGTATACAACCATACTGACTGTTTATGACTATTTTCACATTACAATGGCAGTTGAGTAGTTGCAGCAGAGATCGCATATGGAGGTCTTAATACTTTGCATTGCTTCTCAATCGTAGTGACACTGTAGTATCTCGGCAATGTTTGCCATACCATGGAATTGTACTTATGTGTTATTAGCAGTACATATTAATCATGTCAAAACAAGAAGAGAAGAGAATATGAGCTTCTAATATTACGGTTTTAAGGAACCATGCAGTGTGAATTACTTTGTTATAAATAAGGTGGCACAGTTTTGTGTTATGCAATGACGCTATAGCTGCACTAAAATAATAAATGTTGACATTACCTGATTACACACGCATTGCAGCATTACCAACACACGAGAAAGCAATGGTCAGAAACATTTTAAATAAAACATCTTATTCACAAAAATAGAAAATGAGGCTGCAACCACAGTGAGTTTCTGAATAACTAATTTGTTGGCCAAGTGAGGAAAGTCATTTCCCAGTGGTGAGTAAGTTAAAACCTATCCAGAGAAAATAAACTTTACTGAAGGGGCTAATGCCAAGTTGTTTATTCAAAGAACTAATGTGACTGAGGGGAAATTTCTATGAATCGTCTGATTGGAACAACTATGGGTGAGAATATTTTCCAATGAGTTAAAAAAACACTAATTTAGGACAACTGGAAGTAGGATCTAATGAGATGAGATGCAGCAAATGGCAAAAAATATTTGTGATATTAGGAGCATACTAATTTGTGTAATTAGTTACAGAAATTTATGAAACTTTTGAAATCTGTGGTTATTCATAGTGATATTATTCACCAAGTACCTTGTGGAATATATTTGAGTCTATCATGGAGTATGATTTGAGTAGTATGAATAGTAAACTTCATTCAGTTTCACAGCATCAGTTCTGTGAATTTTTGTCAGAAATAGAAGATGAATGTTCTGATTTGCCCTACTATATAGCAGTTCAATAATTTAACAGTAATAAAGCCTATTGCAATTTAGCTAAGACCAAGGTGGATTTTTTTTCTGAATGAAAATAATGAATCTGACTGTAACCTACATTTATCAACATTAAATGGCTATGAAAATTAGCTTTTTCTGTAGACTTGATAACATTTACAATGAATTCAACCCAGTGTTACCAGGCCAACAGCATTTACTTGCAAAAGTTAAACTTTAGTAAAGTCATGTCAACAATAGTTTTTAAATCACAAGTTACACTTCCTGTTGTCTCAAAAATTAAAACAAGATCTCCAACCCTACACAAATTTGCAGCAGATGTATTTTATGAGTTCAAACTGTAGTTCCAGCAGCATATTTTAGACCTCAGTGCAGTTCAAAAGAAATTTTCATTTTTCGAAATCCGTTTATCTGTGCAGTTGAGCTTCTGCCTAATCTTCAATTGACAGTGATTAATCTGCAATATAATGGCCTGCTAGAAGCAAATATTAAGAGAAAAATCTATTATAATTCTATAGATGCCTCCCAAGTGATGCACATGACCCTAAAATATTATATGCACATTGATTGATATCAATATTTGGCAGTAACTATCTTGTGAAAGACATTTCATTTTCAAAAATCATATACATAAAATTTCATTCTAGATCAGTATTAACAGATGAACAGTTGCAATTGATTTAATGATAAGGAACACTGGCTTTGAAGTCTGATTAAGGAAAATATTGTACTTCATCTTTCTCCATAGTGGATCTCTTTGCTGTTCTTGGTTGTTAGTAGCAGTATTATTTGAATTTTGTCAATATAAAAATTGCAGAAATTTATTTTCTCTTTATGTATAAATTCCTACATAATAAATTTATGTATAAATTCCTACATAATACCCTTGATTTAACCTCTTGACCTGCAAAACCTAAAATATTTACTTTCTAAGCTATATATTAATAGAAAAAGTTTGCTGAACTCTGTTCTAACGTATCTACTTTTATAAGTAAATTGATAAATATTTTCATACTATTATATCTTTGATTACTTACCTTTTAAGATAGAAAGATAAAGAGTAAATTTTAAGAACTAAGTTTACAAAGAATGAAATATATTTATGCGATGACCAATTAACCAAATCCTAAACAAAGACAAATCTATTATAAAAGGAAAAGCACCAGTCTACTAGTTTTCTCATACCATTTAAAAACAAACAAAACCTAATGCTCAGTTAAAAAACACAAACGCAAACAATACTGTAACAGAGTTCATGAATCTGTTTTGTTTCTGTCTGTTTTATAATAGCAATTACCTGATCAAAAATTTTTTAAAACTATATCACTTTTTAACTTTTTATATTAACTTGAATTTTTACTTTGAGTTTACTGATAATTCATAATTTTCATGTATGTTAGAGTAATATGTCCAGTAAACTCACTGTAAGATATGAAATATATTAAAATGTCAGTTTTCAACCTAATTCTGCTGGGAAATTTACAAAGCATGTCACTTTTTCTTTACACCTTTTCAGCTTGTGACCTAAAATACTCATGCTGAACTACCTCAAATGGGCATTGATTTTCAGATTGTACTCTTTGTAAAGTTAGTATTTTTGACTGATTTATCAAATCTGCTTCAGGACCATACTTTTATTTTTTGATATGGATAGAATTTACCAAATCCAATGTTAGACCTTCGTGTTCTCTACCAGAGAACTCTAACATCAGCATTGTCAAATATGCTTGAGGATTGGATGACAGGAGATTGGGAGTTATGCATTATGGCGTTATACAGTGTTTGAGCTAGAAAAGTTGATAAACTTATATACCATTTCAGTTTTTCAAAGAAGAAATTTTGTGCCTTGTTCCTGATTATCTAGCTAATTATTTTTAAAATGGGAGTTAAAACTCTGGTTATGTAAGTCTCATTCCATTAAATTCAGTCTATCTTCATTATTCCTGGATTCCATAATTGCAAATCTGTTCCCTCAGTAAAATTTATTTAAAACCCCAAAATTAGTACTCACAAGTGCTTTTACAATCATTAACAAGCATGTGCATAATGATAAAAAAAATTTGAGTCACCTGACACATATTTTCATAGCTTAGGTCAAACAGTGCAATGCCCTGCCATCTTGTTTTAACTGCCATACTGTTAACAAGTGTCCTTTACAGTTTATTAATGCCACGGCTTATTTTTGTGCTTTTTGTTAATGACTTCGTTGTTTAAAATGGCCCCTAAATGCAGTACTGAAGTGCTGTCTCAATTAGTGTTTCTAAGTGCCAGAAGGAAATGATGTGCCCTATGGAGAAAATACCTCAATATACACCAGGGATTGGCTTCAGGAACTTCGTGGATACCAAAATCTAAGCACACTGAAGTCCCCCAGTCCACCCTGGGAAGCCTGAATGTAGGAATAGCTGGCCCTCCATATATGGGTTTTGCATCCTGTGAATACTGTGTTTTCGTCTGTGTTTGGGTGGAAAGAAATGCACCATAAGTGAATCTATGCAGTTCAAATACATGTTATTGAAGGGTCAGCTTTACATGAGTTAGGTGATCTTCATACAGGCATAATTTACAAGGCCGTTGGCCATGAGTTAAATGTTAATGAATCAACAATATATGTTAAATAAGGTGTTTTTAAATGTAACCTGAAGTTCATAGGGACTTAACCCTGTATTTCCCCTAGAAATAATGTTCAGTATTTGTTAATTCAGTGTTTGTGGCAACTTAATAGATCGTAACTACCTTGAATAATGCAAACCAACTGCATGTGTATATCAACAGAAAATATACCCATTCTTCATTAATTCATGCATTATTTAATATAACTTTTTTCTGTGATCACACTGATAGGAATATAAATTAAGAAAAAAATTTCTTCTACTTGTTGTAGAAAATTTATTTTTCTATCTTATTTTTTCACTAATTATCTGGTCCTCTCAAAGTCATGCAGTTTTTGTTTTTCCCAGTCATAGGATGATTCTTGCATCCTGTCTGTGGTTTTACCAATATATTTCATTATTTATAAGGAATACACAGAAAGAGAAATTGAATCATGCAAATCCATTATAATTACCAAACAAACAGTTCAAAGTACATATTAGGAAGATACATTCTATTTTACTTCGTCATTTCAAGAGTTACTTATGATTCCTATTTCTCTTTCAATTATTTTACCTTGTTTTTTCTACTTCCTTTGCATAAGTGTTAACAGTCTAATTCTACGAAAACAAATTTGCATGACATCACTAACCTAAGAACCACAGCATCAAATCCAGAATCCTTTGTATGAATTTCAGAGTGCTTTATAATCTGGCCCTACTCTACCTATTCTTAGTTTGTACTGTTGATTCTCTAATGCATATCTTGCTATTACAGTGATTATACCCTTACTGTGTATCCTCACTTGCTCTGTACATACTCACCTTTCCCATTGCTCATGGTGCCTCCCAATAACTTTATGAATCTGACTCAGAGTTTGGTTCACAAGTTGTACTGTGATTGCTTCATTTGTGAGTGTAACGTATCAGATTATTATCTGATCATTTTAAAGGCGTTGACAATAAAATACCTTTATTTCTAAAATTCTACGTTATATAGTTATATTGGAGGAAATATAAATTCGAAATATATTTCAAAAATATTAATTTCATGAGAAGAGATTTAAGTAAATGTTTTCCATTTAAAATAGAATCTCAGGGGGAAAATGGTTTTTGTAGGTTAATTTATCCAGTACAAAATTTTGATAAAGATTATTTAGTTTTGAACCCAGATATTTCCTTCTAAAGCAACTCTATAGTACCACAGAATGTTAGATTTGGAATAAAAATGAAAAAGTATGTAATTTAGTAATCATATTTTACACATGAAAAATCATCATCATAGTTCCTTATTGCCAAATACAATTAAAAAACTAAAGATCATTTGTGTCCCAAACCTCAGAGTCATGCAAATATTGCCTTGTAACAAACCTGCATGTGTACCCCCTGAATCTAAAATAGAAGTTGAAATTAAAATGAGGAATAAGTTCTGGTGTTCTATTGCAGAATAGGGTTACTATGGTTATCAGTATTGTGTATTTCAAATTATAGAGGATTTTAAATATTCTCACTACAAAGAGATGATAAATATGTGAAGTGATAAGCTAAATACCCTCATTTGGTTTTTATGTAATGTATACATGTATTGAAGCATCACACTATACCTCATTAATATGTACAATTAGTATGTGTCAATTCAGAGTAAAACTTCAAAATGAGATTTGGACTTTTTAAAGCAAGAAATGTGAAATTTCAAATGATTTGTCATAGTATTAAAGTGATGAAAGAAGGTGTTATTGATAAAAGAGGGCTATGTAAAACAAGCTAATATCTTTGGTCTGATTTATAATAATAATGGCAATACTTTTAAAAAGCTTTTACCATAATTACTGTATTTATATATAAGTGTACTAAACTACAGAAAACTTAGACAATATAGAAAACTATAGAAAAGAAACATAACTCATCCCAACACAGTGTTTGTGAAAATGAAACATTTTTTCAGAAATAGAGTAAGCAATTTATATTTAAAATACTTTCTTTGTCTTGAACAGGGACATTTTAGGATGATATAATATCCTTAAATATTTTATTACAAAATAACACTATGATTTATCTTCCCTTTGAAATGAATTATTTGGCATAAATAACAGTATTGGACCTGTACTTGTCTCATGTTTATGATAGAGATTAAAACTTGTAAGTGCAATTAACTGTAGTCTCATTTGTAGTTTGCATTTCATCAGAATAGTTGGTGTTTTTCCAATTCTGCTTCCAGCCCAGATTTTGTATACTTCTTCCAACAAGTATGTTTCATCAGAATTTAAAACAGTTGCATATTATCTTTATTCTGAAATTCAGGAAGAGGAAACTAGTAGTTTATAAACTTTTTGTGGTTCAAAGGATGTCCTTGTTGGAAATGGTGATTTACATATGACTATGCCATGGCATGGTATATATAATTCATTTATGGATATATTCTTCAGATATGTATTGTTTGTGATAAGATTAATCTTTAAATTTTATCTGGAAAGTGACAAATGGCAAAATTGTTATTTATAATAAAATTAATAAAATTGTTAAATTATCTTAACATTCTTAAAATACATAGTCCATTTAGTCTTCTCAACATATAGTTTGTATTCTATCTACTATATTATACAGACTCTCTTAATACTTATTTCAACAAATATTTAATGAACACTTACTACATGTTTAGGTACCTGAAATAAAACAGTAAAACATAAAACAGAATCTGTAAAAATTCCTGCCTCTATCAGTTTGCATTCTAGTGGCCAAGAAAAGTAATAAGCAATCAATTACTAGCATTACTTCAGGAAAAAAAGAAGCTTTATAGGCATATTGGTTAGTAAAGGCCTGTCTGAGGAGTGGTATTTTTGAGGAAATAAGTCATGGTGGGAAAAGAGCATTCTAGCAAAAAGAGCCAGGTACTTCAAGAAGGCCGGCGTAGCAGCAGCAGAATGAGCAAGGAAACAGTATTAAGAGGCAAAGTTGGCCAGATGTGGTGGCTCACACCTGTAATCCTGGCATTTTGGGAGGCCGAGGCAGGCAAATCACGAGGTCAGGAGATCGAGAGTATCCTGGCTAATGCAGTGAAACCCCATCTCTACTAAAAATACAAAACATTAGTCGGGCGTGGTGGCGAGCACCTGTAGTCCCAGCTACTCGGAATGCTGAGGCAGATTAATGCTTGAACCCAGAAGGCGGAGGTTGCAGTGAGCCAACATCGTGCCACTGCACTTCAGCCTGGGCAACAGAGTGAGACTCCATCTCAAAAGAGGCAAAGTCAGAGAGCCAGGCAGTGGCCAGAACATGAAGGTGCTTGTAGGCCATAATAAGGAATTTGGATTTTATTCTTCTTCGTTTCTTTAACACATAAAGACAACCACATCTAGATGATTTACATTACAAAGACCCATTGAGACAGTGTGGTGTTGCTCAAGGATAAATAAGTAGACCAATGGAAAGAGAAAACACTGTTCAATAGAGTGTAAATACAAACAAAAATATATATAGTCAGTTCCTTTAGGACAAAGGTTACCTCATAGTATAGTTGTGAAAGCATAGTCTGAGTTAATTGAGTAGCCATATAGGAAATATGTAAACAAATTTGTATCTTGGCTCCTACCTGACACTATTCTCAAAAATCAGTCACAGATGGATTGCAGAAGTAAATGCCAATGGAAAGAAAACATAGCTGTTGGGGGAAAAAAAAAAAAAACATAGAATATCTTTATGATCTTAAATTAGACAAACATTATTAAAGTGGTACGTAAAAGCCCTAAGCGTAAAGGGAAAAAAACGTAAATTGGGACACATGAAAATCAAGAACTTCTGCTTATCAAGACACCATTAACAGTGAATAGACAAGGCACAAAGTGAGAGCATATATTTGCAATGCAGTATGCATAGAATGCCTTCAAATCAATAAGGAAAAAATATAACCCAAAAAAAATTGGCCAAACAACTGAACAGGAATTTTACAAAAGAGGGTATCCTAATGGCCAATAAACGCTAAATACCATTATAAATATATTAGTCATCTGGGAAATGCAAATTAAAACCATAACATGATACTACTGTTCATCCACCTAAATAACTGAAGTGAAAAAGACAATACTGTGTTGGCAAGAATGTGGATTAACTCTCATAAGCAACTGGAAGGATTGGAAGTGGATAAAACAACTTTAGAAAATCATTTTGGAGCATCCTATAAAGTTGAACATACGCTTATATTCTTGAAAATGTAAGATATACTCTTATGATTTTGTACTTTTTTATGTATACATGCATACATACCCCAGTAAGTATTAAAATAGCAAGTAACATAATTTGTAGAAATTTATGAATCTAAGAATGGAAATGTATAGGCATTCTAAAATATTTCAAGTGTAGATCACTATGATCTATTTTTCTTTACAGATAAAGTAATACAATAATTGTCATTGAAAAGTCAATAACGTAACCAATACTTGCTTTTCCTTTCATCCTTTTTCTTTATCATGCTTTTTAGTAGGCATAGGATACATGTCCAAACTCTTGTATTTTTGTAAAAATGTAAAGTAACCATGATAGACTATAGGTACTGTTAAGTTTTGTAAGTTAGAAGTTTCACACTAATCTTTGAGTCTGGTCTTTTATTAAACAAAGTATTTGGAGTCTCTATATGCATATGTTATGAATAAATTGATCATCGAATATAGTATGTATTATGTGCCTGACAATTGACTACTTCTAGTGAATATAAGAAAGTAAAGTTTATATTGTGCAATTGTTATTAACTTTGAGTAATGCACATATAATAAATGTTTTAGGAAATTTCCTGTATAGCACCTATTTTTGAAAATTTTAAACTTAGGTAGTTTTTTTTTTCTTTATATAAATATAACCTCAGCAATCATATTGCACAATTCCAGGTTACATATTACAGTCATTGTTAACTGGAACCCTAAACAGAGGCCCTGTGAGCCTGCAAATTTTCCAAAGTCATCAACCTAATAATGGAATAAGGAATAAAATGAAAATTTCTCTTGAAATGGTTTTCATGGTTCAGTGTAGTAAATGTCATAATTATTGTCCACTTTTATTTGTTGGCCATTTTTGGACTACACTTTAGAAGTTTGTAGAGACACTGGAAGAAATAATAAGTATATAGTTGATAAGATAAAGTGGGAAAGTTATTAGATGTAGATAAAAAGATAAACATTAAAATAATGAAATTGTATATTAAGATAGGTAGAATGATAGAAGAAAAGGAAAGAAATATGCTATTGGGATGTGGGTTTACTTTTGAAGATAAGGACAAATATAATAGCAAATGTGTATAGTTTGTAATGTATCTCAATTCATATGTATTTTTAATTAAAAGAATACATTTTCATCAGTAAAAACTGATTTGAAATATTTAAACTTTGAAGAAAAAATAAAATAAATTAAGGCTGTTTTTATGTAGCAAGGCTGTACTGGTGTAATACCCATTTATATATTTCTATGGCAGTTTGTATTTGATCCAGTGTTCCTTTAGGAGAAAAAGGCAAAGTACTACTTCTGACAACTGTCTGAAGAACTGCACACATTCCTTTACTCAGAAGAATGAACCTTAAGCATTACCTGCTTATAAATATATAATGTCTTACTTTAAAATGTTTAACATCTTAATATTTTATTAACAAGTTAATGCCTATATATTGAGGAATTACATTCCTCCCTTTAATCTGAACACTTTGTTATAATTATATGAAATATTAACATTCATATTAATATTTGGTATTCTGTGAGAATACAGATTTACCATAACTGTGAACATGTAGATCAGTTTTTCCTCAAGGATAGGAGGTACATATGGATGGTAGATATGTTTAATAGAGTCGATTTTTGTGTCTGAAGCTTTATTCGAAATGACAAAAGGCAAGATAATGTGAGAGTCAAATCTATATATTGTGCCTATACACTGGCATACATTTTTAACTATATGATTTTGGTATAATTTGGTTAAGTATTTATCTAACGTTTAATGTGATCAATCCTGATTCCATGAACTTTCAAATGTAAAACAATTTTCTTGCACTTTAAAAATAAGTTATTGACATTCATATTAACTTAGAGATATCTTTTAACATTTAATTCTCTTTTTGAATGTTACATTCACAAATTATTAAAATAACTTGGCTAAAAGCAGTGCAACACTATTGTAATACATTATTTTATTAAAGATTGTTAGCTATTTGAAAAGAGTTACTCTGTGCAAATGCTTCCTATTGTGTATTTTTAAAGTAGAATTTATATAGTATTAGCATATTACAGATAATCTGTTTGGACTTGTAATTTTTAGAACAATAACTGGTGAAATTAAAGTTCCTTTTAATAATAGTTTCATTTCTAGTTCCCAATTAATGTTGGGTTGAGAATACTTGTCATTTGTTTTAGTATTAATATTTATCAGTATTTTTACCTGATTTTTTTTTTTTTTTTTTTGAGACGGAGTCTTGCTCTGTCTCCCGGGCTGGAGTGCAGTGGCCGGATCTCAGCTCACTGCAAGCTCCGCCTCCCGGGCTTACGCCATTCTCCTGCCTAAGCCTCCCGAGTAGCTGGGACTACAGGCGCCCGCCACCTCGCCCGGCTAGTTTTTTTTGTATTTTTTAGTAGAGACGGGGTTTCACTGTGTTAGCCAGGATGGTCTCGATCTCCTGACCTCGTGATCCGCCCGTCTCGGCCTCCCAAAGTGCTGGGGAGGCCACCGCGCCCGGCCACCTGATATTTTTATTAAATAAAATTTAGAGAAGGTAATTTAGAATTTTAAAGCATTTTGAAAACATTGTACTTTCTTTCATTGTATTTTTAAAAATTTTTAAGCAGCATTTATTTTGTATTCATTCATTGTTCAGAAGCACTGACATTTTCTTCTGGATTTATTGCCATTTGCACAGTCTGTTTCCATGACAACAGGTTTTCTCATGCATACTTTCAGATGATTGAAAAACTCAGATTATTTTAATTATATGTTAATAATTTTTTTTAACATATTGCCAATTGTTTTATCAGGTATCCCTACTTAATTTCAAAACACTGCATACTCTTATTTCTAGAAAATTACTAATTTTGCATAATTTTTCTAAGAAGTGTATTAATGAAGATCCATAAGTTGAATATGTTTAATTCAATATTACAGAAGTAATTTGAGCCTATTACATTCATTTTAAAACAAAATAATAAAATGCCCTTTCTGCTAAATGCTGAATCACTTTTATAAGAACATTATAGGATCATTTTGTGTTAATTGCTAAAATATAGAAGGCAAAGTGTATAAAGTATTATTGTAAATTTCCCAATGTCTTTTAATGGTTTTGTGGATGGAAAGTTTACACCAATCTCTAATGTTTAGCATTTGGCAAAGTGTGTATATACATTCCTAGATGTTGAAACCAGTAGACATTTAATATTAAGACATTTAAAAAGAGTATTTTTTATGCACTTGAAAATTAATTGCAGGTAACAGTAACCTGAAAGGAGAAACAATAGATCCTTTTATATTATAGTTCTCTTGGACATGAGGTGACTATATTTAAAAATGTGTTGATTACCTTCTTATGCTATGTAAATTGGAAGTAGTGCATTTTTTAGCACTTCAAGTAAAGTTTTATAGTATTTTCATATATTTTTCTTCTTTTCAAATTATGCCGCATGTATAGCCAGTGAAGCCACAATTTGAAGAACGAATTTGCTATTGCAAAATTTATTTATTATTATGTCATAATCATTGCGTACATACTACAACTATTTATAATATCTAAAGCTTTTAGTGTGGATAATATATTCAAGCAATAAGATGGTTGGACTAGTATCTTTTTTGTAATTAACATCACATAATTTAAAACATTGCAATTTAAGAGTTTAATCAAAATCACAGATATTTCAATATAAATTACAGTTGTTGAAGCTAACTAGAAATGTGTGTGGTTGTGTTTTAATAAAACTGTATTCACAAAAACAGGCGGTGAGTTGTATTTGGCCTTCAGCCTTAAGTTGACTGACCCCTGCTTTAGACTATTCCCTCAGAATCACCTCCCTTATTCCAATTTTTACTTACTCCTTTGTAGTTAGAAGTACAAATGTGAAAAAGTATGAAAAGCATTCTTCAACAATTCAAATAATAGGACCGATTTTGTTTAGCTCATAAACTTGACTTTAAAAGCAGTTTAAAAGAAGTCTTAATTAACTATTTTTGAGCAATTCAGGAATAAATATATAGCTTTTCAGTGAGACAGATTTAAAGCAAGATATATACTCTTATTCAAGCATTAATGTATTCTTTTTAAAGGTTTCTTTACATTATGTGGCAGTATTTCCCAGAATATGGTCTGTGGAATCATAGTTGGAACGAGATCTTCCATGAAAAAGTGTTCTATATAGTTTAGCAAGTTTGAAATTTGAAAAATGCTTAACATCATATTTTTCCCAACAATCCATGATGTATATTATTGTACTAAATGTTCAGAGAGCCGATAAACAGTTTTGTTTAATGATATTTCAGTCAGTATTTCCTATATTTACTAGACTATCTAGACTATGAAAGCGTCTTTCAATCAAAATCTGTTTCCTCTCTCCTTCCCAGTCTTCATCTTTCTGCCTACTTAGCACACCTTAAAACTTTGGGAAACTCTTTTTTTTTTTTTTTTTTGAGACATAGTCTCACTCTATCACCAGGCTGGAGTACAGTGGCGTTATCTTGGCTTAGTGCAACCTCTGCCTCCCAAGTTCAAGCGATGCTCCCACCTTAGCCTCCCGAGTAGCTGGGGCTACAGGCATGCACCACCACGCCCAGCTAATTTTTGTATTTTTATAGAGACAGGGTTTCACCATGTTGGCCAGGATGGTCTCGATCTCCTGACCCTGTTATCCGCCTGCCTCAGCCTCCCATAGTGCTGGGATTACAGCCATGAGCCACCGTGCCCAGCCAGGAAACTCTTCTCTAATACCCTATCTACACATTTCTAGATGATTCTAAGGAGTATTTAATGATATAATGAGAATAGATGCATTGTGTGTTTTGGCTATTGATTGAATTTTAAGTTAATATGAAAAATATACAAATAGGTATTTATTTTTTCTCTATGTTAGTATATTTAACTACTTCATCAAATAATCTGAAATAATTTAATTTTTGAGTATAAAAAATAATAATTTGACCCCATGTACATGTGGGAACTTACTCATGCCTGTTGCACAGCCTTGTATGTATTAGCAACCATTTTGTTAGAAGACAAAAGTGAACCTTAAAAAGAATTTTTCCAATATTTGTTGATTTATTCCACAAAATCAATCATCTCAAATGTGCCAGATACTGTGCTAAATGGTAGTTTCATGGGGCTACATTCTTATGGAGGACACAGTACAGTTAACTGAATATGTATTTGCAGCATAGTATGGTAATTACTTTTAGACTTGATGATTTTTGGAAAGCTTTTCTTAACTAATCTGTTTATTGAATCATTAAACCAACAGTAACCAGTCTGGTTTGTCCATTTATCAGTATCCACCAATGAGAAATATTATTTGAATATTAATTTTTAAAATGTAATTTTATCTAAATTTTTACCATCTTATTAATGAAAATATAAAATAGATTTATAATAACTCTGACAGATAGTCTTTAATTTGATGTTTGACTGAAGAGGAGAAACCAAAAGGTTTTTGTGATGAACTACAGTGTTTAAAGCCTTTTGTCCACATGCCCATTTTGCCTTTACTTTTTTGTTCATGTTGTTTAGATAAAACAGTGAAACACTTTTTCTACCATGACTCTTCATTTAGATTTTTTCACCTTCTCCATAATCTTTATTTGTCTTTTAATGCCACCCACCATCCCCAACCCTCAGTATTTTTCATTTTCTCTCTGCAAAATATTTGGGAGCCTTTTAAAAGATAATATGTATCCTTAACCTTTGCAATTTTTAAGTTTCCTTTATCAAGTATTTCATTTTAATCTTCCCCTTTTATGTATGCTGTTTATTATTACTTATTAACCTAGATCCTTGTGAAGTTTATTTATACCCAGGACATTATGTTTGGAAACAATAGATAGTTTTATCTTTTATTGTTTCACCATTTAACCTTCTATCAGCAATAACCAAGACCACTGAGGGAGGCTAACTAGATTATAAATGGGTCACGAGCTACTTGAAGGCAGGGGCCAATACTTGCTTAGCCTATATTTCTTGTGTGTGCTCTATAGAAGGAAGTCAATAAAATAATGACTTAATGAATCAACCATAAAGCCAAAATGATGTCTTTTTCCTGTATTCCCCTTCTTTCAGTGAGTATTTCTGAAGTTCCTTTTTTCCATTTATCCAGTTTTTTTCCTGCCTTCTATTGGTTCATATTTTCTCGAGGTCTAGCCTTGACTCTAGTCTCTTATGTCTGTACTGCGTGCTCTTAATAAAAGCCCATATTGGCCAGGCACGGTGGCTCATGCCTGTAATCCCAGCACTTTGGGAGGCTGAGGCGGGCTTATCACCCGAGGTCAGGAGTTCGAGACCAACCTGGCCAACATGGTGAAACCCCATCTCTACTAAAAAGACAAAATTAGATAAGCCTGATGGCACATGCCTGTAATCCCAGCTACTCAGGAGGCTGAGGCAGGAGAATCACGGAACCCGGGAGTCGGAGGTTGCAGTGAGCCCAGATCACGCCATTGCACTCCAGTCTAGGTAATAAGAGGAAAACTCTGTCTCAAGAAAAAAAGAACCCCATATGCATGAATAAAAGCTTTCAATTGCCAGCACTAAAACTGTATCTCCTCCATCTTTACATCTAGAGAATGTATCAAATGTACAGTGTGCCCAATTAAACCTATTGTAAATTTTATAAATTTTATTATAAAATCTCCCTTTTTTCTGTCTTGCTCTGTCAGTAGCATTACAATGATCTAATCATGAAGCTTGAGAAACTTGGAGGTTACTTTTAATCTTCCTTTTCATTGCTTCTCATACTTAGTTGCTCACCTTTGACAATTTTATCTTTAAAATGTATTTCAATCTTTTCAGTCCCACTACCACTACTCTAATTTTCAATGAGTCTTACCTAGGTTATTGAATATTTTCATAATCTTATCATTAATCTCATTCCTCCATGTGTCCTGTATAAATGTGATTATTCCATACTCCAGTTTAAAACATTTCTTTCATTGTGTAGCACTAAACTCACACACATTAATGTAGTATTTCAGGCTTTCTTCTTACTATTCTCTTAAAAAATACATCTAGAAATATCTAAAAATGTACTCATCTTTTAAGAACAAGCCTAAGATAAGGCCATATTCTATATGAATTGTTTCTTGAGATGTCTTCTTTACTTTGAAAGATGTGAAATTCTTTCAAGGTAAAGAAACACTGCTGCAGTTAGCAAGCCGCATTAGACATATTCTTTGCCACACATTCAATTTAATTTTAACTCTCTTCACTTTTTTTATTTCCTTTATTTAATATTTACTCCAAGTTCATTTTATCCTAGATGGACTATTTTGCTTATCTATTCATCTTTCATATATTTAAACATATACACTTGTATTAACTTTTTTCTTTTATTTTAAAATTTAAAATTCATTTTTAAAATACAAAGATTTTTAAAAATCATGTTGCTCCTTTTATTTATTAAATTCTTAGAGTTCTTCTGTTTCGTATGAAATACAAGTGATTTTTAGGCACTGAATACTCTACTAATCCTTTATTGCCTTATAATTTTCATCAACTCTATGACAGTTATTTCCATTACTTGGAATATGCTGTGTGTGCTTAAGTGTGTATAATGTTTATATTGTCTAGTGTGAAATATGCTTAAGTGTATGAGAATAAATGGTGTGTGTGTGCATGCGAAAAATTTTGCTCTTTAATGTTGGTGTTTATCAAATCATGTAGGATATCGGGTTGTTCTATTTTTACATAAAATCATCAATTAGAGCGTTCCTAATTATAAACCTTATATTCACTATCATGAATATTTATAGAAATTTGTGACCCAGTTCCTTTTCTTTCTTCATGAAGCTGCTGAAAGCAAGAACATACTTACTCTTTTGACTTTTCAAGAAATATCAAACTATTTTTTACAACACTTCGGAAAATTATATCCTAATTCTGTAAGAACATTTTATTTTATGCTCAATCTTAAAAATCTAAAATGTTATAAAGAAGTTAATACAAGAATGGTGTATTCATCTTTGTGGGAGAAACTAATGACCTTATCTCTTGCAGTCAGCACCATATTACTTATTAATAAACTAATGTGTTAGTAATGAAAGTAATATGAACAACAGCAGTTACTATGTCTATTGAAGAACTGCAGAACTCTCTAATATAATGCATGGTTTCTTTGTAGGTAATAGAAAACTTTAGAGATCACCTTTTTTACTAGAAGCTTTTGCTTTTTTCCTCTTTTATTTGATATAACTCTGATGGTCTCGTTTAGGAGAGAATTTTTTTATTCTTTTCAGTAGCCTGTTTTTTTGTTTTGTTTTTGTTGTTTGTTTTTGTTTTGATGAAAGGAGTGGATATTTATTAAGGATGTTTTGAGTGTTTTGTTAAGATACGAATTTATAATTAAAGTCATACACATTTATGTTTTGATTTTGTTTATGGTTTTTCTGGTGTAAAGGTTAACATGATGAACACATGGCTATAGTAAGGTGGAAAAACAGCAGGAAACTTGTGCTCTTACTCAATCTGTTGCATGATTATTTAGATACATACTTGATCTAACAAACTAAAGAACACAGTGATTTTGTGGGAAGTAAACTGAGGCTATTTGAAAATGTCTGTTCCAAAGGGTAGAATTCA
Source organism: Colobus angolensis palliatus (assembly GCF_000951035.1). Taxonomy (NCBI): domain Eukaryota; kingdom Metazoa; phylum Chordata; class Mammalia; order Primates; family Cercopithecidae; genus Colobus; species Colobus angolensis. The sequence goes on from NW_012122709.1 coordinate 1,384,256, forward strand.
TGAAACGCAGTAAAAATAATGAAATATACAGATTAAACAAAACTTTTTCAGCATCTATTTTACTGACTTTCAAAATTTGTTTTGGACAACTTCATAAAAATCACTCTTTATAAAAACCTGAAGAAAGCTGGGATGGATTTTTTTGGCCACATTAATATATAAAGTAGCAGCTTTATCATGAACAAGACTGCATAGCAGGAAACATGCCTCAATTATCAATTCACATCTATTAACTGCTGTGATAAAATCTTCAGAAAGCAGTCATGCCATTTAAAACCTAGTTTTGACATTAATTTTTTTTTACAATGAGTTGCATGTATTACACTGCAGTGTTCTTTAACAATCATCCCAATTAAGTAGGTGTGCCCTTTATCTGAGTGTTAAGTTGATTTGTTAATGTTTGAGAATTGTGCTAAGTGCTTGTTTATTATAGCATAAAACAAATGCTAATTTATGATAAATTAATACTTAAGGAATTTTACATTTCTGCCGCTGTTCATCTTAGCGCATAGCAACCAGGATACAATCCAGTTTAAAACTAAAATAATATGGTTTGGATTAACTGAAAATTAAATTCAGGAAATTTCAAATAACTATTGAATGATTAAATAAAATTATTCTAGAATTGTATTTTATTTGGTATAAAATATCTGGTACCACTCATGTGTTGATAGTCCTTAAAGAACAGTTGTTGGCCTGGCACGGTGGGTCACGCCTGTAATCTCAGCACTTTGGGAGGCCGAGGCGGGTGGATCACCTGAGGTCAGGAGTTTGAGACCAGCCTGGCCAACATCGTGAATCCCCGTCTCTAATAAAAATATAAAAATTAGCTGGGCATGGTGACAGGTGCCTGTATTCCCAGCTACTTGGGAAGCTGAGACAGAAGAATTGCTTGAACTCGGGAGGCAGAGGTTGCAGTGAGCCAAGATCATGCCACTGCACTCCAACCTGGGTAACAAAGAGTTAAACTCCATCTCAAAAAAAAAGAACAATTGTTGGTCTTTCTGTCTGCAGAGGCCATTCAGATTTAAGGTGTGCGCTGATTAAGATTCTCTTGATTGGCGGGGACTACACTCATGAAAGAAGAGGACTATGATTTTACTCTTTTACTCTGGCAACGTGGCCTTACTTTGACTAAGCATGAAAAGTTTTTGAGCTTTCTAAATAGCAAATCTGTTCCCCAAGTTTGTCTTATTGTCTTACTAAGGTTGAATTTACTTCTCTTTTTTAACTCCAGATCCAAACAATACTACTAAGGTCTGCTGGAGTGATTTTATGCCCTGGAAGATTACCCAGCCTAATTAAAAAATTCTGTAAATTCCTAACTTGGAAAAATATCTGTAGCGAAAGAAAGAGTAGTTTATACAGGTGTTGGTAATTTAGCATGGACCTAAGAATGAGATTTATTTTCTAAGAAATGATAAGTAACATTGCATTATTAGAAGGCTTTAAATACTATATTCTGTCTCTGTTAACATATTTTTAACTGACAGTGCTATTTGGTTGTAATATTTGGTAATACTAGTGTTTTAGATAAGCATCTATTTTTATGTGCAACTGGTTTTTAAATTAGTTTCTTTAAATTTCACTGAATATATCATTTTTAAGATTTTTAAATATTTTAATACAAATGAAATAAGGAAAAGGACATTTTTTAAAAGGCTGTTTAAATTTCAGTCCTGTTTTTCTAACTGAGTTATAAATTACAAAATGGAACAAAATATTTCAGACACTATGTTTTAATTATTTGCAGTGTTACCATTTTATTTGTTAACATATGTTAATGAATCTCAAGGAACACATGATTATAATAGGAATATTTTTAAATGTGGCTTAGCAAAAATAAGAAGTTAGATCATACCGTTCAGAGATAATTACTATTAACATTTTCCTATAGAGTTTATATATTATCAGACATATATGTGTGTATTATATGTATTTTAATAAAATGGGACTGTGCTTGGTAGAAGTAAATCAAGGAAAGGTGTTGTATTAGTTCATTTTCACACTGCTATAAAGAACTACCTGAGACTGGGTAATTTATTTAAAAAATCAGTTTAATTGACTCACAGTTCTGCATGGTTGGGAGACCTCAGGAAGCTTAATAGTCATGGTGGGAGGCTAAAAGGAAGCAAGGCACATCTTACATGGTGACAGGAGAGAGAGAGAGAGAAGGGGGAAGAGCCACACACTTACAAAACAACCAGATCTCATGAGAATTCCATTGTCAGAACAGCATAGGGGATACTGCCCCCATGATCCAAGCACCTCCCACGAGGTTCCTTCCCTGACACATAGGGTTTACAATTCAAGATGAGATTTGGGTCGGGCCACAGTACCAAACCGTATCAGCCGTCTTCAATTTACTGTTTAGCTCATTCAGAAATTATAAATAGGTAAACATTGTTGCTTCCTTTACATATATTGTAATGTTTTGGTTCTGTGTTTATTTTTATATTAGAGCTCATATTTTACCTATCTGAATGTGATTTACTACAGGCCTCTCTTTGGTATGCTTTTACTCATCTGTTTTACCTGAGTATGGCTAGCTAGCTACCCCTAGACTCTCAAGACAAAATTTCTGCCATCACTGCCACCACCTGAGATCAAAGGCCCATGCCCTCTACTTACTTAGCACAAGTTAAGGAAGAGAGACTGCAAAAAATTAATTCCCTTTTCCCTTTGTACACACATTTCAAAGAACTACCCTATCTCTTCCTCTAGCAACCTTCTCTCAGTTATATTTTCTAAGAGCATGAACTAGCCTGTTTTCTGGGAGTTTGGTGCCATGTTTTTTTTCTTTTTTTATTGTCATTTGTTCATTCAGCAGTTACATATTAGACACCTACTGTGTATTGGGCATACTTCAAAGCACTGAAGATATCATAGTAAAAAGTCATACAAGATCACTGACCTGAAGGGAAGTGAAATAATTGAATAAATAATGTATAGCGTAAGTAAGATTTTACAAAAGCATAATGTAGCTGTTCTCTAGATCAAAAGGGAGGCTCATATGACAGAGGACTACCTGCTTTAGCAGAACACCCATCTATCTTATTTAGAAATGTTTTGTAGGTTTTGTTCTAATGAGATAGCTTTCTCAGATTTTGAGGCAAAAAGGGAAGAGATAAGGGTGTTGGAATGCCTTTACTCTCTTGAGCTACATGTACTTTTAGTATGCAAAATATCATTGGAAATTTGATTAATTGAGGTTTCCATATTTACATATTAAAAGTGCGTATATTGAAAATATAAAGTGGTCCCATTGCTAAAATATACATGTTAAGTATACATTTAATGAGAAAAACCATCTGTTGAATAATTTTATCGTGTCCACATGCACGCTACCTAGTAAAGTTATAGGTGTGTTGTGGACTATGTGGCTCATTGGTTTCTACTTGACATCAGAAAAGCCAATTGAAATTCTACAAGTGAATGGTACATGATAGGGTGCTGTTTATAAATTATGAATGACTTATACTTTTATCTAAATTTTAAATGGTTAATATACCTTCTAGGAAGTTTTGATTCAGAAAATGTCATTTTTTACAATGTCATATTTTGAGTATAAAGAGAGATTTATGATTTTATTAAAGAAAAATCAGCTTTTCTTTACACTATTAAACATTGAGTAAATATTTAAGGTATGTTATTAAAGAAGCACCAAACATGCCAGCGCACTTCATGTTTCGGTTTGTGCCTGTTGTTCTGTTATGTAAATTTTTTAAATTTCATTTGTCATGACCCTCTTTCCCTGCCGATAAATAAAGGGCTACATTATAAATTTAATTTTGGTTTTTCATGATGAATCAGTTTATTTAGCTAACCTCTTGATGTTGAACCTTAAGTTTATTTTTTTATTTTTTGCTATTAGAAAAAAATAGTTATGAATAACTCTGTATTTTCAACTGTATACTTTTCTAATTGTTTGCTTGTGAATTTTAATTTTAAAAAATGATTACTGGGTCAAAATACATTTGCTACTTATTGCTAAGTTGCCCTTTAAAAAGAGCATGCTAACTTATCATTCCAATAGAATTGTACTAGAGTATCCATTCTACATGTCCATACCAAACTTTTATAATTAGTTGCCAATCAAAGCTATATGGTGATATTTGATGGAAGTTTGGTTTGATTTTTTTAATACAATTGAAAATGCATATTTTTGCATTGGATGATTACATTAGTCTTTTCCCAGTCCTTTCCCTTCTTCCACTTTCTTTGGCTTTCATTCTTCCTTTGGCGTGATTGTGCCATGGTATGTGTGCATGTGGGTGTGTGTGTAAGAGTCAGTGAAATTGCTGTTTATATGCCTAGCTAATTTTCTGTTCTGGTTGATGTTTACTTTTTTCTTAAGGATTTTTAAAAACATTTCCTATATTAAGGAATAAATACTACATTCAATCTAACATTTATTACATATGTTGCAAGTTCCCCCAGTTTGATGGTAGCTTTCTCCCTTTGTTTTGGATCTATAGAAATTATAAAGTATGTGTTTGTTAAATGCTGTGTGGAAAAGAATCCTCTTATACTTTGCTGGTGGGAGACTAAAGGAAAACAAACAGACTTTGAAAGAAATATGATTTATGATCCTTGATTGATCCTCAATTAGGAGAAACAACAGCTATGAAGAACATTGTTTAACATAGCACTTTATGTAGAAATAAAAGATTTATCTTATCCTAAAATGTCACCTCAAGAACTATAGCAAAAAACATGAAAATAGTGTTATCATTGTATGCATCATATTTTAAATAAGGTGAGAAAACAATGGCACATTTTTATTTTTTGAGTTTACCAGGAAAAGTTATAATTGTCAAAATGTTTTATTTACAAAATCCAATTGTTTATTTTTGAACTTTGCTGCCAAGTGAATTTTTAAAAGTAAACTAGCACATTTTTATCTCTCCAGTTTCTGCAATATAATTAACTATAAGAAGTCTTTTTTTTTTTTTTCTGGAAACATGTTATGTTGAAACTCAGTTATATGTTGAAACTCAGATTTACGTTTTTCATGAAAGCTATACCCTAAATATCTGTCTTCTCTTTAAAATATAGTCTTAGCAAGTTAACAAAAATGCTGATACTATTTAATTCTAACTGTTGTATATTGAAATACAATGAAAAAAAGTAAAAAATGGATTTGTATTTTTAAATTTACTATGGCTTTAATAGCTGGAATTAGTTGCAAAAGAACAGCTGCATCTTTAGCACCACAGGCTTAAATTAAGGTCCCAAAGTCCCATAGGTTTTACATTCCGTGACATGTTAGCAAGAAACTTACAAATATAGAAAGGCTCATGTTCTAAGACAGAACATGATCCATATAATATCCATGATTAGTAAAGCAAATAAAATTCAGTCCAACATCAGGGTCTGTAAAGAAAATAAAATGATGAGAGACGCGGAAAAAAAAGAAGGAACTGGTTAGTTCCTCTTACAGTTTCAATAATATCCCAAACAATTCATTTTTATCTACAGTATTTAAGAAATGAGTTTGTTTAGTTGATTCTGTTTCTCTTAGTTGCTAATGTGATTATTTTAAATTTCTCACATTGTGTAATCTGAAGTATTTATACATAGTCCTTGCTGAAACTATTTCTCTTGTAGCATTTAATGATATAAAATCCTCAGACATAATAGTTTTTTCCTTATCTTTATTTCCATAAATGAGAAATTGAGAAAATAATAGAGAATACTTTGATTTATAGTAAATGAGCACTTTGATTTATGATTGATTATTTTAATAGCTGAAAAGTCTTAGAAGAGCATAATAAATTTTTTTCTCCTCAAAATAGTTATTATTTAAAATGATTTTACTAATTATAATTTCAGTCTTCCTGGAAGTTTGCCAAAGCAGAACTCTCAAAACAAAAAGGACAATACCTTGATTCCTTACCAATAATGCCTGTGTTTTTTTTAAATAATATAACAATTTTAAAATTACATTTATAGATGTATTAATGAGAAGATAAAATATTATTTCTTTATACTTCAAATGTACTGCCAAAATTCAAAACAAATCTGTCAATTGCTTCAAATAAACATACTTCCAGTATTTTTTTCCTTAAAAAGACAATCATAATAGCTTGTCTGTATACCACCTATTAATTTTGCTTGTTGCACACATACATATATTTTAAGATGAGTTTGTAAGTGTGTTCATATACAGTTGAATCCACATCTAATTCTTCTTCCCTAGCACCTATGCAACTGTATGCAACTGTGTTCCCTTTATCTTCTTTGGCCCCTGATGTACTAGCAAACTAAGAATGATATTATCTCAGCAATGTCAAAATCTCAAGTAATGAGGATCCTGCCTAACCTTAAGGTGATATCATATCTTCTTTTTCTTTTTATTAACATCTTGGGTTTAGTTCTACAAATAGCACTGAATTGCTACCTTCGTAAAATTATGAAGTGAGTACCTCAAGTAAATTTGATTGTGATGTTTTAGTTTTGGAGAAGATGCTTTATAAAATAATACTTGGTAAGGGTATTAAGAGGTTTGACATGCAAAAATGTGGCATACATAAGTTTGTTGATAAAAAATTAAATGTGTTTATTATAGGACTCTATTTTTTAATCTGCTGAGCACTGTGAATCATTTAGATGCGAGGATATAAATGCAGTTTTTTCCCTCAAAAGTATTTGACCAGAGATATCTTTTTTCCTAAAGCATATTATATGACAAATATTTTATAGAACATACTTTGAGAACTGTTAGGCAAATATTTGGGAGCTTTAATACTTTAAAAAATCTTGTATCTTCAACTTAAAATGATTAGAGATGCAATTATATTTTTTATTGTAAGCAATACTTTCTGCAATTTCTAAATTTTCTTGAAGTGATAACTTCAGAATTTTATGAATATGGTCATATTTTTTCTACTGATAATAATATCTGTTTTTCTTCCACATACTGTGTATTACCTGAATTTTTCCTATCTAGCTCCATTTCTTTTCATATTCCCCTTGAACTTTATACTCAGCTATACTCTTCTTAAAAGAGACATCATAAGTTGTGAAAATCCTTTTGATTTCTCTTTTTTTTTCTCCTGGGAGGTAGGATACTCTTCTTTTAAATATGCTTTGAAGTGACCTTTACACATGTAGTTCTCTTTTCCTGGGATGGCCCCTTACCTCAAGAGCTTTTTGTGATTTAGAACTCTGGTTAAGTGTGACCCACTCAGTAAGCCAAGCAGTAAGCTTTTCCTGCCATCTATTTATTCATTCATTTAATCTGTTACTAAATCACAAATATTTAGTAAGTATTTGACACATATGCACATGTGTGCCAGGATGCTGTGAGTATAAATATAAGAATATGAATATGTAAACAGCTTACATTCTTGTGAGCTCTACAGGTTAATGAACAGGCAATAATTACTGTTATGGGACAGTGTAGCATAGTAGGTACACAAAAAGAACACATAATCTAGACTGTGGAATCCAGGGAACACTTCTCTGGTAAACTGATAAATGGGCAGAGATTGGAAAGATAAATAGGAGTTAGCGAGGTAAAAGGATGAGTGTGCAATCAGAACACCTAAGAAAAGTGTAAAAAACTTGGATAGACATAAATGAAAACCAGTGTAATTACTAGGGAAATAACCAGGAAGACATTGATAATATGTGGTAGGAGAAGTGTTATAGTATTTATAGTATTAACAAATATCACAGCTTTAAGAACTCTAAGTCTGGACTTTGTCTGGAATTGACTGTGGCTGATAAGAAGGCTTTCTGCTATGTACAAAACACTTTATAAGTCACACACATTGAGTTTGTTTTTTCATGCCATAGCCATATAACACTACAATGGAAAGAAAGCCCTACCTAAATCTCCATAAGAGAGAAAATTCCCAACAAGGTTGGGTAGATTATTTGTGTACCTCTTTTCCATATCTGAGAAATATGGAAGTGCTTAAAGTCCATATATATTTTCTCCAGACTGAGTGGTCAAAGTCCTTGTAAAATTTTTTATAGGCTACACACTGATGTTACCCATAGAGTTTCTATATCACTTTTCTGTTTTCCTTGAGTTACACATGAAGAACAGTAGCCTATAGCATAAAAGTTTATTTTCAATAGGGATATCTACCCTGCATTATTAAGTATTAAACACGAAGGAAAACCAGTTTGCTGCATCATACAAATTCACATTGTTTTATGTATACCTTTAGACTGTTGGTCTCTAATTTTGTTTTTTCTTACCTTTATTTGTGTTTATTTAAATTTTATTGTGTATAGTTAAGTTATACAACATAATGTTATAAGACATATATACAGGTTTTTCAGCAGTGAAATTGTTACTATAATAGAGCAAATTAACATATCTATCATTTCTCATAGTTACCCATTTTGCCTCCTGTGGCAAGAACAGCTGTAATCTCATTTAGCAAATATCCTGGAAACAATATACTATTATTAGCCATAGTTGTATGTAGCACATTAGATAGTTCATCCTACCTATTTGCTACTTTGTATCATTTACCCTTCATCTCCTCATGTACTCCCACCCTGGCAACTGTCGTTTTATTCTCTATCTCTATATATTTGACCTTTTCTTTTTTGGTAGATTCTACATATCTAAGTAAGAATATGCAGTATTTGCCTTCCTGTGGCTGGCTTATTTCACTTAGCATAGTATTCTCCAAGTCCACCCAAGTTGTGGCAAATGACAGGATGCCCTCCTTTTAAATCTGCTTTAAAGTGTTTATAAGGAGACTGCAGGTAAATTTTCAAAATGTTAATTCCTTTCAAATCAATCAAAGAAAATTTTCTTTAATATTCTCAGAACCAATGCTTCAGGATACTTTTGTAGGTCTTACTCAGAAATAAGACTCTTTGTGAAATTCTCAGACAAGTTCACTTTTAATGTCAAATTGGGTTGTGTTTGTTTGTTTCTGTGATAGGTAAGTTAGATAATATATTACACCTGCTACTACATATACAAATGTCTGTAATCATGGCTTAACAGTAGGAAAAGACTAGAAATAGTTTTCTTATAAACATAATTCTTTTAATATTACAGTAAAAAGTGGCATTTATTTATTGAATATTCTTGTCAGTTGATTATAGATGTTTGTAAAATAACGGGCTTATTAGAGATTTACTGAGTAGATAAATGACATAAGGATTAATGCTCACTAAATAATTAATTTGTTTTTAAATTTATTTATAGAAATATCCCATATTAACACTTTATTTTTTAATCTATTAGTGGAATTTTTATTCAACATCATGTATTTCAGAATTTCTACATTAAAAAGTCACAATCAATATAGTAACAGTTCTAGTATAAGATAGTAGAATTTGGTCAGATAATTTAATTGATAAAGATATTTCTTTCTTTTCTTGACAGTATACAGTTACTAGCATTCTAGTAAATGCCATTCGTAGTATGTCTGGGTTTGATATGCAGCAATATTCTAAGAAAGCCTCAGTTTGTGGTCAGATTTAATTTTTTTATTACGGTGACTAAGTTTAATTAGGAAGTTTGATTTGTACGCCTTACTTGACTAGTTCAGGAAATCAGTTTATTGGAATCTTTTTCCATTCACAGTTATTCTCTGGATTTGGATATGTAATAGAAAATGTAGTCAGAACATAATTGAATAAGGAGGCATTGAGCTGATCTTCAATCCCTGGGTGTTTCTAAAAGGATAGATAGAGAGAATCTTTTGGAATAGAAATGTATGGTAGGTATATTCATTAGTACATTTCAGTAAGGGAGCATTATGTGATAATTCTTAGTAAATAGAAAGGTCTAATCGTGATCTTTGCTTTACCTCAGGCCATTGATAGTTCGTATATATTTTCCCTCTTCTTTTGACATTTACATTGGATTTTAATGCAATAATTCTGGATTTAAAAAGCTTGTTCTAATAGGGCTCATCCAAGGTCATAGTTTTATTTTATTAAATGAATAGTTATTTGTTAACAGCTTGCTAAGTAGTAGGCTGGGGATACACATGTGAACAAAACAGTCCAAGTTCCTGTTCGTTTGAACCTTTTGTTCCATCAGAGAGAGGCAAACAATGAAGTAAGCAAATTATAACAAACAAGAATTTCAGAAAATTGTAAGGGTCATAAAGGAGTATAACGTGATAGTGATTTGGAAGAGGCTGTTTATGGCTGTTAAGAAAGTCTTCTCTGATAAGATATTACTGAGCTAAGGCTTTTATGATGAGAAAGGGGCTGCTATGGGAAAAGCCAGTGGAACAGTGTTCCCAGGATAGAGATCAGTGGGAATAAAAGGCCTAAGAGAGAATAAGTGTGGCATGTCCCAGGAACTAAAAAAGACCTAACTCCCTGGAGTGTAGAAAAAGAGAGAAAGAGTAATATGAGATGAGGACTGAGGAGAGCTCAGCACAGGTCAAATCTTGATGGATTTTGAAAGCCATAGTAAAGGGTGTAGACTTAACTCTTAATATGAGATGAGAAGCCGTAAGTTTTTAAACAGGAAAATTACATAATATTTTTAGGTTCAAAATATTATTCTGAGAGAGGAATGGATTGTAGCAGAGCAAATAGTGAACCAAAATGGACAGTAATTAGCAGACTATTGTAATGGACATGTTTAGAGCAAATAGTGTCTTGCACTAGGAAGGTGCTGGGGGAGAGAGAGAAAGAGACAATGAATTCAGAATATATTTTATGGTATTTACAATCAAGGGGACTAAATGAACATTATCCTGGGAAGAGAGTAGCAACACAGAAGCCAGAAGAGGAAACTATTTCCATAAGGAGGAAGTGGCTAATGGAAGCCACTACATGAAAAGGAAAGGTAAAATGCCATAATACTATAGCACTTGATATTTTTCCTCATGGCTATAGTTTACCAGTATCTCTGTCATTTTGCCTTATTGACTGAAAACTGATTTAATGTCTGCCTCTACACCTATACATCTGTTCAGCTTTTGTTTCCAAACACTTTGAAGAAAAGAAGAAAAGCTGTGACAACTTTAACAAAGAAGTGGCAAAGTGAACCAAGGAAAAGAGCCAAAATATCATGGCCCCCCAAAACCTGGGATTTGAGAGAGAAGAGAAAAACAACAACAGCTTCCCTACCTGCTCCATAGGACATAAAGAGCTAAGGACACAGTCTAATTTTACCTAAGAGATGAAGCTAAAAGGAACATTCATAAAAGAGGTTTTGGATATGAGGCATATGCTCAAACTTGAGATAATCAAGAGCATTATGAAGAAATTTAGAAGGACAGGGAAGGATACAGAATTGGGTGAGATTCAGAGATATATGGATTACTATGAGGATAAGAGTCTGATGATGGCTGGAGAAACAGACTTCTGGTAACTTCGATATTTAGAAATATGAGGAATAGCAGTCTCTTAGAGGAAGATGGGCAGTTAGAGTTATAGTCCAGCTTGTTGTTTTAAGGGTATGATACCACTGACCTTTCTTTTCTGCTCCTTGTAATTATGTGGTGAGTTTTGATGGAGGAGGAGCAGGGGTAGTTAAATACTGAAGTCACTAATGGTTAGGGGAAGAGTTGGCTCAAATGAACTAACTGAAGGATACTGAAGTACTTATTTACAGGAGGCAGATTAATGAGTAACGGCAGGAAACCAAAAACTGCATGGAGAGTATACAGGAAACCAAAGACTCAGAGATTCCCCTCTAAAGGAAAGGCCAGAGGGTGACAGAGAGCCAGTCATCTGTCATCACATGGATTAGAGGCTAGTAAGTCACCAAAAGTCCAAGGATCTGTCTTCAAGTGGATTAGAAGTCAGAAGGACAGTCCAGAGGAAGACTAGGTTTGAGACTGTGGATAATTGTGTATTCCTGTGATAGCGCATGAATATACCTGACAGGGATCACACTCTGTTATATCCAGGTAATATCTACTGTAGGATTCTGCCAGTTGTCAGGCCTCATCTATAGCATTTTAATAATTCAGAATAAAAGAGACAAGGATAGGAGAGAGATTTTTATGAAAGAAGAAGGATTGGAATTAACAGAAGTACATTGTGGAAACATAGATCTGTAATATTCTGAGACTTGTATTTTTAAAACTAAGTTTGTAATAGGTAAGTCAGATTTTGTTCATAGTGTCACAGAAACTTACCTGAAATGTAGCTACCTATTTTGACCTGTACTCAAGCAGGTGTCTGACAGATAATCTATTTTCACATGTCACTATTAGCCCCTATAACTCTTAAGATATTCTGATATTCTTTAATTTACAATTCTATGATAATTAATGTTGGAAAAAATGGGTAATAAGATACTTGTTCACACCAGGGAATACAAAAATAATTTTTAGCAAATAAGTTGAGTTGCAGAATTTCTGAGCAGAATTTCTGAGCTTCGCCTTCATACCCAAAGTCACATTATTTTTCTAAATATATTGTGGTATGCTGAAGCTATTTACTTATTTTTCATTTTGATTTTTTTTTTTTTTTTTTGAGGCAAAGCCTCACTGTGTAGCCCAGGCTGGAGTGCAGTGGCACAATCCCAGCTCACCGAAACCTATGCCTCCCGGGTTCAAGTGATTCTCCTGCCTCAGCCTCCCAAGTAACTGGGATTACAGGTGCACACCACCATGCCTGGCTAATTTTTATAATTTTTAATAGAGATGGGGTTTCACCATGTTGCCCAGGCTGGTCTCGAACTCCTGACTTCAAGTGATCGCCTACCTCTGCCTCCCAAAGTGCTGGGATTACAGGTGTGAGCCACCGTGCCCAGCTGCTATTTATTTTAATTAACTGTTTTGTTATTTGTTCTCAGCATTATAGTCATAGTATAGCTTTAATGTACAGGAAAAATATAGATTACCACAGTGTATTAATGATAGGTTTGTAATTTTTTTCTTGATGAAATATGCATTTTTTGTTAAAATGGTAAAAGGAATTTATGGACAAGCCACAGCTAACATCACACTCATAGTGAAGACTGAAAGCTTTTCCCATAAGATAAGAAACAAGACATGGATGACTGCTTTCACCACTGTTATTAAACATTGTTCTGGTACTTGTAGCCAGAATAATTGGACAAGAAAACAAAAATGGTATCCAAATTGGAAAGGAAGAAGTACAACTATCTCTATTTGCAGATGACATCTTCCTGTATATACAAAACTCCAGAGAATCAACAAGCAAGCCACTATAGCTAATAAATTAAGCCAAGTTTTAGAATAAACAAAAATCAGTTTGTTTCTATACACCACAGTGTATGGTCCAAAAAGGAAATTAAGAAATAAATTTCATTTACAGTAGCATCTAAAATAGTAAAATGCCTAGGAATAAATTTAACCAAGAAGGTACAAAACTGAAGACCTAACTAAATGGAAAGGCATCCCATTTCATGGGTGAGTACACTTAATGTTGTTAAAACATCAGTACTACCCAAAGTATACAGACTCACCTTAATTGCTATCAGAATTCTAAGTGGTTTTTTTTTTTTTTTTTACAGAAATGGGAAGCCTGATTCTCAAAATGCATACGGAATTGCAAGGTTCCCAGAATAGATAAAACAATATTGAAAAAGCACAGAGTTGAGGATTCACACTCCTGATTTCAAAACTTACTATAAAAATACAGTTACCAAAAGAGTCTGGTACTGGCATTAGGATAGACAATAATTAATGGAGTCTAGAAATAATTCCACATAACTATAGCCAATTGATTTTTGACAAGGGTATCAAGTTCATTCAATGGAAAGAGAACAGTCTCTTCAACAAGTGTTGGAACACCTGGATTTCCACATGCAAGAGTGGAGTTAGAACCCTCCTCATATAATATTAAAATATCAAAATTAATTCAAATAGATCAACAACCTAAATATAAGAGCTAAAAGCATAAAACTCTAGAAGGAAATGTAGAAATAGTTCTCCATGACCTTGGATTTGGGAATGGATTATTCAGTAACAAAAATGGGAACAAAAAATAAATTGGACCTCACCAAAATTTTAAAACTTCTGTGTATCAGAGTACATTATTAACGTCCATTACCAAAGGACATTATCAAAGGCAACCTGCAGAATGGGAGAAAATGTTTGAAAATAATTTATACAATAACTTTAATATCCAGAATATATAAACAACTCCTAAAACTCAACATATAAAAGAAAACCCCAGTGGCTCATGCCTGTAATCCCAGCACATTGGGAGGTCAATTCAGTAGGATCACTTGAGCCCAGAAGTTGGAGACCAGCTTGGGCAACATTGCGAGACCCCATCTCAAAATAAAAATTAAGATTAAAAAAAATTAGCCAGGTGTGGTGGTGCACACCTGTAGTTCAACTACTTGGGGCTGAGCCAGGAGGATTGCTTGAGTCCAGGAGTTTGTGGCTGACGTAAGCAATGATCACACTACTGCACTCACAGTTGGGCAGCAGAGTGAGACCCTGTCTCGTACACACACAAAAAAGGACAATATTTGAAAAGTGTGCAAATGATGTGAACTGATATTTCTCTAAAGAAAATATACAAATGAACAATAAACACATGCAAAAATGTTCGACATTATTAGTCATTAGTAAAATGCCAATTGAAACTCCAAGATAGCACTTCTCACCTATTAGGATGGCTATTATTAAAAAATAATAATAAATGTTGGCTAAGACGTAGAGAAATTGGAACCCTTTTTCATTGTTGTTGGGGATGTAAAATGGTGCCACGGCTGTGGGGCAGTTTATCTGTTCCTCAAAAGGCTGTGATTATCATATTAGCCAACAATTCCTCTCCTAGGTTTGTACACAGAATAATTGAGAACAAGCACTGAAGCAGATACTTGTATACCAGTGTTCATTGCAGCAGTATTCACAATAGCCAAAAGGTGTAAACAACCCAAGTGTCCACCAACAGGTACATGGAGAAACGAAATGTGGTGTGTAACATGCAGTGGAATATTGTTCAATTGTAATAAGGGAATGAATTTTTGAGATATACTACATCAGTGAATCTTGAAAATAGTATCCTAAGTAAAATAAACCAGACACCAGACAGATCAATATTGTATGATTCCATTTATACAAAATATCTAGAATGTTGACATAGAAACAAAAAGTAGATTGGAGGTAACTGGGGGATGTAGGAAGGAAGGGATGGAAATGTATTTCTTAATAGTTATAGTTACAGTTTGTGATAATGAAAAACTTTTAGAAAGAGATAGTGGGAGTTTATGTACAACATTTGAATTTAATTAATACCACTGAATTGTACACCTAAAGATGGGTAAAAGGGCCAGTTTTGTATGTAGCACAATTTTTAATATTTATTTATTTATTTATTGAGATGGAGTATCACTCTGTCACCCAGGATGGAGTGCAGTGGCATGATCTCTGCTTAGTGTAACCTGTGCCTCGCAAATTCAAGTGATTCTCCACCCTCAGCCTTCCAAGTAGCTGGGACTACAGGCATGCACCACTAAAAAATACAAAATTTTTTTAGTAGAGATGGATTTTCGCTGTGTAGGCCAGGCTGATCTCAAACTCCTGACTTCAGGTCATCCATTCGCCTTGGTATATGTACAGTTTTTAAATTGCCGTTTTTCTATTGTCTTAGCATCATAAAACTGTATAAAAATACCTTTTAATATTAATAATATTTAATACTTTTTAATAATAGATTACATATACTCTTAAATTTCTATTGATTTTTCAACTACAATCTACTCTCCTATATTGCTTCTTCCACCAAGTTAAACAGTCAAAATTCTTTATCCTACCTCTACATTTATTTGATATATTGCATGTACTCAATGGTATGATATTCATTGATTAGTCATTTATTTAAATAATTCACTCCTTGAAATTTCAACAAATTCAGGCCTTGCCTTCAGTGGAATTTATAGGCTTATGATTAAAAAAATGGATTATTCTATAAACCGATCTATTTTTTTGAAAAATATGACACAAAGTTACTGCTTAATTTTGTCCAATGCATTAATCTATATTAGGTCTCAAAGTTGACAACTTTGTTACATGTCAGAAATTAATGTCAGAGACATTAATTTTCTTGCTGTCACCTCATAAGCAATCTCTGATTCGTTACCATGCTGCATGTCCATTGCAATGCTGCTCCCGTTACTTTTACATGACTCTGATTTGCTATGCCTTCCACCACTGGTCACACTTCTGAGTTTCTGAGCTTGACTTGATATCACATGTTTGTTGCAAACTTTTCGCAGCTGGGACATGTGATATCAAATCAAACTTTGCAAAAGTGAATTCCTGTTAACACATAAAGAATAGATAGAAGAATTTCAAGGGCCATTTTTCTTATAGCAAAAATTTAAAAGTACAAATTACTGTCAAAAATGGAGATATTGATTGGGAGTGGAGACAAGTCAGCAAATCTCTATTTATTATGTACATATAAAATGTAATTGCACTTTAATAAAAATGTGTTATGGCAGTTTCATATTTCTGTAATTATGGAAATTAAGAGGTTATACTATTGACATAACTAGGATTGCTATAGTGATCCTAAATTTAGCATAAACCTATGCTAAGGATGAATGAATAGCTAGTAATCATAACTGTTTTTTGCATAGCCTCAAAATTTAAAAACTAGAAATAAATTGCAATATGTTTGAGAACAATTGCAGTTGTTATGTAAAATTTTCAGATATATCTGTTTTCAGGGTTCTTCAGAAGTTAGATTCCTCAGCTTTGCAGATGCTACTTTATGGGAATGGCTAGTTAAGTAAATTAGTATGCCATTTGCATGATGAGACAGAGAATGAATGAAGGACAAGCTAGACAACATCTACTTTGCCATTCATTCTCTTCCTAAGTTCTCTGAAGAATGAATATTTTTAGATTTTTCGGAAAAATATACTCTCATCCTTTGACTTGATTTGTTATATTTTAACGTCAAAACATGTTCTATAAACAGAATCAGGCCTTCACTATGTTGACTTTGGATTAAGCATGTTATATGGCCTTTTGCAAATTTTTACAGTTGAGAAGTAGATATATAATTGTGTAGAGTTAATCACCTGGAGAATAAATGCAATTATTACTTTGCATCATAAGATGCCAATTCTTATGATTTCTTTTTTTAAATGGCCTTTTCTTGAAATAGTGTATTTTCTCCTCAGTAATTGTAGGGTAGGAGGAAGTATTATCAAATGTGCGTAACTGTACAATGGTATAAAAGCTGCAATTACAAATTGAACTTACTTTTAATGGCAATTTTATCAAGTACTTTTGTTGATCTGAAAACTTGTCCTAAAAAATCTTACTAATAGCCCACATAGTTATTAACCATCTCCTGTGGTGGTCTGTTCTCTGCAAGAAGGGTCAGTCATTTCTTTTTATGACAGATTTGGAATAAATCTTTGGAGAAATATTGATGGTATTAAGACCATGCTTTTTAAAGAAATACCAAAATTACATGAAAATCATTTTTCCACAATCAACTGAAACATATGTGATTTTCTTAAATGTGTTAAATTTGCTAGCTGGCCTAATATTACATTCTTAGGAGGTATGTGGTCTAATGGTAAAAAATTGTTTTTGACAAGACTTTACTATTCTCTGCGTTTGCTATATGTCTTTGTGCAGTTGCTTCCATTTCCATACATGTAAGTTGGAGATATCTGTCCTGATTATTGTGAACATTAAATGAAATTTTATGTGTGTAGATAAATTATACTAACAATATATAAATATATGTATTGTAATTAATATTATATCTCTTCTATAAATCACAAAATGGCTTATAAACATAAGGAAGCATGATTACTGTTAAAGTCACTTAAAAGAATATTCTGAGATGCGTATTGGTTCAAATTTTAAGTTATTCCATATGCGTATAGGGACATAGAAAGGAAACAAAGAAAAGGTCTGTAGTTGTGAGCTTCAGAGACCTTTGAATTGCTTCATTTCTTGAAATTGGTTAAGTATATACTTTCCCCTGAAAGAATGTAATACTGCATTGCTACAACTAGAAAACCCTTAAATGTCCTTCAGTGGAGCTTCTGCTGACACATTACCTTAAATACTGGTAAATGAGACTTTGCTTATGTCATTATAGAAATAAATTTGGTAACCTAAGAAATGAATGTAAATCATCTATTTATAAAGACAATATGAAAAATGCTTATCATATATAGACTATTATGGGTGATTTTTATTAAATAAATGGTAACATAGTCTGTTGAAAGGATACTCTATGTTTTAGTTTTAAAAATTAATATGCCCATATAGAATTTTAAATCTTTTAAGAGGAAAACATTAAAGTAATATTTTATCTATTTACACTGACCCGGAACTTGGAAATAAAGAGAAATGAAACAAAACATGATTTCATAAAGGCCACATATTCCCTATGGTTGTAACTAGGAACACTAGGAACCTACTCGTGTTTTTCTTTTTTGTTTTTTTTTTGTTTGTTTGTTTGTTTTTGAGACAGAGTCTCGCTCTGTGCCCAGACTGGAGTGCAGTGGCGCTCTCTCAGCTCACTGCAAGCTCCGCCTGCCGGATTCATGCCATTCTCCTGCCTCAGCCTCCCGAGTAGCTGGGACTACAAGCGCCCGCCACCACGCCTGGCTAATTTTCTCTATTTTAGTAGAGACGGGGTTTCACTGTGTTAGCCAAGATGGTCACGATCTCCTGATCTCGTGATCCGCCCACCTGGGCCTCCCAAAGTGTTGGGATTACAGGCGTCAGCCACCCTTCCCAGCCCGGAACCTACTTGTAGATAGTTTATATAATTTTAACAGTCTTCTTTAACTGTGTATTACAGGGTTGCTGAGGACTAGAAACAGCAAATTATAAGAGAAGAGCCTTTTGTAATCAGATATTTTAGCAAACAGCAAGAATAAGTGGCAAAAAGGAAAAACATGAAAACGGAAAGGATACCACTCACAAAGCACTGTTTGTATAAGAGTAAATAGACATACATACCTACAAATAGCAAAGAAATTTAAATATATTTGAAAATACATATTGCAAGGTATTTCTTGATATGATAGAAACTAAATGTTTACTTGAATGAAATAAATCCATGTTCATCAAAATATTAGCTATCCAAAATTAGTAATTTCTCTGCATAAGTAGCAGTTATCTCTATAAATTATCTGTATATCAAGTTGTTTTAAATATCAGCGTTTACTTATTGGAGTTAATTGATATTTACATTTTCTTAAGTTCTTTTGAAGGCCAAAATTATTTCTGTAGATTGTCATAGAAGTGTTAATAAATTTTCTACTACATTTTGGTATTATTGTTTTATTTTGTGATGTTTCAGTGTTACTCATCCAACCAGATGACTTACTGTACACTAACATTAATATTTCCTAAATAATTATGTCTGTATTATTTCATAAGATACTGAGTTGTATTTCCAGTAGGAATATAAGCTGATGCATTTTCTTTTATATGAACAGAATGTTCATTAATTTTCATTATAGATGGCAATTGGAACTATGTGGATCAAATCATTAGCATATATTCGTTATTCTAGAATAGTGTTACTGTGGTTTGAATAATGTCTCAGGTATCTAAACAGTTTTTAATAGCATTTTAGACCACAATAAAAAATATTTATTTTTCTCCCTAACAATATTATTTTAGGTAGAGTTCATTTTCAGAGTTTATCTATTTTTTCTACCTTAGGAAAAAGAAAAAAAAATGTCAAATTATCCGTTATTTCTCCTAGTATCTTTCTCAAAACACTTTCACCAAGTGCCCTTTTTTAATGATAAATTACAACTTATTATAGTTTTTAAATCATTTTCCAAAATATACCTCCTTTTTGTGTTCATTGGATGATCTTATAAACCAAGAGACTTACTGGCTTTATAGATATTTTGTAGATTAAAAAGGCCTTAGAAATCAGTCACATATATGTTTCAAAATACAGAGGAGAAATTTTAGACTCAGTAAATTGTTTCTTTAAAAAAAAACAAAATACTTGTTGAGTATCTGTAGTGTGCCAGGCACTGTTCTAGGCACTGGAGATACAGTAATAAACATGACAAAGTCCCTTTCATACTGTTGTTTTTGTCTCTGCTGAGCCTGTCATCGTCTCCCAATGTTTTTCATAACTGTTATTTTCTTTTAGTATTCTTTCTCTGTGTTTTATTTCTCTTATGTATAGTGTCTGTCCACATGAACTAGAATATGAGCTCCATGAAGGCAGGGTTTGTTTGTTTTTCCTGTTTGGTCATTGCTGTATCTTCAGCTTCTAATATGATACTTATTTAGTAGGGACTGAATACATTTTTATCAAATGAATTAATGAACTGAGTAAAAACCATGGGCCAGGAGCATGTGGCATTCTGAAAGCCAAGTGAAGTGTTTTTAGAACAGAATGGTCACCTACTGGCAGCATAAAATGCTGCTGAAGGGGGAAACAACATGAAGACTTGAAGATTAGATTTATCCAGGTACAGCCGTGATGAATGCTTTCAGTAGAGTTGTAGAATCTACTAAATTCAAGGGGGAAAAAAAGCCATATTGGAGTATATTCAAGATTGGGTGATGAGGAAGTAGAAAGAGAGTATCTATAAAACTCATTCATGGAATTTTGAGGGATAAGGGAATTGAGCAGCAACTAGAAGAGGCATATATAAAATAGTACAATGAATTTCTTTATACCCTTCATCTATATCAACAGTATCAAGATTTGTCATGCCTAAAAACTTTACTTCTTTTTTGTTGTTGCAGAAATATTTTGATGCAAGTTCAGTCGCATTTTACCTGTACGTATTTCAGTATTCATCTCAGAAAAGAAAAAAAAATGACACTTTCTGTAAACTGATGCCATAATCTCACATGTTAAAGTTAACAGTAATTATGTGATACTAATACTCTGTCCTTGTCATTGCCTCAATTTTGTTTCAAGTGAAAATTGTTTAATTTTGGACCCAACCAAATTCTGATTTACATTAAGTCATAGTACATTTTAAGTCTTCTTTTGTCCGGAGAGTAATCTCTTCTTTATTGACGAAGCTGCATCAGTTGTATTGTAAACTGTTTTTGTGTCTTTGCTTCGTTATGGTATCATTTATTTTTCTGTTTTCAGTATTAATCTGTAGTGCTATTTGATAAGATTTAGGTTCAACTGCTTTTGAGTACATCATAATTGGTTCTGTGTGCTTTTTATTACATCACGTCAAGAAGCATATAATGTTTGGTTTTCATACTCATCATGCTAGTGTTGATCATTGAAGTCAGTTGGTAATACCTGATGTTTTTATTGATAATTTTATATTAACCTTTCATCTAATGATTTTATCCATTTATGATCTTTACCAAACTTAATTTTGTCATTAGCTTTGCAAAAGAGTAATTTTCTAACTCTGTCAATGTCTTTAAAAACTGTAGAAATTACAACATATTTCCTGCTGATGGGAATAATTCAACAGAAAAAAATTATGATGTAAGAAATAACTCTAACTGGAGAAGCAGTGGACTTGGTAGCCAAGGAGGTACAGGGCCCAGTGCATAAGTGATGGATCACCTTAGGTAGAAACAGGAACTATGTAACTGACTTACCCAAACTTATAGTATAGCACAGAATATATTTTATTAAATTTCTATGAAAACTTTGTTATTAAAACTGATAGATGTATGTGATTTTAGAAACCTGTGCGTTTTTAACATTTGATATTGTATGTTAAATCAAAACTTAAAGTCATTGTAAATGTCAATGCCTGTATTTGGCATTGCCCTTTCTTATTACACTTTTTGTGATTTCTTTCTTAAAAGTGCAGTTTTAAATTAATGATCTCTTAGGCCGGGCACAGTGGCTCACACCTGTAATCCTAGCACTTTGGGAGGCTGAGGTGGGCAGATCACTTGAGCTCAAGAGAGAAGCCTATGCCACATGTCGAAACCCTGTCTCTACAAAAAATCCAAAAAATTAGCCAGGCATGCTGGTGCGTTCCTGTAGTCCCAACTGCTTGGAGGGCTGAGGCGTGAGGATCACTCTTGAGCCCAAGTAGTCGAGGCTGCAGTAAGCCAAGATCGCACCACTGCACTCCAGCCTGAGTGACAAAGCGAGACTCTGTCTCAAAAACATTAATTAATCAATCAATTAATTAATGGTATCTTATGTACCTCTATCTTGTACAAAATATAGGCATGTACTTTTATGTAACTGGTTTTCACCTCTTGTTGCTAGTCTCTTTCAAAGAGAAATAAATGCTACTGTTAAATAAAATGATAAACAACAAGCAGTTTAGTTTAGACACTGATTGAGCCTAAAAGCCTTTAAAATGACAAAACCAGCAACTTTTATGATTTATAGGCTCATTTTTTTTTAACAAATTTTGGTGATACACCTGACAGTCTCCCTTTTTTGTGACTTTCTCCTAAAAATTACAGTTTTGTGTTTTCTGAGTGAAAAGGCCATACGTTCAGTAGAAGAATATGATAGCATCTCTTCTGAGGATTGTAGCATTTCTGAGTGGGCAGATATAGAATCTCTTTTTTCTTTCTTTTTTTTATGTTAATAGTTCTAATGCAAATTATGTAATTTAATTTTCAAGCAATATGTACTGCAGTTGTGAACCCGTGAACTACTTTCTAGTGTCCCACAGATGCTAATATGTGAAATTTAGCTTTAGACAATCATAATTCCTTATGGCTCAGTAATTTCCACTCACTATCTGTTAGTCTATACAATCTGAAAAGTGTAGGGGCCACTGTGTGCTCTGACATTGTTTGTATTATCAGAATTTTATTGACTGCATAGATTTATAATCTCTAGTTATTTAGTGCCGTGTTTTGTTTGTTTTTCTTTCTTTTTTTTTTTTTTTTTAATCTCTATTTAAGTTAGACTGTTTTGGCATCCACAAAAGAGCACTCTGTAGTTGTCTCCAAAAACAAGAATGTAATCTGATCTCTGTTTCATATTGTCTGCTGACCTGGATAAGCACACTTTGTATTAGCTACATTGATCAGTTCCTTTCTAGTCATTTATTGGACACTTTATACATTGCCTTGTAAAGACTCCCTAGAGTATCCCCATAAACTAGATCATTTTATGCAGGAACCACAATATACATCAAGATAGATGAGAATGAGAAAAGCTGATTAAGAGAAACTGTAAAAATTAAACCCACAGACTCACATTATGTTTTTCAGGCTTTATCCACCCTTACAAATGAAAGCCATATATATTTTCTGTTGAAATATTTTGTAAAATCCAGGAGACTTAGATTTTTGTAGATTTGAATTTTCATTGTTTAAAACATGACAATTTTGTTTAGGTATATCTCTAAGTTTTTCTTTTATTTCTGCTTCTAATTCCTGTAATCTAATTCTGTCGTCTAGAAGTATTAATGATATTCTTTTACTATTATTTTAATTTCAAAACTACTAGAAAATTGGTCTTGGTGTCAGAATCTTTAAAACAGTATAAACTCCTTACGACTTTGTAAATATTTGTAGTTTCACAAATTTGCCCTTCAGAATGTATTTTAAAACATTTTACAAAATACCTTGGAATTTTGAAACAGTAGCACCAAAAGGAAATATGTTAGGTAATTGAAAATGTTTCCATTAATTCAAAAAATCTTTTATAAATTTTAAAATCTCATTTTTTTGAACATTTTAACAACTGTTTAGAAAAGAAATACTTATTTCTTAGAAGCAAGTTCATATGTTATGTTGGGACACTGAGAAGGTTACAGTGGAATACCAGGCTTCTACAATAAGCCTCAGAATAGTCTGAAAAACTATTTTATTTTTATTGCCTTAATGTATATCTGTAAAGTATAAAATAGGCGATAGGACCTGTGTGTTAGACCCAATTTCACCTTAGTCTTGTCTTGCATCATATATTTACATTTTATTCACAAGATATGAAATAAATACTATTAATATCTGTAACATATTTATGAATTTCAAGTTTCATAAACTATTTAAATTTCATGTTTAGTCCTAATATTTTTTATTAAAATTATATCATCAATAAAGACAGCACTGATTCATTTATCCAACAAATGTTTACAGTGTACCTATTATGTGTCAGAAGCTATTGTAAACTTGAAGGATACTACAGCACAAAACAAAACAAATTTACACTCCACCTAGAGCTTATATTCTAGTGAAAAAGTGAAAAAATAAATGTAAAATATCAGGTAACGAGTGTTGCTATGATTAAAGGAAGAGCGTGGTAAGTGATGGAACAAATGTACTATCTATGTTGTTACCCCCATTATTTTCAGATTGTAATGTCCTACAATTCTCTGGTTTTTTCCCCGTGAAGAGTAAGCTCTTTGAAAACTGGATTTATTGATCTCTACTGGCATGTTACCAGTTTCTAACCCTAAGTTCTTTTTTAAGTACTCAATAAATATTTATTATGTCAATGAATCAGCGATACGTTCACAACTTCTCTGGATCTCTGATTCAGTTGGAATCCGAATGCCCTTTTTGAGACTAAAACAACTAGAAAAGAATTTATAAAAGGAATCATGAGAAGAGACATGTATATATTATGTTTGGTACAATTAAATGTTTTAAATTAGAGTTCTGCATTTGACATTTTTTTGGCATTATGATATCCTTTTTCAGAGTTTTTTTAATGCAAAATATGGAATATTTTCTGAAAATCAATCTTTTATCCACAGGTACTACTGAGCGAGTGTGCTTGATCCAGGGAACAGTTGAAGCACTGAATGCAGTTCATGGATTCATTGCAGAAAAAATTCGAGAAATGCCCCAAAATGTGGCCAAGACAGAACCAGTCAGCATTCTACAACCTCAGACCACCGTTAATCCAGATCGCATCAAACAAGTGAGTGTTTAGTTGAGAAATCAAAGGGAAATATCCACAGCATAGTATAAGTTCCTTACAAAAGCAGCCTTAAAGTGTTAGCATAAAACTTTTATTTTAAGCATACATAAAACATACCAGAGTTGTCTTTAGTTATTTAAAGACTATCAAGGTCTCATCCTTAGATTGATCAATTAATTTATTGATCAATTGAATTATTCATTTATTAGTGTTACATTGAGGAACACTATGTGAATCTTAGTGATTGCCCTTTTTAAATTTATAGACACAAACTTAATTTATAGGAATTGAATCTGTTTAAAATTATATCACTTTTTAAATAAAGTATAAGTACTGCAATGACACATTCAAAATTTCTAATACCCTATTTTTAGTGATATTTGTAGTTTTCTGGATAGTTATTATGCATAGAGGCTCCTGTTTTGTTAATTTTATTGTCATGTTCTACATTTTTTATCAAAAAAATGTATAGTAAATTTATGTACCTACCATACAGTTGTTTGTTACAAATCAGTTATTGTGCTTTGTGTAACTTATGTAGTATTTAAACATATGTCATAAAGGGCCAGTATTCATTTTTAATGTATGAGATTTTTTGTAAAAAAATTTTACTTGGGAAAAACTCATGTGAGTTTTTAAGATTGAGTAATGGCTGACATGATGTAGGGGGAAAATGACATTATTTCATGTTAAATAAGGTGGATTCTTCCACTATAAATTCTTTTACATCTATAAATTTATTATGTTCATAATTATTGTTTCTACCTTTGCCCTTTTATAATTAGTATCTTAATTTGTGACTTAATTTTACTATCACAGACTATGGCTTCAAAACAAATGTATTACTCTTCATTAATTCACAGAATATTTAATTTACAGAATACTCATGTTCATTGTAATAAATTTGAAATGTAGCTCAAAGTCTTATTAATTTCATGTTTCTGAATTTAAAAAGTATTCTTATACTGAACAGCGTTATGAATCTTACAATTTTAGCAATATATAGATAAATATAATACTGAATAATATAAACATAGAAATTGATAATTAGGTAATATATTTTCAAATTATAGACTAATGTCTAATTTTATACTAATTACTTTTTTTAAAAAAAATCCCTTTATGTTTAAATCATGAGTAGGTAGTTGTTATTCTATACAAAAGTGTTCATGTTATACTCGTTGTCAATGTCAAATGGTTCAGTTTATACCCTTCATAAGTCTTAAAGGAAGTGTCCCTTAATGTATACATGGGAGAATATAAATATTTTAAAGCTGTAAATATCAGTGGATATTTTATTTTTTACAGCCATTTCTAGTTGTGTTTATTTTTTTTTACTGTCAGTGAATACAAAGAATAGTTTGAAGACTGTCTTGAAAGTAATACTGTGACTTTATCCAGAGCTTAAAAGTAGAAGTATAGTTAAAGACTTGGGTTAAAATCACCTGGGACTAAGAGTTTACAGAATAAGCACTGAAGTATAAGGTCTATTGGCTTTCTGCCTTAATCCAGCCTATAAGTTTCTCCTTTTCTTTTGTAATTTCTTTGAGAAAATTCAAACATTTAGGGATAGAAGCCAATATCTTGATTTTTTTCTAAGTAAAACATAAAATTTAGTAGTATGATACCATTGACAATATGTTCAGGATACTGATATGAATTATTATTTTTTATAAGAACAAATATCTCATACCACCAAATAATGGTCTATGAATCATTGTTACAATTCCAATTTTCTATATGGCAGTATGAGATTTGCAGGCTATCATATATCCAGTGCCAGTATAGATTTATAAAGACTAGAATTTTAAAATATTTGCTTTATTTTTATTTGCCTTTTTGGATAATGTTATTTAAATTCAAGATAAGTATAAAAATAATAATGATTTATTGACATTTGTGTATTTGTATCCATTTGTAAGCCTTGTAGGTATTCACGGAATTAAAAGTATTATTGGTTATTTAATATTTTCATGTAATCAATGATGTATGTGACAGTGTGTCATTTAAAAGGATTTATTAAAAAGACAACACTAACTCTAATAGGACATTGTATTTAACACTTACATATTTTCTTTATATTATAAAAGTTGAAATTTTTACTTGAAAATCAAGTAAAGCAGTGAAATGTATGTCCAAAATACTATAAATCAGTCAGACCTTTTGCTCTAAGTTTGAGATTCTCTGACTTTCTAGGTATCCAGTTTTACCAATGTAGTACTCTTTGCTGGATTATTCTCTAAATAACAAGTATATAAATTTAAATGACCTTAATTTTACTTCTGAAAAATTATGCTGTTATTCAGTATAAAATAATTATGTCTAAAATCATTTTGCAATAGAATAGATTAAAATATATTTTGTATGTTGCTTATGTATGTTTTAAACTAAGTAAATTGAATGAACCAGGTGTTTTACCCAGTTGAAAACTGCCCTTATTTACTGAATGGGTTCTCAGACAAGTATAATTTCTTGGGAAAGTAGTGCCTACTGGTCTCTCAGGTCTTTCATATACTAGAATAATGAAATTTAGCACAACAGCCTTATATATAACTTGATATATTAGATCTTGTGGAAGATTTAATTCTTAATTCATATATGTATTTTTTTCTAAAAGCTACATCAGGGAAGAAGTGGTTATGGACATTTAAAGAATTCTCTTGTATTTAAAAAAGATCAAAGTAAGATATCAAAAATATTTCATTTAACCCAAAGAATTTTACTGTTATCATGATAAATTGACAAAAATAGCACTTGTTAATTTGTTTGTTCATTATTCATGGACATGAATAATTATGAATTTACTAAATGCTTTCTTAGTAAGTAGCAAAATATACTAAATTGTAGCCCTTGCTCTTGCAGACCAGTTTGTGAGATAAATACTTAAAATAACTTATAAAAATTAAAATTGTAGGCCGGTTGAGGTGGCTCACGCCTGTAAACTCAGCACTTTGGGTGGCCGAGGCGGGCGGATCACGAGGTCAGGAGATCGAGACCATCCTGGCTAACACGGTGAAACCCCGTCTCTACTAAAAATACAAAAAATTAACCGGGCGTGGTGGCAGGTGCCTGTAGTCCCAGCTACTCGGGAGGCTGAGGCTTGAACCCGGGAGGCGGAGCTTGCAGTGAGCCAAGATCTTGCCATTTTACTCCAGCCTGGGCTACAAGAGCAAAGCTCCGTCTCAAAAGAAAAAAAAAAATAAAATAAAATTGTATTAATATACCAAAACTATAATGTATACAATATGCTATAAAAATTCAGAGGCGTGGCCAGGTTCTGTGGCTCACGCTTGTAATTCCAGAACTTTGGGAGACTGAGGCAGGCAGATCAGCTGAGGTCGGAAGTTTGAGACCAACCTGACCAACGTGGAGAAACCCCATCTCTACTGAAAATACAAAATTAGCCGGATATGATGGCACATGCCTGTGGTCCCAGCTGCTGGGGAGGCTGTGGCGAGAGAATCGCTTGAACCAGGTAGGCGGAAGTTGCAGTGATCCGAGATCATGCCATTGCACTCCAGCCTGGGCAAGAAGAACGAAGCTCCATCTCTTAAAAAAAAAAAAAAAATCAGAGCCATGTAAAAGAAATACAGGCCAGACTGACAGTTAATAGTCTTGTAAATAGACGAAAACTTGACTGGACCTTGAAGAATGTATAGGAATAGCCTCATTAGAGGAGAAAAAAGAAAAACATTTATTTTAGGAAGGTGAAACGATATGAATTTGGGGTGAAGGGTATCATATTTGTTGAATAGTAAGGAGACTGTATTGGCAGAAGTGGGACATTTATGTTGCAGTTGAGAGGGAATTAATGTTAGATAGATAGTATGGAGCCAGATAATGAAAAACCTTTGTTGTCCAGTCAAAGGACATCCTATGGAATACAGATTTGCCAAACATTTTCCTAAAGAGCCCTTTTAATTTATCTGTAAGATTGTGGGGGAATAAAAAGAAGTCACTTATGCAGTTTGTTATCTCTTGCACTAAAAATCCTGACAGACTCTTAGAGTGCTTGTAGGTACAGCTATTCATAGGAAAAAGAGAACTGTGAATTGACTAGTTTGGGTGCTGGAAGACAGTTCGCTTGTTGGAAAAAAAGGAGGATATTTGTCAGAAATTAAACACTAAAGATGACAGTTACATATTTAAATATTTTATTCATTTTGGTACAGTATGTATACAAATGATACAGTATACAGATTTATTTAACAACACAAAATAGGGGTTTGGGAAGGTGATTACTTCAGTAATGTTACTTCACTAGTAATAGATTTTGAATTACAATGGAGATTTGTTCTCTGCTGTTTTCACTTTGCCTATAAATATCAGAGGTTCTTGACAGTCTATTACTGCAGACTTGCTTGAAAGCAAGCTCTATTTATTACAGTGTTTATTAATAATAATATTATCTGGCCCAGCAAAGCTATCATTTGTTAACAAGAATTCATCTCATAATTTGTAATAATCTTGTACTCACTTCCAAAAGCCCAGTTATGTCTACATTTAATTAAGTATGTACTGTTAAATTCTTGGTTTTTAAAAAATCTTTATTCCAAAAGATCCACTGTTTTAAAATTGTTAGTAATTTTTCTGTAATAAGTATTTTCACCCTTCAATGTCTAAAGAATTATTCAACAGCCATACAAGTAATGGAGATAAAATACATATTATGCTTTTCCATTTGAAAGAAAAAATGACGCTAAGAAATGACTCTGTCCTTCACATTCATTATTTGAAAAATGTAGAAAAAAATTTTCATAGGAATATGTACTTTGTTCTAATTAATACATCAATATATAATGTTATGTGGATATTCAATTAATTACATCTTCATGATGTAGATCAGAAATTTTACTAAAGGATATTTAACATTAAACCACTAAGCTTTAACTCTGCACAGTAAATGGATGTAAACAATTTGCTTATAAAATGTTAAGGAAACAGGCCAGGAGCAGTTGCTCTTGCCAGTAATCTCAGCACTTTAGGAGGCCAAGGCAGAAGATTGCTTGAAGCCAGGAGTTTGAGACCAGCCTGGGCAACAAAGTGAGACCCTGTCTGAATAACATAATAGTAAGAAGAAGAAAATAAAATATTAAGAAAATAAAAAATTTGTACATTTATTGAATGTACAAATGTACATTGAAATATTTCTTAGTGGATTTTTGTTTTACAAGAAATCTGTATGGTGTTATCTATATGGTTGAGAACAACTATCACACCTGTTCCATTAATTTAATAATCTTTTACAAGTATTACTTTAGTATATTTACATTTAGCCGTTTATGAGAACACTTTTTCTCCTAGTATCAAAAATGATCAACTGAAATGAAACTTTCCAGAATATTTTGATTGTTATAAATTCAATTTATAAAGCAGGGGTCCTTTTGTGCTTAAAAATATTTATATGAATAATAGCTGGAAAACTCGTTGCATCTTTATTTCATTACATTTTCATTATTTTAAGAATTTAAAGTAAGAAAATATAGAGACAACTTACTGTAACATTTCAACAGTCTTATAACATGAAACCCAAACTTGCATAATTTTTACTTGTTTATTAAATATATTAAAATGTAACCTCTTAACAGATTATGATGTTTACCAACCACAATTTTAATTATCTTAAGCCCATTGATATTATCTAGAAATTTAAAATCATTGATTTTATTCCTGTTGAAAAGAAGCAGCATCACAATTATTAAGGACAATTTAGATGAATGTAAATTGTATCAATTATTAATACATGTCCAATATTTTATATATATGCCAAACAGAAAGGCAATAAAAATTGACAGATCATATTAATCTAAGTAATTAAAATTCTGAGTGATTTGATATTAAATTTTAATTTCAATTAAAAGTTTAATTTGCAATTAAACTTTTTCTACATAGTTCTTTGCAATTAAGACCTTGTTGAGAATTTGTATCCAAGACAAGGTGGATGTCGTATAAAACCTATAGTGCTTCAGAATGGTTTTCCATTAGACAGTAATTCCAATGGAAATGGAAGAGCTCAACACACATAGAATCATGCTTCTGTAGGTTAATCAACATGGATTCTAAACTATATTGGGAGAAATGATCTCTAGATTTATTTAACACATACTTAGTCACCAGACTCATTATTCATCTGAGATTAGTACAGAACAGATTTTTACATGTATGTTAACTCCTCCCAGGTATCCTCTGTAGTAACAGTTGTAACCAATGGTAGAAAAATAAAACCTTTACTATTCAATTCATAGAACAAATCTTAGCATGGAGTCCTTAGCACATGTCTTAGCATAGTATTGCATGGAAAATAAAATACTAGGGAATTTTTTAATTATTGAAAATGAAATATCTCTTGAGAAAGAGCAAGAATTAATTATAAAAAACAAAAATAGAAAATAAAAGATGTAAAACTTTTTAAAATTTTGAGAATTTACTGATTACTATAGTTCTCCTACCCCTTTTTTTTATATGATTTGATAACAATCTTGGTTTGACTCACTATTAGTTGTAGCCTTCCTAGAAGTATTTAGGTTTTAACTTTAGAAGAATCGGAATTATTTGAGGAGTGGACTATATAAAACATGGTATGATGTTAGAACCAGTAGTATTTTGTTACTGGAGGACAGTGAATTAACCAGAAGCCTGCTAATTTCTTACTCTTTTTTTTTTTTTTTACTCTTAATGGCTTTATTGTACCCAAATTACAACTTTTGAAATGTTAAATGCAAAAATACGACTTCAAGTAATTTCATCTGCTTTTCCTGACACTGCTGAACCTTTAAAGTTATGCTTTTGCTCATATCTGAGTAACTTTGACAAATATATATTAATATAATGTAAAACATAATACCCATATACAATTGTATCTTTAATATAAAAACATATCCCATTTCACCTACTTAGAAATATTATCTATTGAGGATATAACATAAGCAATGCTATTTTGCTTAGTGAACATATGACACTTAAAAACATTCTTAACATCTTACACTTTTAAGGTTTTTCTGTTAGACATAAGAACTTTTTAAAATATCTTAATGAGTTGTTCAACATGTGTAGATGACCTTCTATAACATATTATGTATATAGTAAGTATATATGTTTAGAAGTGAACAATAAATATGATTCCTAACATTGTTGTGTTTATTTTTAACACAACTGATGATGCTATATTATACTCTTCCTCTATATTAAATTTACTCTTTAGGATAAATGATAAAAATATTATGATAATTTGTTAGAATGCTATTAGTTACCTGTTTATTAATATGAGGTTAATGTTTACATTTTCAGACGGGCCTTAAATTTATTAAAAATTAATATTTTAGAAGATAATGTGATATTAAGAACTCAGAACTTCACATTTAATTGCTTTTAAGTATGGATCCCTAAATTCATGTGGAATCAACTTGTTGGTGATGTTCAACATATTAAGTAGGTGGATAATTTTATGCCAAAGTAAACTTCATTTCACCACTTCTTCAAATCTCTGACTGTGTTCATTGATAGGAAAGTGACTCTTTTGGTTTTATTCATTGAACTTCTTGAATTTTTTTTTTTTTTTTTTTTTTTTTTTGCATCTCTTTTCCCCCAAGAAAACAAGAGGGAAAGAAATGAAACTACTATTCATGAATATGATCAGGATACTTTTAGTACTCATGTGAATTTTTATCAGTCACCATCATGATTTCAAGTCATGAATTTATTTTTACATGCTTATGCATGCATGTTTACATGCATTAGTTACTTAATTGATGTTAAAATCCATTAAATTCAAATGAATAGGAGAAAAATTTGTTCATAGGATTTTGTTCTCGTTATATTACATTTTATTTTATTTTGTTTTATTTAAATAATCAGTTTAAGGCTTATAAAGGTTGATTTGCTCCTGAACTGCTTTGTTTCCCAGACATTGCCATCTTCCCCAACTACCACCAAGTCCTCTCCATCTGATCCCATGACCACCTCCAGAGCTAATCAGGTACAGTATCATCCTGTCATCTACACCATACTTTTCACGGGTGATTGCCTGCAAACTGGAGAAAAAGATAATGGTGGGTTAAGGATTTATTCGTTCATTCACATATATGCACCATAATCAGATTCCAAATAACCTAAGAAAGAAAAATCAATTATTTCTAAAATTTTATATGCATTTCTAATTTTAGATTACAAATACTATATTCAGATATTAAACTACTATAATTTTTTATTATTTTTTCTTAAAATTGTGACTACATAATGGAGCTCTGAAGGCTATTTATTGAATTGGTATTTTTAATTTCCCTTATTGTATCTTCCTAGAATTTTTCATATGTAAGTTAAGGATATCATATATGTAAAAAATAAATGTATAAATTGAGCAAAGGTATATCTTTAAAAGTGAACGCAATTTTATTTGCTTTTTATTTGAGACATGCCTTATTATGTAAACAACTTGCACCTATTGATGAAAAGCATTTCTAGCAATCTAAAAGAAACTGAAAATTGGTATTTGTGGTAATTTTAATGTTTAACAACTCAGGCGAAAATTCTAAGCATTTTCATTGCTCGACTGACAAACTTTGCAAGTAGAATATATTTTATTAGTTTGATTTATGGTTGTTTTGGTACTATTTGTAGGTCATTCTTCAAAAATGTGGTTATTTTTAACAAATATAAGAAGATTATCTAAAATATTTGTGTAATTCAGAGTCATACTGTACTTTAATTTGACAAATGTTGAATAATATAATTATTAAAATTATTAAACACATTTTTATTTGGTCTGAGTTGAGCTTCATTTAGGTGAGAAATGTTATTTTCTTTAATATTTTTGCTTTTTTAATAATAAAAGGCTTTATGGGGTTATTTAAATATTAAATAAAAGCTTATCTGATTAATATATTTTTCATATAGTTGACTAACAAATTATTAACTTTGAACTATATTTGCTAAATATATTAAATGTGGTTTTTGCGTAGTATCTAATATAAGACTATCAGAACTATTTTGCTGATTTGTTGATCCTAATACTTTTGCAACCTGAAGAAAGATTTAAATATAATAACTGGAAGCAAAACTAATATTTAGGATGATATTTTATACTACAGGTTTGATTTTCATTTTATACAATAGCGTTCCCTTCAAACAAAAGTATTTTATAATGCAAACATTTTTACGTCCAATAAATTGGTTAGTGAAGTACACATCTCCCGTGGTAAAAACCAACACTTCTCTTTGAAGGAAATGGTACTACATAAAGTGACAATCAAGCTTGTATTAAAAATGCATGAAGTTTAAAAGTATACTTACATTTTTACTCTACATACCTTATCTTTTACTGAGTTTTAATTGTATGGTATAAAAACCTTTTATGAAAACAACTGATTCTGTGTTTTTAATATTTCTTTTGTACTTTATCATTCTGTCTTTTCCAAATGTAAACATGACAAACACAACCACAATAAAAATAAAACGAATGATTTTTCTCGAGGTAAAAAACCCTGGATCTAGAAGAGAAAATCTCCTTAATAATTTTGCCTTTGAAGCTAAATTAGTATTTTCTTTCATTTATTCTTATAAGAGCATGTGAATCTTTATAAAATGGTTTCGTAAAAGGCTAATCATATATTTAAGTTTACTAGTATTGTATTTTTACCCTCTAGATAAAGTGCTTGCCAAATCTAAGTTTTGCTATTTTGAAATAAGTCATTTGTAATTTTATATTCTGTCCACTATACTCTGTTATATTGTTACTTATACTCTGTTTTCTTCTGTTCTTGTACAAAGAAGCATAATATCTCCTGGATATCATGAAGCAAGATATAAGAGAAGAACAAAACAAAATCTGTAATTCATTGAAAGAATTGTAATCATCAATCTTTCATATTATTAATAGTTTGTAATTATTTTTTCCCCAACAGTATTTTCCAGTAGATTCTAATCATGCGGTAGGGCAGAAGGAAATGTGGTTTTTGTTGTTCATTTGTTTCTTGTCAACAGTCCCAATTAATATAGCTTTGCTATACTGACTTATATCTGAAAGTGTATAAACAAGATAAGAAAATAGGTTCTAATATGATCATCTGAAGCTATTTGTAATAAAAAGAACTAATGGATTGTCAATATTCAGAAAACCAAAAATAAAAAACACAGAAAACTATTCAAGGAGTAAGTTTGATCTGCATTTCCAATATTTAAAAATACTTTTTATTCTTTTAAAAATGATGACATGTTTCAGTACATACCGAATTTTACTTTATTAACCTTGAGACCCCTTAACACGTTTCCATAGGTCAGACTGACATACTCTGACTACAGTGTTGTCCTATAATAATTTCCTCCTTAAAACTGAAAGACTGTTATATGAGAAGTCTTATAAAATGATGGCATGGTGGCTCACACCTGTAATTTCAACACTTTGAAAGGCCGAGGCAGGAGAATCACTTGAGGCCAGGAGTTTTAGACCATCCTGGGCAACATAGCCAAGACCCTGTCTCTAAAAATGTATACATTTTGAAAATTAACTGGTCACAGTGGCACTTGCCTATAATCCTAGCTACCTGGAGGCTGAGGCGGAAGGAGTGCTTGAGCCCAGGAGTTCAAGGCTGCAGTGAGTCATGATCATGCCACTGCTCTCCAGTCTTGTGTGTTAACTTAATTCTCAGTTTTCACATCAGTGAAATTCAAATAATATCGCCTCATAGGGTTGTCATAAGAAGTGAAGAACAGTTACCTCTTCTTAGAACAGTGTCTTGAATGTAACAAGCATCATATAAATGTTAGGTTATGTTTAATTTCTTATCTGTCAAGTGAAAAAGATTATTCTTTAGCATAGTAAATAATAAAGCAAATGGCTTATTAAAGCTTTAGAGTTTTGCCTTTGGAAAGATTCTAGTATTAGTATTGGCTGTTTTTTCAAGTCTAAAATACTTCTGTAATTAAAACCTGTCTGCTTTAAACTACTTTACAATTATTTTCTAGAAAGAGTTCTCAGTTACTTGTTGCCTAAAAGTACATAAAATTGCTCTTCTTCCCCTACTGAAGAAGAAAAGTTGTAAGAACTAACAGTTTTACAACTTGTTCTGTACATGTGTTGTATATTGTAAGGTACAAGTTTGATATTTTTCTACATATGGAATTTTAAATACAAAGCAGATATAAAGATATAGTAAATAGATCAAATTCTTTAAAACAACGTGTTTAAACTTTCACATAAAACTTAAACAGAATCAGTAGTGTTCAATCAGTTCTAAGTTATTAATACTAAGTTACTCAGTCACTCCATTAAGATTCAACAAAATGGTTTTGTTAATCAGTGGTACCAAAAATTAAATTTTGGTTTTAACCTTACTCCTTCTTGTTAGCTCTCCTGGGATTTTTCTGAAATTTCATGAAAAGAATAAAAGAATGATTTCAGAAATATGTGTTTATAAACATTTGTTTATTTACTGATAAGTTTGAAATTATAGGCATTTATCAAAATGTATAGAACACATGAAAATAGGTAGCTCATATATAGTACCCTTACGGTGGCTGCAGAAAAATAAAAATAAAAATAATTGGTCTCACTTTAAATTCATGACCACAAGTCACAAATAGATTCTTAATTCTGTCATTCGTAAGCTCATTGACTTTCTTATTCTCTAGATGACTATTTCACAAGTTCTCCTCTCTTTTCAATACTGTACTAATTTTCTATTGCTGTAAAACAAATTACCACAAACTTAGTGGCTTAAGCAGCACACATTTATATTCTTATAATTTCTGTAGGTCAAGAGCCCAGGCATGACTTAAGCCAGGCAGGCTGAGCCCTTTGCTTGTGACCTCACAGGGCTGCAATCAGTGTCAGCTGGGCTGCATTCTCTTCCATAGGTTTGACTAATATGCTTCCCTGTTCATCCAGGTTGTTGGCAGCGTTCAGTTTTTGTGAGGTTTTTTTTTTTTTTTTTACCTGTTTCACTGAGGGCTACAACTTATAACTGGCTGTTGGCTACAGGCAATTCTCAGATTCTAGAGGCCACCCACAGTTGCCTGCCACATGACCCTCTCCACAGGGCCTTCAAAACTTGGCTGTTTGCTTCATGCAAGGCCATTAGGAGAATCTCTGTCCATTGTATGCCAGCAAAAATAGAGTCTTATATATTGAACCAAATCACAGAAGTAACTTTCTTACCTCCTTTACCCTACAACGTAATTTAATCATGCTAATG
This sequence comes from Colobus angolensis palliatus, assembly GCF_000951035.1. NCBI lineage: Eukaryota > Metazoa > Chordata > Mammalia > Primates > Cercopithecidae > Colobus > Colobus angolensis. The sequence continues at coordinate 1,421,167 of NW_012122709.1, forward strand.
ACATTGCATCATTTTTTCCATATTCTTATAGTGAGAAGTAAATCATGTGTCCTACTCACACTCAAGGGGAGAAGATAGTACAGGTTGTAACGCCAGTGGGTAGAGATCATGGAAGTTTTCCAAGAATTGTCCCTACCACAACCCCCACAATGTTTCTTGTTTTTTATACTCTCCCAGCTAATGACCTTACTTCCTTTCCTACTTCACTGAGAAAACTGAAGCCATCAAAAGTGAACTTCCACAAACTCATACCAACAACTACTTCATGAAGCAGCATTTATACCCACATCGTCTGCCTTCTCATCAATTACTGTAGGTAGATTTTCCCTGCTCTTGTCTAAAACCATTCATTTCAGTTGTCCATTAAACATTCTTCCTTTACTCAAGAACTTTCCTTCATCAATTCTACCTTCTCTCTCCTTTTTCTGTCAAGTTTTTGCTCTCTACAGAATCATCCCCATCAGTGTGCAACTGTTTTTTCTGTCATCTTAGAAAGCCAAACAAAACTTTCTTCATGTCACTTCCCCCACCAGCTAATGCCCTGTTTCTTCTACTCCTTTGTAGTAAAACTTACAAAAGTGTTACCTCTACTCTATTTCCCAGTGTTGATATTCTCATTCTTAAATCCACTTCGGTCAAATTTTTGCCTCCCCCATTCCACCAAAACTCTTTGCCAAGGACATCAATGATAAGCCCTTTGCTAATTCCAGTAGTCTGTTCTTAGTCTACATATTACTTTACCTACCAACAATATTTTTTAAAATTTATCTCTTCCACCTCCTTGGTATACTTTCTTTACTTGGCTTCCAGGATACTACACACTTTTGGTTTTCCTCCTGTGTGGTTCCACTTTGCTGCTTCTCAGAATCCTTTGCTAGTTTATTCTCTTATTTCTATATACTTAATGATGAAGTGCTCCAAGTCTCAATACTTGGGAATTCTTCTGAGTCTTAATTCTTTGTCTTTCTCTATTACCTTGGCTTTTATATGCTGACATCTGCAAAATTTATGTCTCTGTTGTGGGACAAATGTACTGTTACCTTAGTCCATTTTGTGCTGATGTAAGAGAATACCTGTGATGGTAATTTATAAAGAACAGAACATTTTTTCTCACAGCTCTGAAGGCTGGGAAGTCCAAGATCAAGGCACTGGCATCTGATGAGGGCTTTCTTGCTGTGTCTTGAAATTGCAGAAGACAGAAGTACAAAAAGGGGATGAACACTGTGTTCCTACATGGCTGAAGAGCAGAAGAGAGAAAACTCACTCCTGAAAGCTCATTTTGTAGTGTTATTAATCAAGTCCTCATGACTTAAACATCTCCCAAAAGGCCCCACCTCCCAAAACTGTTGCATTGAGGATTAAGTTTCCAACACATGAATTTTGGAATGGACAAAAACATTCAAACCATAGCAACCATGAACTAAAGAAGCTTAATCTTTATTATTCCTCACATGTGCAGACTTATTACCTAATTTTATATTCAGAATTTTACATTTTGTTTTCCCAAACATGTCCCCTAAAGTTGTATATGCTTCAGGCCCCACATAACTTGTGATCACCAGATCTCAAAGTGAAACTCCAGACTATGTCCAGTTCCCCACTGAGTCTTTCCACTTACATACCTAATTGACATCTTAAATGCAGTAAGTCCAAAAACTACCCCTAACCTGTTCCTTTTAAAATAAGTCAGTTTTTTATTTCTTTACTGCCACCTGAAATAGTTTACCATTTCACTGGATAAAAGTCAACATCTCCAAAATGACCTTAGTTAACTTATAAGAAAAGTCCTTTGCCACACTATCTCTATTTCCTGCCACTCGCCTCCTCACTTATGTTGCCCCAACCACATTGACATTTGTTGTCCCTTGCAGACATCAGGCATAACCTCACCTCAGTATTTTTCTCTTGCTTTTCTCTGCATGAAATTTTCTTATCATAGAGATCTGCTTGGCTAACATCTTCATAACTTTCTAATCTGTTCAAAATTCACCTTCTCCATAGGACTTACCTGACCTCCTTATACGGCAACCTGGCCTCCCCCTTCCCACCACACTCCTGATTCCCTTTGTCTTGCTTTTTTTTAAGCTTTTTTCCATTCCCTCATGAATACTGAATACTTGGCTTCTTATCATGTTTATTGTGTACTGTGTTTCTTACTCTCCGAGTAAACTAAATTGCATGAGGATAGGGATTTTTTCTGTTTTATTCTCTGATGTATGTGAAGCACTAGCCTGGGACATAATAGGTCCTCAGTAAATATTTGTTGAATGACTAGCATTAGTTGAGAAAATAGACTTACAAGTCTATATGTTCTAAAATTCTTTGTTTTTTTACAATATTTGAAATGAAATTTTGCATAGAATTCTCTCTGAAAATATAAACCAACTAGAAAAGGATAATTTTAGTTGAATGAAGAGGTTAAGCTAAAAGAACATAGCCTTCTTAGCTTGACGTCTATTTTATGCCTTACAGTATTCAGAGCACAATTTGAAAACCAGTTGGGCACTTGTCTCAAATACAAATATTATCATAATTCTCCAACAAAATATAAAAATTAGGGCCGGGTGCAGTGGCTCACGCCTGTAATCCCAGCACTTTGGGAGGCCGAGGCAGGTGGATCACTTGAAGTCAAGAGTTCAAGACCAGCCTGGCCAACATGGTGAAACCTTGTCTCTACTAAACATACAAAAAATGAGCTGGGTGTGGCGGCGCACGCCTGTAATCCCAGCTACTCAGGAGGCTGAGGCAGGAGAATTGCTTGAACCCGGGAGGCGGAGGTTCCAGTGAGCTGAGATCACGCCATTGCACTCCAGCCTGGGCCACAGGGCTAGACTCCATCTCGAAAAAGAAAAATTAATTTATATTTCTTTCAGCATATGTGTGTGAGTAGTGTATTGTGTTTGTGTGATATCAAGATAATGTTCATCAGAAATATATAAGAAGGTCCTAGAAATATAATGACATTCATTTTTAATGAACTTATTGACTTTGTTATGTATATTAGATTTTATGTGCTTTACTTATCATTAGGATGAGAGTTATGAAATTGCTGATATTTGATTGTAATTTCCTGTGGCTCAACCTAGTATGTATCATATACATATCAAAATTGCAAACATTCCTAGAAATAAATTGAATCAAAAACACTGAATCCATATTAAATAATATACAATTTTTATATAAGGGCATGAAACACTCCCTTAATAAATGGATAGCCTTATTATAATTTTTGTGGGGAAGATTTAATATAGAAATATCAATCCTTTTAAAATTAAAATATAAACATGTTACAATTTTCATCACATTCCCATTTTTAAAAGAATTATCAAGAAACTAGTAATATTGAGATCACCCAGCATTAAAATTTACTATAAATGTGTCACAATAAAAGTGACATACAAATAGATGCAATTGATAAATGAAGTATATAGATATTTCTGAAATAGATCCAAGTAAAGTCATGCATCACGGATATGTTCTGAGAAAAGTATCATAAGCGATATTGTTGTGTGAACATCATAGAGTGTATTTACATGAACCTAGATGGTATAGCCTATTACAATACACTGCCTGTTGCTCCTAGGCTACAAACCTATACAGCATGTTACTGTACTGAATACCGCAAGCAATTGTAACAGTGGTATTTGTATATCTAAAGATATCTAAACATAGAAAAGATAATGTTTTGGCTACTACATCACTAGGCAATAGGAACTTTGCAGCTCCATTATAATCTCATGGGACCACCATATATGTGGCCTGCCATTGATGAGAAAATGTCACTATGCAGCACATGACTATATATGGGAACTGAATGTATGATAAAGAAAAACAGTGTGATCTAAGGATTTGGAGAACTGTGGTCTTGAGCCATAATACCTGGCTTCCAGTCAAATCTTTGTTATGTCCAAAGTTTATAATGTGTGAGGCCACATTTTTTATTTTGCCATGAGTGTTTTCTCATTGTAAAATGTGGATACCTACCTCGCAGAGTTGTCATGACTTTTTAATGAACGAATGCGTGAGAAATATTTAGAACACTGTCTGGTCCAGAGTAATATATAAGTGTAATTTTAATTCATTATTAAAAAGAATGTTTTATTTTATAACTGGTGCTGGTATATTGACTGTCCACCTGAAAGAAAATAAATTTCCACCGCAGATGATGTGCAGAAATAAATCTCAACGCATTCAAGATTAAAACTGTAAGACTATTTGAAATTATGGTGTACGAAATCAAGGATGACTTAAGCAAGAAGGAAATCCAAAACATAAAAGAAAACGCTACCAGATTTGAGTATATAAACAGTTATTATTTTTGGTATAGCAGAATACACCATTAATAAGCAAAAGAAAACAAAAAATATGTTGAACACATGACAATTAATTAGTATCTCGGCTATACAAAGAACTCCTAGGTTCATATGAAAACCCAATATAAAAATGAAAAGGCAATTTACAGAGGAGGGAATGGAAATGTACAATACAGATATAAAAACATGTTTAACCTCACCAGTTATCAGGGAAATTGGAATCAACATCACACAATTGCCCTATTTTAAATCAGATAGACAAAACTTTATGTTTGTGTATAATACACATATCAGAAATGCAAGATGTATGTGTGTGTGTATAAATCTAAAGTGCTGGCAAAGATACAAGAAATAAACATGCTCATACAATGTTGATGTAAGAAATGCTACAACATTACAGCTTTTGAGATCTATCGTGTAAAACTTACTGCACCAATACATAGAAACAAATACAAGAATGTATGTGTGATAAAAGTTGAGAAGCAATTTCACCCTTAATCACTGGAGAGTGATTAAATAAATTCTGATATTGCAGAATAGTATGTGGTGAAGCTATTTAAAATGCTGAGTTAGATCTGCATAAACTAGCCTAGAGCAGTGTCATACAATATGAAGAAAATTAAGTTGCTAAGAAACATTTGACCCTATCTTTAATAGTCAAAAAACTTTGTTCATGTATTATTAGAGTGATGACAAGGAATGTGAAAATTACTACATTTTACTTCTTGTATCTCTACTTTGTTTTTAAAATGTAACAGAGGATACAAAAGAGAATGGAAAAAAAAAAAAATCCTTACTTCAGTTGTGGCATATGCAATGTTTTAAAGAAGATAAAGCAGTAATTTCCCAAGGGGAAAACTGGTTGTCTTTGACATTACATGTGCATTTAAGCTACTTGGCTTCTTGATTTCCTACTCTTTTGATGCTTTATTGAGGTCAAGAAGGCTCACTGGGGAGAGGCTTCAGGCCTAGAGGAAGCACTGACTGGCAAAGGGAGTGGCAGTTGCTTCATATTTTAAAGTTATGCCAAATCAAATGATTGCATAATATATGTAATATTTTTATTTATCCTTTAGAGTTAAAACATGAAAAATACTCAACCCTAGCTTTATATCAAAATTACCTATGTAGATTATTAATTAATAGACCTATTATGAGATTTTGTATCTATATTTGAACAGTCAGATAAATATTTCATGAAGCTTCTTGAAATGTTTGCGAAACACTTATATGATAAGAGCACATTAGTTTATAATAAATTGATAATTGTGTACTATGTGACACTGTCTCTTTTTTTCAAGTGTTAATTCATCAAGACTTTACCATGAAACAACATACACACTTTGTGATTTGAAAAATACTAAATTCGTACAAAAATTGACGGATAGGGATTAGTTTCAGCATTGAGATTAGTTAGGATTTACTACTTAATACAACTTAAATCTATGAAGGGTTATTATACAAAGGATGATTATCCTTTTAGATATAATTAGTGAATGTGAAGGCCTGGGACATTATTGTATACTACTGTAGACTTTATAAATACTGTGGACTCAGGGCACACTGAATTTACAAAAAGAAAAATCTTTTTTTTGATAATAAATTAACCTTAGCTTAATACTTTTGACTATTACTAAATAGAGGTTCTCTTAGAGATTTTTATGTGCAGATTACATTAGGAGTTGTGGGGGTGTTTTTGTTTTTGTTTTTTGAGATGGAGTTTCACTCTTGTTGCCCAGGCTGGAGTGCAATGACACAATCTCGGCTCACCTCAACCTCCCCCTCTCAGGTTCGAGAGATTCTCCTGCCTCAGCCTTCCGAGTAGCTGGGATGACAGGCATGAGCCACCATACCTGGCTAATTTTGTATTTTGTTTTTTGTTTTGTTTTTTAGTAGAGATGTTAGTTGGCTGTTGGTCAGGCTGGTCTTGAACTCCCGACCTCAGGTGATCTGCCCACCTCAGCCTCCCAAAGTGCTTGGATTACAGGCATGAGTCACCAAACCCAGCCTACATTAGGAGTTTTTAAGGTCGTTTAGCAATACTCTTGCCAAAAATTATCGATATGATTAAATAAGTGCTTCCTACCCATATTCATTCTGTTGCAGACTTCTGAGTTTGCTAGTGTGCTGTAGTGTAGATAGTCTATTATCCATACCAGTGATGGGAATCGAATCTCCCTTAGGGCAAGTTAACAATACCACTGAAAGCAGCACACCATTAATATTTTCAGGTTAGTATTACAACACAGTATTTAGTAAATACCAGGTTATGTGACCTCCCAAAATCCCTTTTAAAAGTGTGATTTTATCTGAAGGCCTTTTTAAGTTTATGAAAAGCCTAAGACTTTCAGATTGAAGAAAGTGGTACACATCAGGGAAAAGAGTTAATGAAATAGTCGCTCTGTAACAGTCCTTATTTTACATCCCATATATGGCTTAGGCATTGGTAAAATGCATAGAATACTGTGTCTAGTATTGGCTCATATTAGGTAGATTTGCAAGATTCTCTGGACGACTTAGTAAGCAAAGGTGGTTTCTCTGTTTCATCAAAGATTTCCCTGCAGCCATAACTGCAGTAATTCTTGCACACAGTATATTCTCAAGACAGAACATTATGCATGCCTTTATATAACCACACCATTTAATGTCTCCTTATTCCACAATGTGTACTTATTTTCTTGTTTTGTGTGTGTATACAGTTCAATAGAATTTTTCATTTTTCAAGCAAAGCCATATAAAATTGAAAATATCTAAAATGGCAAAATTTGATGGTTATCAAGTTTATTTTAAACATTTTTATTTTTTTAAAGAATGCTTAGATATGTGAATGTGTTCAGATTATTCTCTCAGATAAAAGTAATTTTGCAAAACTGGGGAGTTTGATACCTTCTCGCTTTGGAATAAAAAAAGTGTTTTTTCTTTTGACCTCAGAAATTTATAATTGGCCTTTTTGGTTATTAATTTTTCTAATTTTTTATCTCTAGGAATTTTTCAGGAGACAACAAGTTGATCATTTTCATTTATTCTGCATCTAATGCCTTATAATTCATTTTATTGGTGTTTGGTTTTGTTCATATTTCTTATTCAATTACTATTTAAAAATATTTTCGAAAAAGAAAACATTCCTTTTTATTACCTGGCTTCAAATTGCTTTTAGCCGAGTAACAGAAGTTTTAAAATTAGCGTATTCTTATATATGGTTTATTAAATATTATAAATGAACTATTTCACCCACATATATAAAAAGAATATTGTTTGTAATAGTATAGTTTGTTAAATTGCAGATGTGCTTCAGTAATCTTTTAAATGTAAATCAATGTTTATATGGTTATTTATGTCAAGTATTAATGAAATAATAATGTATAATATTTTCATTTTCTTAATGACAGTCATTTGGGATAGTAAATAATCAACCTCCCATTACTAGTAAGATACTGAAATATAGGCTTTTTTTTTTTAAATAAGTATTGCCTTTAGGAAAACTGTTGGTGAAATTAATAAGAAATATATAATTCACCTAATCTGTAAATATAAAATACCTGTAAGTAATTATAATTTAATAAATCATTTCAAAAAACATCAGACTTTTCAACTAATATTTAATTTTAATGGTAAAAATGACAATCAAAAATGCATAAAGATACAATAAAAATCCAAATTGTGCAAGTTTTCCTTATATCTTAATTCCCTAGATACATAAGTTTAAACAGAGATGGATTTTCAAACATAGTTGAGACATTTACTTCCAATGTTATCTTATTTCGTTTGGTTACGTCATAGAGTATTAAACCATAAACTCAAATTTTTAAAAAGTTCTTTATTCCTAGATTAACTTTATTTTCTAAATAAAGTGTGTTTTATATAAACGGGCATTCAGGTTAGATGCATGATTTTCATTTAAAACTATGATTTTGAATTTTTCTACTTAAAAATTTTAAAATATTTTCTAGATGTTCTTTTCTGTCATTTATCAACTCACTATTTTATGGTCATGCACATTTTACAGTCATTTGCTTAATGACGGGGATATATTCAGAGAAATGCAGCATTAGGTGTTTTTGTCATTGTGCATACATCATGGAGTGTACTTACACAAACCTGGAAGGTATAGCCTAATACACACCTAGGCCCTTGGTATAACCTATTGCTTCTAGGTTACAAATCTGTACAGCATGTTACCTTAGTAATACTGCAGGCAGTTTAACACAATATTAACTATTTGTATAGCTAAACATATCAAAACCAAAAGGTACATTAAAAATATTAAAAATGGCCGGGCGCGGTGTCTCAAGCCTGTAATCCCAGCACTTTGGGAGGCCGAGACGGCCGGATCACGAGGTCAGGAGATCGAGACCATCCTGGCTAACATGGTGAAACCCCGTCTCTACTAAAAATACAAAAAATTAGCCGGGCGAGGTGGCGGGCGCCTGTAGTCCCAGCTACTCGGGAGGCTGAGGCAGGAGAATGGCGTAAACCCGGGAAGCGGAGCTTGCAGTGAGCTGAAATCCGGCCACTGCACTCCAGCCTGGGCGACAGAGCGAGACTCCGTCTCAAAAAAAAAAAAAAAAAAATTAAAAATACGGAATAAAAGATAAAAAAAGATACTCCTATATATATAATACATGTATAACATGTAATATAATATAATATAATATAATTAATATAATATACTCCTGTATAGGGAACTTACCATGAATGGAATTCACAGGGCTAGAAATTGCTCTGGGTGAGTCAGTGATTGAGCAGTGAGTGAATGTAAAGGCCTGGGACATTACTGTACTCTACTGTAGACTATCAACACTGTACACTTAGGGCACATTAATTGTATAAAAATGAACTTTCTTTCTTTAATAATTAACCTTAGGTTAGTATAACTTTTTGCTTCATATATTTTTTAATGTTTTTGCTATTTGGCTCTTTTGACTTTTAAACACTTAGCTTAAAACACTAATATATTGTCCAAAAATATTTTCTTTTACCTTATTCTGTACACTTTTTTCTTGTTTCCTTTCAGCATTTGTTTTAGGTTCGGGTAGTTTTACATGGGTAATTTGCATGTCGCTGAGGTTTGGTGTATGAATGATCCCAGATAGTGAGCATAGTGCTCAATAGGTGGTTTTCCAACCCATTCCTCCTCCCAACCTCTCCCCTCTGGGAGTCCCAGTGTCTATTGTTGCCATCTTTATGTCCATGTTTACTCAATGTTTAATTTCCTCTTGTAAGGGAGAACAATCAGTATTTGGCTTTCTGTTTCTGCATTAATTTGGCCTCCAGATACATTCATGTTGCTGCAAAGGACATAATTTTCTTCTTTTTTACAACTGTATAGTATTCCATAGTGTGTATATGTCACATTTTACTTATCCAGTCCACCGTTGATGGGCATATAGGTTGATTCCATGTCTTTGCTATTTTGAATAGTGTTGTGATGAACATACTAGTACATGTGTCTTTTTTGTAAAGTGATTTATTTTCCTTTGGATATATACCCAGCGGTGAGATTGCTGGGTCAAATGGTAGTTCTGTTTCAAGTTATTTGAGAAATCTCCACGCTGCTTTCCGCAGTGGCTGAACTAATTTACATTTCTACCAGTAAAATATAAGTGTTCTCTTTTCTCTGCAACCTCTCCAATATCTGTTATCTTCTGACTTTTTAATAACTATTCTGACTGATGTCAGATGATGTCTCATTGTGGATTTGATTTGCATATAACAATTAAGTGATGTTGAAAATTTTTTTCATATACATGTTGGCCACATGTTTGTTGTCTTTTGAGGCATGTCTGTTCATGTCCTTTACCCATTTTTAATGGGGTTGTTTGTTGCTTTTTTTCTATTTAGTTTCTTTTCATTTTGTTTTACTTTTAAAACTTTTTAATTAAAAACTAGGACACAAAAACTAAGACACACATTAGCCTACTCCTACACAGGGATGGTATCAGCAGTGCTACTGTCTCCCCCTCCACATCTGGTCCCACTGAAAGATCTTTGGGGCAGTAATACACATGGAGCTATCCTCTCCTATGATGACAATGTGTTCTTCTGGATTACTTCCTGAAGGACTTGCCTGAGGCTGTGTTATAGTTAACTTTTCTTTTTTAATTAGTAAATGGAATACAGTCTAGAATAATGATAAGAAGTATAGTGTAGTAAATATATAAGCCAGTAACAGTCGTTTATCATCATTATCAGGTTTTATTTACTGTACACAATTGTATGTGCAATACTTTGTGTACAACTAGCAGAACAGTAGGTTTGTTTACACCAGCATCACCACAAACATATGGGTAATGCTTTGTGATAGGACATTAACAAGGGTTACAATGTCACTAGGTGACAGGAAATTTTTCAGCTCCATTATAATCCTATAAGATCACCATACATGGTCTGTCGTTGAACCAGTCTTTGTTATTTGGTGCATGACTATATATACATTTAAATATTTTGTATTTTTGTAATACCGCTGGACTTCAAACCCTATGAAAGCAGAGATCTTACCTTTTCATTTACCCCTACTTCCCCAACATTTGGAATTATACCTGGTACGTAATAGCCACTCAATAAATAATTGTGCAGTAGATTCCAGAAATGTGCTAAAATTGTTTTTTCATTGTTCTACTTTTCGAGGATTCATTTATTCTGCAGCCTAATTTTGGACAATTGTTCCATTTCCTTTTGTTACACTGCTTTTAAAAAATAAGACAAAGTGTGTATGGTAAGAGAAAAAAACTCATCTGAAATGCAATCTCTATTGCTCTCTTTCTGTTTTACCTGAATATAATTACATACTTTTACATTATTTAACCCAAACTACATATGTGTGTGTGTGTGTGTGTGTGTGTGTGTGTGTGTGTGTGTCTGTGTGTATTCAACTTTGCATTGGTATTTTTTACATCATTTTATAATTTCATATAGTGCCTGCATGCTGTCCTTCGTATATGACATTCTGTGTTGTGACTTTTAAACACTTAGCTTAAAACACTAATACATTATGCAGTATACTAGTGTTCATTGTACAGTGTACTAATACATTGTACAATGTCCTCTGTTTTGGAAATTTCCCCAGGAGAATTGCAGAAAGAGAGAAACAAAGTGAAAGATTAAACTCATTTCATAACTTGATGAATACTACAATATGATTTGCAAAAGACAATATATACTGACACCAACGTTTTAAAAAAGAAAAAGATTAATAGTTTACCCCCTCTCTGATTTATATTTGCTTTATTTTTTACTTGATGGTCAATTTTGCTGCTCTACCTTGAATAGATCTTTGATCATTTTAGAAATTAAATATTTTCCTACCTAATTCTTTAATTTTCATTATTTAACAATTTGCTTCACTTTTACTTCCCCTTAAATAATTTCATCTATTCCTATGACTTTAAATACAATTTATATGTTAACTCCCATGTTTCCCCTGGCCTCCAGCCCCATAATCAACCACTTATTTGGCATCTTCACTTGGATGACTGATAGGCATTTTAAGCTTAAAATGGATAAAATAGAAATTCTTCCATCCTCATCTTTCACCCCTTTTCCATCATGTACTTCAATGAACACAGCCCTATTTTTATTTTCATAGCTATTTTTTATTTTTTAATTTTAATGTTTAATTTACAACAATAAATTGAAAACATTAGTTTTCATTTCAGATATTCAAATATGTTTAATACATTTTTTGCTAATCAGAATTAAGAACTCTGAACATCTGTCTTATAACATGTGCCCTGAAAGAGCTGGGCTAAAAACAGGTGATTTAAAATAATGATTTCAAAGAGCTTTTTGTTAACACACGGATGATGAAGACTTACAGGCCTTTAATCAATTTAACTTCAATATAGTAAAATCTGGTTTCGTAAGCATTAAGAAGACAATACCCCAAATTATTTTCACTTTTAAATAATGGGCTTCCCTGCAATAGTTTATTATTATATGACCTTCATAGTTTTTTAATAGTTATTTAACTTCTAGTAGTTTTCTTTTTTGAAATAATTATGTCTAGAGTGCTCATCATCTCAACATAACAGGAATAGTTTCAAGTGTTTCTCTTCTGTTCCTCCTTCTCCTAGAAAGCATAGGTTTTCTTTTCTGTTTTTCTTATTCCTAAGTTATATCCCTCCCTGGGATATAGTGTTGTATATCTTTAAATTTTGAATCATGTTTTAGGGGCAAAGTGAAATAATGTGTTAAATGGAAAAAGAAGTAAGTTAAATTTTGTCTTTAGAAAATTGTCTGGGTAATTCAGTGGGGAGTTGAAGGAGGGGCTCATTGAAGAGTTTTGAACAGAATTTTCTCATAATGCTAAAATAAAGACCACTTATCCTCAGTCTCACTAAGTTGCCTGATTTTGTAGATGATGAAACTGAAGTGATTTGAGAAAGATCACATAGCAGAGCCAGGGTGAGACCACATATCTATTAACGGCCAAGTCTATATTTTTATTATACTACACTATGCTTTAGATAGGATAAAGTAATAAGACTGAAGAACAGCACAGAATAGGACATATAGATCTAGGGAGCAGGGGAAGTCACAGATAGCTCCTAAGCTTAAAATCAGAGTTGGCAGTGGGTGAAGGGTAAAAATACATGAGACAAGGCAGCGTGGTATTTTATGAGAGATATTAGACATTGCTATGAAAACTGTTCTGCCTTTGATTTGGTTATCAAAAGTAGAGTAAACAAACTAGTGGAGAGTTAGAACTGCTTTTTAAATTCTTTTTGGATACTTCTATTCATGTAAATCTGTTGTACATATTTTATCAAATCAGTGCATTCACACAGGCAGTTATTTATTTGAAGTCTATAGTCAAAAGAAAGGATGCCGTTTTTTCAATTTGCTTTGTTCAACAATTCAATGTAGATTCCCCAAAATGGCACATATATCTCCATTGGATGCTACTAAGTGGAGCCTCAGTAGCCTATATGGTAATACATTGGGAAAATAAAAAGCATGTATCTGGTTAGATTATATAGTGTATATCATGGTAAAAAGTAAATTAATCTACTTGTTTTTCCTCACCAGAACTATGATATCTTGACTATTAAATTTAAGAGATAAAATGAAATGTCAGTATTGTGATAGGCAAATAATGCATGATATAACAAGAATGTAAAAATATTTTCAAAGATACTTTTTGGTCAGTTACAAATTATAGAAGCCCTCAAAATTATAGAAATTATCATAATTCAATTCAAATTTATTTAAGCAAAAAGAGAGTTGTATTTCCTCTGTGCTGGCTTTAGACATGGTTAGATTCAGATGCCAAAAAATGCTGTCTTATTTTTATCTAAGTTAACTTCATTTTCAGTCAGGTTCTTCCTTTTCTCATAGTAGTGGTAAGATAGCCACTAGCAATGACAGGCTGGTGTTCTACTAGATTAGGAACACAAATATCTCTTTACCGACAAGTTTAACAAATTCTCATGCTCTTGTTTGGCCATCCTGTGTCATGTGCTCAAACCCAAACCAGTAAAGGTTGTGGGTGTGAGTATAGCAATAGGTCAGACCTGGGTCATGTTTTTACTTCTAAAGCAAGCTTGTCCAACCTGCGCCCCAGGATGGCTTTGAATGTGGCCCAATACAAATTTGTAAAGTTTCTTAAAACTTTTCTATTTTTTTCTTTGCATTTTTTAAAGCTCTTCAGCTATCATTAGTGTTAGCGTATTTTATGTGTGGCTTGAGACAATTCTTCCAGTGTGACCCAGGGAAGCCAAAAATTGGACACCCTTGTTCTAGAGGTATTGAAAGATTGTCAGCCTTATCTGAGGCAGGTACACTAAGAATGAGAAAGGGTGTTTTCCAGAGGAAAACTGGGGTTCTGTTGCCAGAAGAAGAATGATTGGATACCAACTGAATGACTGAGTAAAATAACAGGTATCCACTGTTGATAGGAATTGCTTTATAAGTGTAATGTCATATATGTGTAGTAAATATGGCAGCCCTAAATAAAATAATTCATACTATTATTTGGGAGCTCTCAAATTATAATGGAACTTGTTTTGCATTTACTTCAATATATGGTTTTATTAAATAGTTTTTTTTATTTTTCTGCCATGATAATGAAGAAATATGATGCCTGTAGATAATCTCATTCCTTTATAGCCATAAAACCATCATGAGTTGGAGTTCTTGTTTGTCGAAAGAGTAAATATATCTTAATGTCTATTTTTAATTAGAAACATACCAATGTTAAAATCGATTTATGTGGTATTTTTAAAACTCATCGGATTCTTACAGAAGTTCTTTTGTGATTGCACATAGAGAAATTGTAACTTTATTACTTTTGTTCTGAATAACAGTTGATGCTAGCATAATTAGTATAATTATATTGTTAATCTTTCTCTCTTTTTTTTTTGATATAACAAATAAGTTGTGAGTCTAGAATAAGGAATATTTAAGTAAAGGTTATTTTAATTTAAAAGTAGTAGTTTTAAGCTGAGTACAGTGGCTCACACCTGTAATCCCAGCTACTCAGGAGGCTGAACCAGGTGGATCGCTTGAGCCCAGGAGTTTGGGGCTGCAGTGAGCTATGGTTGTGCCACTGCACTCCAGCCTGGGTGGTAAAGGGAGACCCTCCTCTCCAAAAATAAATAAATAAATAAAATTATTGAAGCAGTTCATCACTGCTAAAATGGGTTTAGATTTGAAATAGGAACTGTCCAATACAGAAATAACAGTGACCAAATGTATGGAAATATTTGGTTGTGAAAAAAGAGTGTACGGATATTACACATATGTGAAAGACCATTAGGGAAACATCTTCATCTCTCAAGGATTTTCTTTTCTTTCTTTTTCCAGTTAAACTTTGTGTCTCCTTTATAGCCTTTATTTACTTCTGTGCCAGCACCTTTAAGACTCCTGCACTGATACACACTCATTTTCTACATCTATAAGCTCTTTAAAGGCAGGAACAGTGTCATATATATCATTTATCTCCAGCTTTCAACACAGGGCTTGGGCCATTCAGTAAGCATTTATAAATGATTAGGTGGATACTAGCAAATATAATCATAACTCTGAAGGGAAATCCGATTTGTAACTGTCAAGAACATATCTGATTTAGTTTTATACATGTTATACCAAATAATTTGTATGCCATTGCAGATCAGTTCTTTTCTCCCAATTCTTTAGAAATAAGAATATATATATTCATTTCAGCCAGCACATTAACAGACTTCACCAGTGAAAATGAATCCATGTACACAGTTACAATTTGCTATTTGCCATTTCAGTTGGAAGTTAAATACTATCAATGTACAGAGATTGCTTTGGTAAATGCCTTTATCTAAGAAGTAAGAGAAAATAATCTATCTTGTATAATTATCTTTGCTTCTCCTCTGTTTTTTCCCACCAGTAGTCAGTTATCCACCACCTCAAAGCTTCCATGTCTTTCTGTCTCACTTTTCCGTAACTCGGGCCCGACACTTAAAATGTAAATATAACACTACTCTCCTTGTAATATTATTTAACTGGATTTCAGTTTTTTGTCTCAACTTCTTTTCACAGAGTCTGTTTCATATCTCTGCCCATATTAGATTAATATTGTGTGCAAATAGATATATTTTTTATATGAATATATTTTTTAATTCTTCAGAGAAAAAAAAGACAGTGTAAGGCAAAGAGGATTCTCATGTTCTTTTGTCAAAAATAAAAATTGGTTGATAAATGCCTTGTGTAAGCTATTAAGTATTTACTTTTATTAAATTTTGAAAACTTTTTATGTTTATGTTTCCATTAATTTTCTGAATTTGGTAGTCTTATACAGAATAGCATATTGCCTAAAATTAGAAAATGCTATATTATTGTAATTACTAAGATGCAAACATTAAGTCTGCTCTTAAGTCATAACACATCTTTAGTTTTTTTAATCTTGCCAACAAAATTTGGGGCCACATCAGTATTTAATTAAACATTGATTGTGGTTAACAGATTTTTTTATTTAAGATTCTTTGAAATGGTTAAACACTAAAATTCAGAAGAAGGTATAACTACATAAAAGCACCTTTAATATAAAGATAGACATTGTCATATAATTCTTCAGTTTTCAAAGATATGGATATTTTTGGAAGGTGTTTACTGTCATTAAAAGTTAACATTACTTCGAATTATGTGTTATTTCAAAGTTTTTGAGTATTGGCCGGGCGTGGTTGTAATCCTAGCATTTTGGGTGGCCGAGGCAGGTGGATCACCTGAGGTCAGGAGTTCGAGACCAGCCTGGCCAACATACAGTGAAACCCCTCTCTACGAAAAGAATACAAAACTTATATGGGCGTGGTGGCACAAGCCTTTTAATCCCAGCTACTTGGGAGGCTGAGGCAGCAGAATTGCTTGAACCCGGGAGGCAGAGGTTACAGTGAGCCGAGATCACACCACTGCACTCCAGCCTGGGTGACAGAGCAAGACTCCATCTCTCAAAAAATAAATAAAATAAATAAATAAATAAAAATAAAACTTTGAGTATTGAAAAGAAGGAAAAATAAATAAAGGAGTTCTTTTGTTTTTGTTTTTTTTAAAGACAAGCTGATGTTCAATAATGTAAGTGCAATGCCCACATGTGCAAGTTGTTTTAGATAATAGTTTTAGAGTTAAAAAGAAAAAAAAAAAAAACTATGAAAAAACATATATAATGTGAGACTGATTTGCCGTGTGGTAGAAATTAATATCTTCACACATGTCATAGAGTGGATGTTATAAAATTATTAATAAAATTTCATTACCTTTTATTATCAGCCTATAATTAACCTTTTCTGTGCTGTTCTGCTTCAGGGTGGTTATCACACAGGAAATCATTACATTGAACAAAACAAAAATGGTTACTTATAACTTAAAATAACATAAGACTAGGTCTTTTGAAAGTCTTGGCCGATTAATACATTTTTCTTCATTAAAAATACATTAAAGCACTGCAGTTTGCCAGTACATAATGTCCTTTTTTTTTTTTTTTTTTTTTTTTGAGACGGAGTCTTGCTCTGTTGCCCAGGCTGGAGTGCAGTGGCGCGATCTCAGCTCACTGCAAGCTCCACCTCCTGGATTCACGCTATTCTGCCTCAGCCTCCTGAGTAGCTGGGACTACAGGTGCCCGTCACCATGCCTGACTAATTTTTTGTATTTTTAGTAGAAACAGGGTTTCACCGTGTTAGCCAGGATGGTCTCGATCTCCTGACTTCGTGATCTGCCCACCTTGGCCTCCCAAAGTTCTGGGATTACAGGCGTGAGCCACCGCACCCGGCCCATAATGTCTTCAATAATATTACAAAAAGGTTATCATTTTGAAAAGAATTGCTTATTCATAAAAATACAATCATGTTTAACATTCAGATACTTAAATCCTTAAAAGTGCATTTTCTCAGTATTTCATGTGTACATTATAAAAATAAAGATGATTGTAATTCATCTATATAATTGGTATAGTATATATCATGATTTAACTTTCTAATTGTAACACATTAACTTTTCAGACAAATAATTTTCTACAAAAAGAAGCTCTGAGCAAAATTAACAAATATTATAAAAATACTTCTCAGTCTATTTCTTGAAACTGAATCCACTTAATCAGGGAATATGAAGTTTATGTTTAACATTCCCAAGAAAACTTAGACTATTTCTCAAACTTTCTAAGTTCTTGAAAACTTGGACTATTTTCCAATAAGTGAAATGATTATATAAACAAATTATAATTAAACAAATTTCTTGTATTACTGTAAATTGTGTGTATGGAAATAAAATGAGGGGTGTGTGTGTGTGTGTGTTATATGTATAAATATATTTATGAGGTGACTTGGTTTAGAATTTGCATTTATACTTTCTCTGCTTGCTACCTTCCAGAACAAAATTGCCTAAAATGCATGGCTGTATTTCTTTAAAATATTCTTATCCAAATTTGTGTTTTAAAGATAACATTAGAGATGCTTGCTAAAAATTAGCTAATGAAATCTCTCATAGAATACCTCAAACAACTAAATGTCCTGCTCAAATTTTAGCACATTTTTTTAGCCTGCCCATTTTAATGTCTGGAACAAGGAAAGCTTACTTCAGTGCTTTGTCAGTGACACAACAATCACAAGTTTTGACCTACCCAGTCAGACATAAAACATTGACATATGTGTCATTATGCCTCCATAATAAAATTTTAAATGTTAGTGTTTATATTTTAATTTTAGGGATGATAGAAAATTTCCTATTCATTTGATATTTCTTATAATAGTTTTTTATTGTGATTAAATAAGTCAAAATATGCTGATTTTTGTGGTTGGATGTTTCAATACAAATAAAAATGTCTATATGTGGTCATACTGGATTGAGTATTCATGTCACTGCTGTAATTTTTCAGTGTCTTCTGAAAATATGGTAGTACCATTTGGTAAGATGGTAGTAAGCTCTAATTTTAACAATGTAGCTATGATAGCCAAACAAGCAAATAATTAGACTAATTATTTTATAAATATAGATAGTGCAGCTAGGTAATATAATTCTTAAATAGGGTTAGTCTACCCCAAACCACTGAAAAATTAAAAATTATTAATTATTAGAAATCACTCATTATTATGAAGTTGTATTTCATATGTTAGTTTAAATAAAAATACTAACAATTTTGCTGGCCTTTATCTCTGAAAACAGTCATGAAACAAGTAAGATTTTTAATAACAAAATATTCTGGGTGATAAGGAACATGAAATTAATGTTTTGAAGGGACTCAAGCTTGAACTTTCCTACTGTTATCTTTATTTGCTTTATAATTCTGCATTCTTTCTTTTTGAAATGTTTTAGAACAAAGCATTTTCTTAAAAGTTACAATAGGTGAAGAATCATCAACAGCATTGTGATTTTTGGAGCTATATAGAAGTGTTACCTTTGGTGTATAGTTATGATTCCCTCGTTAACATACTCATTTCTTATAAATTCTATTGCAAAATGCACAGT